>NC_042621.1:176539043-176899513 GCF_901001135.1 Rhinatrema bivittatum
CCTTTTGAACTCGGTCTTGAAAGTTGTTTTCAACTTTCCCTTACGTACTATTGATTTTATATATTTACTTTATTTTTTTATTCCTGGACGGGGCCGGGGCCGTCCGGGAGGCGTTCCCCGCCCCCCCGCGAAAGGGGTGGGGGATGCGCCGAAACCACCCCCGGTCCCACCGAACCCGCCGGGTTCAATCCTCCAGGCGGACTGCACGCACCTCACCCGTTTTAACTCTTAACGGTTTCCCGCCCTTTGAACTCGCTCTTGAAAGTTGTTTTCAACTTTCCCTTACGTACTTATGATTTATTGCTTTACTTTATTTTTTTTATTCCTGGACGGGGCCGGGGGCCGTCCGGGAGGCGTTCCCCGCCCCCACGTGAAAGGGGTGGGGGATGCGCCGAAACCACCCCCCGGTCCCACCGAACCCGCCGGGTTCAATCCTCCAGGCGGACTGCACGCACCCCACCCGTTTAACTCTTAACGGTTTCCCGCCCTTTTGAACTCGCTCTGAAGTTGTTTTCAACTTTCCCTTACGTACTTATTGATTTTATATATTTACTTTATTTCTTATTCCTGGACGGGGCCGGGGCCGTCCGGGAGGCGGTTCCCCGCCCCCCCGCGAAAGGGGTGGGGGATGCGCCGAAACCCACCCCCGGTCCCAACCGAACCCGCCGGGTTTCAATCCTCCAGGGCGGACTGCACGCACCCCACCCGTTTAACTCTTAACGGTTTCCCGCCCTTTTGAACTCGGTCTTGAAAGTTGTTTTCAACTTTCCCTTACGTACTTATTGATTTTATATATTTACTTTATTTTTTTATTTCCTGGACGGGGCCGGGGCCGTCCGGGAGGCGTTCCCCGCCCCCCCCGCGAAAGGGGTGGGGGATGCGCCGAAACCACCCCCGGTCACCACCGAACCCGCCAGGTTCAATCCTCCAGGCGGATGCACGGCACCCCACCCGTTTACTCTTAACGGTTTCCCGCCCTTTTGAACTCGCTCTTGAAAGTTGTTTCAACTTTCCCTTACGTACTTATTGATTTTATATATTTACTTTATTTTTTTATTCCTGGACGGGGCCGGGGCCGTCCGGGAGGCGTTCCCCGCCCCCCTCCCCCCGCGAAAGGGGTGGGGGATGCGCCGAAATCACCCCCGGTCCCACCGAACCCGCCGGGTTCAATCCTCCAGGTGGACTGCACGCACCCCACCCGTTTAACTCTTAACGGTTTCCCGCCCTTTTGAACTCGCTCTTGAAAGTTGTTTTCAACTTTCCCTTACGTACTTATTGATTTTATATATTTACTTTATTTTTTTATTCCTGGACGGGGCCGGGGCCGTCCGGGAGGCGTTCCCCGCCCCCCCGCGAAAGGGGTGGGGGATGCGCCGAAACCACCCCCGGTCCCACCGAACCCGCCGGGTTCAATCCTCCAGGCGGACTGCACGCACCCCACCCGTTTAACTCTTAACGGTTTCCCGCCCTTTTGAACTCGGTCTTGAAAGTTGTTTTCAACTTTCCCTTACGTACTTATTGATTTTATATATTTACTTTATTTTTTTATTCCTGGACGGGGCCGGGGCCGTCCGGGAGGCGTTCCCCGCCCCCCCCGCGAAAGGGGTGGGGGATGCGCCGAAACCACCCCCGGTCCCACCGAACCCGCCGGGTTCAATCCTCCAGGTGGACTGCACGCACCCCACCCGTTTAACTCTTAACGGTTTTCCCGCCCTTTTGAACTCGGTCTTGAAAGTTGTTTTCAACTTTCCCTTACGTACTTATTGATTTTATATATTTACTTTATTTTTTTATTCCTGGACGGGGCCGGGGCCGTCCGGGAGGCGTTCCCGCCCCCCCGCGAAAGGGGTGGGGGATGCGCCGAAACCACCCCCGGTCCCACCGAACCCGCCGGGTTCAATCCTCCAGGCGGACTGCACGCACCTCACCCGTTTAACTCTTAACGGTTTCCCGCCCTTTTGAACTCGCTCTTGAAAGTTGTTTTCAACTTTCCCTTACGTACTTATTGATTTTATTGCTTTACTTTATTTTTTTTATTCCTGGACGGGGCCGGGGCCATCCGGGAGGCGTTCCCCGCCCCCCCGCGAAAGGGGTGGGGGATGCGCCGAAACCACCCCCCGGTCCCACCGAACCCGCCGGGTTCAATCCTCCAGGCGGACTGCACGCACCCCACCCGTTTAACTCTTAACGGTTTCCCGCCCTTTTGAACTCGGTCTTGAAAGTTGTTTTCAACTTTCCCTTACGTACTTATTGATTTTATATATTTACTTTATTTTTTTATTCCTGGACGGGGCCGTCCGGGAGGCGTTCCCCGCCCCCCCCGCGAAAGGGGTGGGGGATGCGCCGAAACCACCCCCGGTCCCACCGAACCCGCCGGGTTCAATCCTCCAGGTGGACTGCACGCACCTCACCCGTTTAACTCTTAACAGTTTCCCGCCCTTTTGAACTCGCTCTTGAAAGTTGTTTTCAACTTTCCCTTACGTACTTATTGATTTTATATATTTACTTTATTTTTTTTATTCCTGGACGGGGCCGGGGCCGTCCGGGAGGCGTTCCCCGCCCCCCCGCGAAAGGGGTGGGGGATGCGCCGAAACCACCCCCGGTCCCACCGAACCCGCCGGGTTCAATCCTCCAGGTGGACTGCACGCACCTCACCCGTTTAACTCTTAACGGTTTCCCGCCCTCCTTTGAACTCGCTCTTGAAAGTGTTTTCAACTTTCCCTTACGTACTTATTGATTTTATATATTTACTTTATTTTTTATTCCTGGACGGGGCCGGGGCCCTTCCGGGAGGCGATCCCCGCCCCCCCCCGCGAAAGGGGTGGGGGATGCGCCGAAACCACCCCCGGTCCCACCGAACCCGCCGCCGGTTTGAATCCTCCAGGCGGACTGCACGCACCCCACCCGTTTACCTCTTAACGGTTTCCCGCCCTTTTGAACTCGCTCTTGAAAGTTGTTTTCAACTTTCCCTTACGTACTTATTGATTTTATTGATTTACTTTATTTTTTTTATTCCTGGACGGGGCCGGGGCCGCGGACTGCACGCACCCCACCCGTTTACCTCTTAACGGTTTCCTGCCCTTTTGAACTCGCTCTTGAAAGTTATTTTCAACTTTCCCTTACGTACTTATTGATTTTATTTATTTATTTTATTTATTTATACCGGCATTGCATCCGCTGTAGGCTTCCCTGGTCGGTCTTGTGCATTTGAATAAACGGAGAGGAATTTGTAGGTCGATAATGGTGTGTTGGTGAATGATTTTTTATGTCAAGGTGATGGATTTGTAAATGACTCTGAACTGAATTGGTAACCAGTGGAGGTCTTTTAGGACTGGGGAAATGTGGCCTCCTTTCCTAGTGTTTGTTAGTAGACGGGCTGCTGCGTTTTCAACCATTTGGAGTGGTTTCGTGTATGAGGAAGGGAGTCCAAGTAATGTAGAGTTGCAGTAGTAGAAAATGAGGGCTTGGAGGATGGTTCTGAAGTGTTTGGCGTGGAAGAGTGGTCTTATCCTTTTTTAAACTTGCAGTTTATAGAAGCAGTCTTTGGTGGTTTTATTGGGGGGCCACTACCGGCCTAACACCGTCCGCCGGCTGATCCTCCATCAGAAGGACTTGGGCCCCCGAGCGGCGCTGGGGAGCCGGTCTTCCGTATGCCCACATTTCCCGCGCCCGCCGGACAGGCGGGGATTCGGCGCTGGGCTCTTCCCTCTTCACTCACCGTTACTGAGGGAATCCTGGTTAGTTTATTTTCCTCCACAGCTTGTGTCCCTAGGTGGTCCCTGCGGGTCGGTACGGCAAGAGCGGTATTCAAACAGCAAGCACTGGGGTATGAAAATACAGACCCCTGTGTACTTACTTGGTAGAGGTTTTGCTAGGAGTAAGAATTTGTTGAGGATAATGTCAGTTTCTTAATAAGATCTCATGCTTTGACTGTTGAGGAGATTAGTGATGGCTTGTAAGCTGTTGTTCCAAAGTGCGATGGCTTTGTTAATAGATTCTGTTATGGGAATAAGAATCTGAACATCGTCTGCATAGATGTAGTGAATGAGGTTAAGACTAGTTAACAGTTGGCAAAGGGGAAGGAGGAAACGGCGGGGGGAAACGGCGAAGCTGCTGCCGGGGGGGGGGGGGCAATAACACGCGCCGGAGGCCGGTATTTACCCTTAGATGGAGTTTACCACCCACTTTGGCCTGCATTCCCAAACAAACAGACTACGAGAAAACCCGGTCCCGGCGTGCCGGGGGCCGCTACCGGCCTAACACCGTCCGCGGGCTGAGGCTTGATGAGAAGGACTTGGGCCCCCGAGCGGCGCCAGAGAGGCGATCTTCCGTACGCCACATTTCCCGCGCCCGCCGGACGAGCGGGGATTCGGCGCTGGGCTCTTCCCTCTTCACTCGCCGTTACGGAGGGAATCCTGGTTAGTTTCTTTCCTCCGCGGCTTGTGTCCATAGGTGGGATTGACCTCTGTCCTAGAATGATGTGCCTCTTCATCCAGGCCTAGTGTTCCTACTGGTGTTTTAAGTCCATTGCTGTGCCTGCCTGTTTCATCCAGACCTTGTGTTCCCACACGTATTATTATTTCTGAGAGATCTTCCAATTCCTTTGTCATTTTCTGAAGTGCATAAGTAGGGTAGCTAAATGAGGAGAATATTGGAGGGGCGAAGTTCCATATTCAAAGCTGAGTAGCTGTACTTATCTAGTGAAAGTTTGAAGGATCAGGGAAGGCTTGTAAGAATAGCCAAGTTTGTTAATAGATTCTGTTATGGGAATAAGAATCTGAACATCGTCTGCATAGATGTAGTGAATGAGGTTAAGACAAGTTAACAGTTGCCAAAGGGGGAAGGAGGAAACGCCGGGAGGGGGGGGCTATAACACGCGCCGCCAGAGCAGCGGGCCACCTGCCCCCCCTGGGCCTTCCCAGCCGACCCGTTGCCGGTCGCGGCGCACCGCCCGCGGAGGAAATGCGCCCTGCGGGGGCCGGGGCCGTCCGGGAGGCGTTCCCCGCCCCTCCCCCACCCCCCGCGAAAGGGGTGGGGGTGGGGGATCCGCCGAAACCCCGGTCCGACCGAACCCGCCAGGTTGAATCCTGCGGGCGGACTGCACGGACCCCCACCCATTTACCTCTTTACAATTTCACGCCCTCTTGAACTCCCTCTTCAAAGTTGTTTTCAACTTTCCCTTGCGGTACTTACTTATTTATTTTATTTAAGGTTTTTTTATACCGGCATTCATGAAATCGTTCACATGATGTCGCTTTACAGAAACAGGGGTGCAAAGAAAACAACCTATAACATAAATACACGTGGTGAAGAGATGCAGTTACAATTAACTGGGGCTATGAACTGGGAGTGTAAGAAATAAGAGGGATAGAGGAGGTTAATTATATACATGTGTAGAATATAAAATATACAAGAGTACATTACAAATATGGCGTCCAATATATACAGCTTCTGAGCTGAGAATTATTGATGGTGTGTGTTAGGTGCAGTTTCGGGAAGGCTTGCCTGAAAAGGCATGTCTTGAGTCTTTTCCGAAAGGTTAGGAGGCAAGGTTCATTTCTGAGATCTGGGGGGGATGGAGTTCCATAACGGTGGACCTGCTGTGGAAAGGGCTCAATCTCTAAAGGTGCTGTGATAAGTGGTTTTGGAGGGTGGAACAAGCAGGCATCCTCTGTAGGCTTCCCTGGTCGGTCTTGTGCATTTGTATAAACGGAGAGGAATTTGTAGGTCGATTATGGTGTGTTGGTGAAAGATTTTGTATATCAAGGTGATGGATTTGTAAATGACTCTGAACTGAATTGGTAACCAGTGGAGGTCTTTTAGGACTGGGGAAATGTGGTCTCTTTTCCTAGTGTTTGTTAGTAGACGGGCTGCTGCGTTTTGAACCATTTGGAGTGGTTTTGTGTATGAGGAAGGGAGTCCAAGAAATGTAGAGTTGCAGTAGTCTAATTGGAGAAAATGAGGGCTTGGAGGATCCTGGTTAGTGTCTTTTCCTCCGCGGCTTGTGTCCCTAGCTGTGATTGAACTCTGTCCTCGAATGATGTGCCTCTTCATCCAGGCCTTGTGTCCCTAGCTGGGATCGACCTCTGTGCTCGACTGCTGCGCCTCTTCATCCCGGCCTTGTGTTCCCACAAGTGTTTTAACTCCGTTGCTGTGCCCGTTCCTGCAGGCCTTGTGTTCCTCTGGGGATAGGGAAATACATACAGTAACTGAGTGTAAGCAAGTATGATTTGCATTGAATACAAGAATGTCAGTATATAAAATGACAAATAAATATAAAAATAAATGAAGTGCTATAAACTTTTTAAAAAAGAATATAAATCCATAAAAAAAAATTGTACTATCCGAGTATCAGTGTTCATCCATGTTCCTACTGGTGTTTTTAACTCCATTGCTGTGCCTGCCTGTTCATCCAGGCCTTGTGTTCCCACAGGTGTTTTAACTCAGTGGCGGTGCCTGTTCATCCAGGCCTTGTGTTCCTCTGGGGATAGGGAAATACCTACAGTACCTGAGTGTAATCAAGTATGACGTGCTAGAAACGTTTTCGAATAAGAATATAAATACATTAAAAAAACACATAATTACTATCCGAGTATCCGTGTTCATCCAGGCCTTGTGTTCCCACAGGTGTTTTAACTCAGTTGCTGTGCCCATTCTTCCGGGCCTTGTGTTCCCACAGGTGTTTTAACTCAGTGGCGGTGCCTGTTCATCCAGGCCTTGTGTTCCCACAGGTGTTTTAACTCAGTGGCTGTGCCTGTTCATCCAGGCCTTGTGTTCCCACAAGTGTTTTAACCTGGTTGCTGTGCCTGTTCATGCAGGCCTTGTGTCCCTAGCTGGAATTGACCTCTGTCCTCGAATGATGTACCTGTTCATCCAGGCCTTGTGTTCCCACACGTATTCTTATTTGTGAGAGATCCTAGGCTCCAATTCGTTTGTCATCAGCTGAAGTGCGTAAGTACAGTCTGAATTCACTAGACGCCAACGGAATTCACTAGACGCCAACGATATTCACTGGACGCCAATGTAAACACCGGGTACACACAACTCTAGGGGTGGACCCGTTCCAGGGAGTCCTTCCCTGAACAAGCATGAGGGTGGAGGTGGGCTTTACTGCACACCCACCTGACGGACCATGCCCACACCGCTGCCAATATTCTAGCATGCATCAGAAAGATGCTGGCGAGCTACCAGTGTTTTAACCTAGTTCCTGTGCCTGTTCATGCAGGCCTTGTGTCCCTAGCTGGGATTGACCTCTGTCCTCGAAGGAAGTGCCTGTTCATCCAGGCCTTGTGTTCCTACTGCTGTTTTAACTCCATTGCTGTGCCTGCCTGTTCATCCAGACCTTGTGTTCCCACACGTATTCTTATTTCTGAGAGATCCTCCAATTCCTTTGTCATCTGCTGAAGTGCGTAAGTACCGTCTGAATTCACTAGACGCCAACGGAATTCACTAGACGCCAACGATATTCACTGGACGCCAATGTAAACACCGGGTACACACAACTCTAGGGGTGGACCCTTTCCAGGGAGTACTTCCCTGCACAAAGGAAAGGGAACTCTCTTCTGGGCCAATTGATAAGAAAACCACAATTCTGCAGCCAAAAATAGGCTGGAAATCCTTCCCCCATTGACTTTAATGGGCGACATATGTACATATACCCAACTCATTAGATTTTTTTTATGTCCATATTGGCCGCAAGTGGGACCCCCTTTCGGACATAAGAAATATGAACATAAAATTTTGCTCTGCACATCCCTACTGCTGAATATAACTGGATAAGTTCTAGTTAGCTGGATAAGTTAACTGGATAATTTGCCTCGTCTCGATCTGCCCATTGCCTGCCCCCAGGATATCCAGTTATCTACATAGCTGGATAAATATTTATCCGGTTAAGTGGTGGCTGCTGAACATAGCCGGATATTCAGTGGCTGCCACTTATCTGGATAAGTCCCTATTTATCCAGCTAAGTAGTGCTAAATATCCGCCACATTATTTTCTATGAAAAACGAATCCACAAAACCATCCATTGTTAATGTCAAGGGTACTGTGTACCCATAGGAAGTTCCAAAGCAATATTATGCGTATACTTTTGCTATGAAAACTGGTGCAAAGTCTGTGGGTGAAAAGTAACTGCGGATTTAGTTCCAATGTGGACAATTTAAAAATTGCATTCAGACAGGGGACATTTTGCTCCCAAATGATTCATTTTATATACCCTGCAGTTTTTATTTCTTTCATCTGTCTGGCATTGATAAAATGCTTAGAGTCACATCATGAAAGCTCCTCACAAGGGCAGCACTATAGAGGAATTTGAAATGTCTATGTGAAATTCTGTGAAAGCCTGCCAATAAAAGAAGCCCAGAACGTGTGAAATGACTTTCTACTCATTTGCTTTATGCAAGATGGTTTTTGTTTTTCATGGCCATGTGTGTGAATATGCAAATTATGCTTCTGTTTTATTAAAATTTCAGGAAACATGGAACTTGAGGTTGCAGTTTCCTTGGTGCAATACTAGATTTGAAAGATCCTACTTTGATTTAATATATTGCTTATGGCTCCTTCAAGAAGTGGAAAAAAAAACACAGCTGGAATCAGTCAGTTCTCTGTGTCCAGATGTGTTAATCTGACATCTGCCAGATTAATTTGTACAAGACTTTGTGCATTCATTTGTCCCAAAACTATGGAACAAGTTACCACTATCCTTTCCATTTGAATCATGTTACCTTACCTTCAGGAAGCAAGTCAAGGCTTCACTATTTTACCAGACCTTATCCTAGATTCCTTGATAGAGACTTCCCTTCCTACAATGATTACCAGAATTCTGGATCATGAGATAACATTGTTAACTCCCACAAGGCTTTCTTATCTAATGAGTCTTCTGCATCTACACTTAAACTTAAGCATCTGTACTCTCTACCTTTTTCTACCCTTACTCTCTAATTTATTTTAGCAGATCAATGATTTATCATCAAATGATCACTTTAAATTAGGGATTCTGATTATGGGGGTTTATAAAATCCAAATTTAGGGGTTCATTTCTTGGGCAATTAGGGGGTTTTGGCAGCTACCAAAAATAGGTGATTGGTGTTTTCATGGCACAAATAAAGGTTTTTGGTGCATTTTTAGGTGGATTCAATTGAATAAAGTATAAATATGCTTATCTTAAAATCTTTATCTGCTGTGTTGTGCAGTGTGCGTATGTCTCTGGAAGGGGTGGCAGGGTATGTATTGCATCCGTCGCTGCTCGACGCCCTCACTCCGCCCTGTGGTGACTCCCTCTGGGTCTGATGGATGGTTAGCTGCCGCGGCTTCTTCTTGCCGTCTCCCTCCGGCGTCCCCAGACTGGCACAACGCTCCGGATACGCCATTTTGCCTGATGACGTAGGGCACGTGCGCGCCCTCCGATTGATGTACCAGCAAGGGCGTGAACCTCGGGGGCGTCCCCCGAGATGACGTCATCCGCTTCCAATATAAAAGGTCTCAGTATTCGCTAACAAATAGAGTTAGCAAGGAGAAAGTCTTCGCTTCTAGCGGGGATTTGTCCAAGCTACTCTGCTTCCTCGGACTTACCAGGGATACCCGCTCCTCGGGGGCCTCGCTCTCTTTTCTCTATTTCAGATTGCAGATAGGAACCGGTATTCGCTCCTCGAGGGCCCATGTTCCTGAAAACTCTGAAGATTCTCTACTGCCTGGAAGCTATCGCAGAGTTACCCTAGAGAGCGAGTTACCCTCGCTCTCTAGGAGCTTTCCCTGGAACCAGGTACTCGCTCCTCGAGGGCCTAACCCTTTCCAGCTACTGAGCTTCCTTGAGACCTTATGTGAGTTTTGTCATCCAGTTCTGGTTATGAACACAGCATAACCTGTGTACTCACTATCTCTAGTTTCTCTACAGCTCAGTTACCCTGGGATCGCTGTTCCAGAATCTGAGGGCATATCAGCTCACTACTGCCACCTCTGGTGGATCTACTACCTGTCTAATAAAAGAACTATCTGTGTCTGTCTCCATACCTAAGCCTAGCCGGTGGTCCCTCTCAGGATATCCTCCTGGAGGCACAGTCATCTGCCATCGGCCCAAGGATCCACCTATCTACCCTTCTCTACAGCTGAGTGCCCTCTCCAAGCACTCTGCTGGTAACAGAGTGCTACTCCTTCTCCATCAGGAGTCTTCAGCAACAGATTCATAACAGATTACTATCTCCGCAGTCTAACCGCTAACAGATTGTTATCTACTCCCTCTACAGGAGCTGAGCATATCAGATTGCTAACTCCTCCTTCCTCAGGAGCAGTTCCATACAGATTGCTAACTCCGCCCATGGAGCATAACAGTTTGCTAACTCCTCCTTCACAGGAGCTGTATTCATAACAGATTGTTAACTTCTCCTCCAACAGGAGTATCCAGCAACAGATCTACAACAGATTTACTACAGATTGCTAACTCCTCCCTTCTTGAGGAGTCAGTTCATAACAGTATGTGACTTCAGGACTGGTGGAGGGCAGTGTGTGTGGCTATGAAAGTAGCAGTGTGTGTGCATGTATGTGTATGTATGTGTGTGTGTGTATATCTGAGTGCATCCTTTTCCATTGCACTCCCCTCCCTTTCACTCCCCTCTTCACTCCTCCCCTCCACCTCACCCCTCTCCTCCCGATTATTTTTACCCCATCCATACTGCTGGTGCTTCTTGTCCAGCTGGCAGGGCTTGGGCTCCCTGCTGGCCCAATGCTTCCATGTTGCTCTTCTTGGGCTGGCAGGGCTTGGACTCCCTGCTGACCCACTCTTATGATGTTGTCTGGCTGCTGCTCACAGCAGCTGGATGATGTCATCGAAGGGTTTCACAGTATGCCTATTGTTTTTTTTCAGTTAAAATCTAAAAACCCAATTTCACCATTGGGGTGTTTTATTGGGGGGTTTCAGTTTTAACTGAAAAATCAGAAGCCCTACTTATAATTTACTTTTGTACTTTTATTCATATCCGTTTACGTTCCCACCTTCATGGTCAGTGCTTCTGTGCTGATTGTAAATAGTGACGCAATGGTAATTGCAGCTCCAATTATACTTTTGATTGTAATCTGCCTCAAGGCTATCTTAGGAAAAAAGTGGAATATCAAATGTTTATAAATAAATATAGAATATGATGGCAGATTAGGACCATAAGGACCATCTAGTCTGCCTAATTTCATTCTGGTGCAGTGCCATAAACCCTAGCAGAGCTTTGGCTTTTCCATTTATCTCTACACAAACTGGAATCCTCTGCGATTATCCTAGGCTTTCATAAATTCTGTCACTTTTGCTGTTTCCACTCCAGTCTACTTCACACATTGCCCAACTAGATTTTTTTATGCCTGGGCTACTCATGAGAGAGAAGAGAAATCTTTGGGTTTCTATGAGACAGTAGACTTTTTCATCCTCTTCACTTGTATAAAGCTGAAGATAATCACGACATCCATACCATATGCCCAGTCTATTCCCAAGCTCCTAGTGCCTCACCTTTCCCTAAGTGGACTGTTTGTTCTTTATTGTTCCATTTACATGTGTCAGCTTATGTTATGCTAAGAGTGGTAAAGCAGAGAAAGAAGCTTCCCAGGTCTGAAGGCTTGTTTGTAAAGGGGATGGTCCTTCTTGCTCTTGGTCATAAAAAATATAAGGACAAGGCAAAGTATATAACGATGATTAGAAGGAATTTTGTATGACTTTTTGTTGGTTTATTTCACATACATATGATGCAGTCCTAACCTCTATGGAACAGTCACTGTAAAATTATTATAAATGTTATATTGTTTTCAATTATTGCGTTTTATTTTTATTTTATATATTTTTCTTATTAATGCCTATAGATTAGGGCTGCACAATTCCTACTGAATATATTTAAATGCAGTGTAATAAGTGACACGTGGACTAACATTTTTTTTATTTCTTGCCCTTAGTTTAAACTCACATCATGGTGTGAGCATGCTTGTTTTGCTTTCTTTGCCCATTTCCAGATGGCGGTGACAATAAGAGACTGCATACCAAAAAGGGAGGAGATTCATGCATATTGTAATGACAATTATGTATTATGCAATTTGGAATGGGGATATTCTAAAATGGCACTTAAAGGGGTTATTTTTTTGTTTCCCAAGACATGCAAGGCCTCTAAACCCCATTTTGTAGCAAGATGAAATTATTTTTATTTGCTGATTTTGGTGAATATTATAACTTTCTGCTGGGAATTTTTCAATTTGGTTAAACTGAACTCCTAAAAAGAATAGTTAGATAAAATAGATTCACCGTGCTTTCCATAATATTCAATGGAACCCTCACAGGCAATGAATTGTATGACATCACTATAAGAATGATTTAAATTAAACAGTTTGAAGTAACATTTAATTATGGAGTTAAAATATATAACCAATGAGCAGAATGTTTTCAAAACCCATGGATGTTCCAAACGTTTCTCAGCAAATTATAGGGATTAATATTCAGACAATTTGTCCAGCTAAATTCCAAATTTACTGGGAGATGCATTAAGCCACACGAGAGCTCTAATGTATTAAAAGGTGTCCCCAACATCCCTTGTTAAAAATAGTAAATAGGTATTCACGCAATGATAACCTCCTCCTAACTCCCCAACCTTGTCAAAAGCAATGAAAGAGTATCCTCTCACACCCTCTTTCAGTACAAATATGTCCTGGCAGATCTTCCTCTTTCTCCCCTCCCCCCCCCCCCCCATGATAAAAAAATAATTGGAGAAAAGAGCACTCCTAACTCTTTGCCCCCCTAGATCTCCCAAGTGGTAGAAAACCTCATTGGGATCTAATGGAGAACCCTCCTTCACCCTCCCATCCCCTGAAACTATCCTCCCACACCCCCTAACCTTCAAAATCAACATAGGATCCAATGTTGGGGCTCAGGGTGCCCCTAGCCCTGGGCCCAGTTGGCGACATTTTCCAAAATGACTGGAGCAAGCTCTGGGCACCATACCTCAGCCACATGGTTGTGGTCCGATGTCCAGACCTTGCCCCAGATATGTGACTGTACCAAGGTCAGGTCGGTGGAATTTTAGGGGTCATCCTGGGACCCAACACTGGACCCTAGGATGTTTTTGGAGGTTAGGGGGTGTGGGAGAGGGGTTCATGGGTGGGGATTAGGGAAGGTTCTCCATGGGGGAGCACTGAGAGGAGAGGAACACCTTGCTGTTGGCTGCTTGGGGAAATTTTAAAACTTAAAAGTATTGGGAGAAGTAAAACTATTGGGGTATATTGTTTAGTGTGTTTGTGTGTCTGTATTAGGGATGTGAATCATTTTTTGACGATTTAAAATATCGTCCGATATATTTTAAATCGTCAAAAATCGTTAGGGCCACGATACAATACCAATTCCCCCGATTTATCGTTAAAAAATCGTAAATCGGGGGAAGGGGGAGGGCAGGAACTTACTTACTTGCCCTAAACCAATGGCAGGAAAACCGGCACACTAAAACCCCCTAAAACCCACCCCCGACCCTTTAAATTAAATCCCCCACCCTCCCGAACCCCCCCCAAATGCTTTAAATTACCTGGGGGTCCAGCGGCGGTCCGGAACGGGCTCCTGCAATTGAATTGTGTTGTCTTCAGCCGGCGCCATTTTGCAAAATGGTGGCCGCAAAATGGCGGCGGCCATAGACCAACACGATTCGACTGCAGGAGGTCGTTCCGGACCCCCGCTGGACTTTTGGCAAGTCTTGTGGGGGTCAGGAGGCCCCCCCAAGCTGGCCAAAAGTCCCTGGGGGTCCAGCGGGGGTCCGGGAGCGATCTCCTGCCGCGAATCGTTTTCCGTACGGAAAATGGCGCCGGCAGGAGATCGACTGCAGGAGGTCATTCAGCGGCGGTCCGGAACCCCCGCTGAACGATCTCCTGCAGTCGATCTCCTGCCGGCGCCATTTTCCGTATGGAAAACGATTCGCGGCAGGAGATCGCTCCCAGAGGGGGGCCCGGCCAAGCGCGTAACCCCTGGTACATGCAGAAGTGCCGGGCCATCGGATAAGGGAGGGCCGGGGGCATGGTCTGGGTGGGAAGGGGCAGGGCGAGGGCAGACCGGGACAGTGCCATTAGACGCTGTCCCAGGGAAGCGCAAGCCAACAGCCAGCCAGTGCATGGAAGTTACTTCAACTCGGAATTTGAAGTAAGTTTTAAAACAAAAAGACCCCAAGAGTTAGGGGGGTTAGAAGTCGGGGAGGAGAGGGGAAAAGGTAGAAAGGTTAGGTAAGGGTATAGGGAAGTTTCCTGAGAGAGAACTGGGGAAGGCCTACTCGTGTCGCCGCACATTGCTTTTTGAAATTTAACCCCCCCACCCCATGAATGAGATTCCAGACTCTTCCTCATATATGCACATAGATTTTAAAATCTGGTGCGCATGTGGATGTGGGAACCATATTTTATAACATGTGCACGCCGACACGTGCATGTTATAAAATAGCTGTGTCCATGTGCACGTGCCGAGAACCACGCACACATGGATGCACGCATGGAGTTTTTAAAATCTACCCCATAGTGAATACACTAATACATTTAAAGAACCCTAATTTTATGCAGTCCTGCTCCCATAGCAACCTAAAACTAGGAATGGAACAAATTTAAGATGAAGGCAGCAGTCCAGCAGCAAGAAGGGGGCTTCCCAGTCTTCTGCATCGAGTATCACGTGTATGATTTTTTACCCGACGGTGAGATGTTATACATGTGCATCCGATGCAAGGAGCTCCTGTCTCTCAGAGAATGAGTCTGATCTCTGGAGGCTAGAGTGGCAGACTTGGAGGAGGTGAGGCAGACAGAGAGGTATATAGATGAGACCTTAAGGGACATCATAGCGAAGTCCCAACTCCAGTCTGACAGCCCTGGTACTGCCTTGGAGGAGGAAGGTCTCATGATCGGAATGCATCAACCTGGTGCAGCCGGAAATGATCCTATAACAAGGACCTGCTCTCCAGGTGGTGCATTGTCCTCTTCCACTGAGGATGTGACTCCCAGGGCTAATGCCCAGGAGGGAAGGATTAGGTCAGCCATCATAGTTGGTGATTCGATTATTAGGAATGTAGACAGCTGGGTGGCTGGTGGGCAATCTCCTGGTAACATGTTTACCTGGTGTGAAGGTGGCGGACCTCATGCATCACCTAGATAGGATTTTAGACAGTGCTGGAGGAGCTGGCTGTCATGGTACATGTGGGTACCAACGACATAGGAAAATGTGGGAGGGAGGCTCTGGAAGCCAAATTTAGGCTCTTAGGTAGAAAGCTGAAATCCAGAACCTCTAGAGTAGTGTTCTATGAAATGCTCCCTGTTCCATATGCAGGTCCACAGAGGCAGGCAGAGCTCTGGAGTTTCGATTCATGGATGAGACAATGGTGCAAGGAAGAGGGATTCCGATTTGTAAGGAACTGGGGAACCTTTTAGGGAAAGGGGGGTCTTTTCCAAAGGTATGGACTCCACCTTAACCAGGGTGGAACCAAGCTGCTGGCACTAACCTTTAAAAAGGAGATAGAGCAGCTTTTAAACTAATTCAAAGGGGAAAGCTGACAGTTGTTCAGCAGCGCATAGTTCAAAGGGAGGTATCTTCGAAGGATACTAATAAAGCATTAGAGTTAGGGCATTCCAACAGAGAGGTTCCATTAATAAGAAAAATAGTCCAAGTGCCTATAATTAAAAATTCACCTGAGCTAAAAGATTCTAATTTATCCCTGTCAAGTGAAAAGCAGAATGTTAATACAAACAAAAACCCCAGTTTGAAATATTTGTGTGTTAATGCCAGAATTCTAAGAAGATGGGAGAATTAGAATGTATAGAAGTAAATGATGACATAGACTTAATTGGCATCTCAGAGACATGGTGGAAAGAGAATAACCAATGGGATAGTGCTATACCAGAGTACAAATTATATCGCAATGAGAGAGAGAAGCATCTTGGTGGTGGGGTGGCGCTTTATGTGTGGGATGGCATAAAGTCCAACAGGATAAAGATCCTGCATGAGAATAAATGTACAATTGAATCTTTATGGGTAGAAATCCCTTGTGTGTTGGGGAAGAGTATGGTGATAGAAGTATACTAATTTCCACCTGGCCAAGATGGTGAGATCGACAGTGAAATGCTTAGAGAAATTAGGGAGCTAACCAAATTGATAGTGCAGAAATAATGGGAGACTTCAATTACCCCAATATTGACTGGGTAAGAGAAATAGGACATGCTAGAGGGATAAAGTTCCTGGATGGAATAAATTAAAGTTTTATGGAGCAATTGGTTAAGGAACGGATGAGAGAGGGAACAATTTTAGATCTAAATTTCAGTGGAGCAGAGGATTTGGTGAGAGAGGTAACAGTTGTAGGGCCACTTGGCAATAGTGATCATAATATGATCAAATTTGAATTAATGACTGGAAGGGGGACAGCAAGTAAATACACAGCTGTAGCACTAAACTTTCAAAAGGGAAACTTTGATAAAATGAGAAAAATAGTTTAAAAAAATGTAAAGGTGCAGCTACAAAGGTAAAAAGTGTGCAACAGGCATGGACATTGCTAAAAATACCATCCTAGAAGCACACGCCATATGTATTCCTCGCATTAAGAAAGGTGAAAGGAAGGTCAAGCGATTGCCATCATGGCTAAATGGTGAGGTAAAAGATACTATTTTAGCCAAAAGATCTTCATTCAAAAACTGGAAGAAGGATCCATCAGAAGACATTGATAAGATAGGCTGAGAGAATTTGAAAACAAGTTGGCCGTGGAGGCAAAAACTAACAATAAAACCTTTTAAAAATATATCCAAAGCAGAACGCCTGTGAGGGAGTCGATTGGACCATTAGATGATTGAGGGGTCAAAGGAGCACTTAAGGAAGATAAGACCATAACACCAAATCATGGTGAAACTGGAAGATGATGTAGGCCAGATTGAAAAATTGAAGAGTTGTAAATCACCTGGACCAGATGGCATACACTCTAGGGTACTGAAGGAACTAAAAAATGAAATTTCAGACCTATTTCATTTAATTTATATCCTATCATTAAAATTGTCCCTTGTATCTGAAGACTGGAAGATGACCAATGTAACCCCGATATTTAAAAAGGGCTCCAAGACTGATCTGGAAAACTATAGACCTGTGAGCCTGACTTCAGTGCCTGGAAAAATCGTGGAAACTGTTATATTTATTTATTTAAAATTTTTTATATACCATTGTAACAAATGGATTTGAACAAAATGGTTTACAATTATTTCAAAATAAAAATAAAGAAATTAAAATAAGAAATTAGAATAACTAAAACTTCAAATAATGATGACAGTAAAAAATAATAAAATAAAATAATAAAGTCAGAATAAAAATGCATTGGTATCAATATAATATAAAAATCTTTGCATATTTTAGTTAATATTTACTTTACTAAAAAAGAAACAGATAGAAAAAACAATACTTATATCTAATAAAGAAAAATATTAGAACAGATTATCTTGCCTCTTGTTCCATAGCTTTGAATGCTTCCTTAAACAAGTGTGTTTTAAGTGATTTTTAAAAAACATTACTACTAGCAATTTGCGTTCCAAAGTACAGGTCCCGCGACTGAGAAGGTCCTTTCTTGGGTGATGTTCAATCTTGCTTGCCTTACTGTTGGCACATCTAGAAGATTTTTGTTAGAGCATCTAAGTTCTCGCGAAGGGTTGTAGATTCTTAAGACTGAAAAAAGCCATATAGAATTAGGGTTATTTAGTAAGAAGTGGATTATTGTTAATATTTTGTACCGTATCCGGTATTTGACAGGCAACCAATGCAGATTAACTAGAATGGGGGAAATGTGATGTTTTAAAGGTGTAGCTGTGAGGATGCGAGCTGCGCTGTTCTGTATCAATTGTAATGGTTTGATTGATGTTTCTGGTAGGCCTAAATATAGGCCATTACAGTAGTCTATGCCAGAAAATATCAGTTACTGGAGGACCGAACGAAAGTCTTGAATAGATAATAGTGGTTTTATTTTTTATTTTTTATTTATGCATTTCCAAAATTATAACAATCAATTATTCATAATGTATACAAACAATTGCAATATTCCTAATGGTAATTAAACTTTTACAAATAGGATCAATTATCTGTGACTAATAAAAGGAAATCCAGGTAGAGCTAATTATAAACTGAGCGATTTCAAAGTAAATTGTAAATTTAACTGTAGGCAGGATTTATATAACCCCCTCATACGCAATCAGAGACAACAGCTTAATACACTAGCTCTTAAACCACTTCTGTGTTCACTGGGGGATAGGATTCCAAATATACCTGGAGTTAGCAAACCTCATAAAACACATACTTGTGTTCCATATAACTCACTTCACATCTGCATGGAAATTTTAGCAGGAATCTGGCTCCTCTAGCATTTACTTCTACTCTCAATTTCAAAAACTCCTTCCTTCTAATTTGTGTTATTCTTGCTAGGTCAGGGTAGATCCATATTTGTTGACCATGAAACTTTTGTGATCTATATCTTAGAAATAATCGCAACACATTGGGGTAGATTTTATAAATCTGCGCCTGTGCGTACTTTTGTTCGCGCACCAGGCGCAAACAAGAGTACGCGGGATTTTAATAGATACACACTTAGCCGCACGTATCCATTAAAATCCGGGGTTGGCGCGCACAAGGCTGCCCAAAATCGGCAGCCTGCGCGTGCCGAGCCGCGCAGCCTGCCTCCGTTCCCTCCAAGGCACTCCGAAATTGGAGCGGCCTCGGAGGGAACTTTCCTTCCGCCTCCCCCCACCTTCCCCCACCTTCCCCTACCTAACCCACCCCCCAGCCCTATCTAATCCCCCCTACCTGAGGTAGGGGGGATTAGATAGGGCTGGCTGCTGGCGCACGATTCCCAGGCCCATTTCGGAGGCCTCGGCCACACCCCCGAAATGCCCCCAGGCCGGAACCATGCCCACGGCCCCATCCCCAAATGATGCGCCGCCGCAACATACCCCCCGACACGCCCCCCCCAGGAAAGCCCCGGGACTTATGCGCGTCCCGGGGCTTGCACGCATCGCCGAGCCTAATCAATATAGGCTCGGCGCGCACAGGGGGTACTTCGACCAGGTTATTGGGGGGTACGTGCGTATCTGACACGCGTACCCCTTTGAAAATCTGGCCCATTATCTCTCTCTGTTGGAAATAAGAAAGTAACTATGAGAGTTGTTCTAGATTGTATATCTGTATCTAATGAGGCCTCTAGAGCCCCTGTCAAATTCATACTACTCTCAGACTGTTGAATTCTCTCTTGGCTTTTTGTTCTAGATTTTATAGGTAGATAATATACTTTTGCTAAAGCAGGTAGAGCTTTCTGGGGAATATTCAATACATATTGTAAATATTCTTTAAACATATCCATCGCTGATATTGGTTTCTGAACCGGAAAGTTCAAAACCCTCAAATTTACATATTTCAGTGAATTTTCCATGAATTCTAGCTTCTTTTCATTTCCTATCTCAGATTTAACCAAATTTTTTTGAACCTCTTCCACCTTTTCTAATCGTTTCTCACAATTTTCCAAGTTTGTTTTACCCATTAATACAAAACTCTCTAAATTAAGAACTTTATGTTGAGAACCAATAATATTTTGAGACATATTAATAATTGCTAATTCTAAGGATTTAATTGCTGACCACAATAAGTCCATTGTAATCTCTACTGGCTTCTGAGGTAGAATTATCTCCAACTCCTGTCATGGAGTCCCTTCTCCCCCCACAACTTGATCTCCACTCCCCTCTATTCCAGGAGTAGCCTCGAGGTTCTTAGAATTTAGACGTGGTGGGGAAGGAGTTTTTGGGAGCACTGGGGCTTAGGGATATTTCTTCAGCCAGCAGTGGCACTACTCGCTCCATAGCAGCCTCTGCAGCGGCTATGTCCTCCAGTGTTACATTAGCTGCCATCCCAAAGAAGGAGGATATCTGCGGCTGAGATGTTGATGGCGAGGGTGATGATGTCAACACCTCCCTCAGCCGTACCTTTCTTTTAGTATGAGGCATCACTGTTTATAAGTATTCCAACTAGGCATTAAAGCAGAACTCCTTCTTGGTATTGTGTCTCTGTCGTTTCATTAATTAGCTCTCCTGGAGTGGAGGCAATCGGGGAGATAATTCAAAATACAGAGGCAATAGATGGGAGGATATAAAATCTGAATTTTACTCACTTGCAGTCCAGGATCTTCCTCAAGATCTCCTTTAAAGTTGTAAATTCCACGAGTTGTAAACTCAATTTAAGCAAAGCCGAGTGCCCCTCAGGCATGCGCAGCTTGGGTAGCGAACTGGCGGCAGCTATGCGCCGTGGGAGGGTCCAGTTTTAAAACCCTTCCGGTCCCTCCCAGATGACGTCAACAACCAGAAATTGCAGCTCTGGACAATCGGGGAAAGTCTCCTTCTTACCCCCGGATCTGCAAGCGGCGAAAATGGCTGGAAACAGCTACAGGTAATGTTCCTCACTCCCCCTTGCCTCTATAATAGTGGTTTTAATCATTTTAACAAATGTAATTTGAAAAATGCATTTTTGACCACTTTTGAAATGTGACAAGATAAAGAAAGTCCAGTGTAACTCTTAAGTTACGTACTTGTTTAGTAATAGGAATAGATTCATCGTCAATCATTATGTGCGAAGGTGGACAGTTAGTTGGGTTTTCGATGAAACTTAGAAGTAAAATTTTGGGGGTTTTTGCATTTAATTTTAACCGACTGTGGGCCATCCATTTCTTTATGGTTTAATATAGATTTGAACTGTAGAAAGAGTTTCAGACCAAGATGAGTTGTATGGAACGAAAAGTTGGATGTCATCTGCATATATTTTGAATTGAATGTTTAGTGCGGACAGGATGTTTCATAGAGTTATTAAGTATATGTTAAATAGAATTGGTGAAAGGGATGGTCCTTGTGGATCCTTGTGGATCCCCAGTGGGGTTATAAAGTATAAAATCACAAAACATTTAGATAGACATGGTTTAATGGGATTCAGGCAACATGGATTTACCCAAGGGAAGTCTTGCCTCACAAATCTCCTACATTTTTTTGAAGGGGTGAATAAACATGTGGATAAAGGTGAACCAGTAGATGTGGTGTATTTGGCTATTCAGAAGGTATTCGACTAAGTCCTGCAAGAGAGGCTTCTAAGAAAACTAAAAAGTCATGGGATAAGAGGCGAAACAGAGTGGGATTAAATGGTCTGTTTTCACAGAGGAAAAAGGTAAACAGTGGAAAAAGGTAAACAATGGAGTGCCTTCGGGATCTGTACTTGGACTGGTGCCTTTTAATATATTTATAAATGATCTGGAAAGGGGTACAGCGAGTGATCAAATTTGCGGATGACACAAAATTATGCAGAGCTGTTAAATCTCAAAAAGATTGTGATAAATTGCAGGAGAACCTTGCGATAGTGGAAGATTGGGCTTCCAAATGGCAGAAGAAATTTAACATAGACAAGTGCAAAGTGATACATATAGGGAAAAATAACCCTTGCTATATTTACACAATGTTAGGTTCTATCTTAGGAGTTACAACCCAGGAAAGAGATTTAGGCATCATAGTGGATAATTAATTGAAATTGTCGGCTAAGTGTGCTATGGCAATCAAAAAAGCAAACAGAATGTTAGGAATTATTAAGAAGGGAATGGAAAATAAAATGATGGATGTTATAATTTATTTATTTATTTATTTATTTATTTTTATTTTTTTTCTATACCGATGTTCCTGTATACAATACATATCGCACCGGTTTACATGGTACTGAACTGTCGCCACAGGGGCGGAATACATTATAACATTATAACATGTTGACATAGAACTTAAGGGAGAACGTTCTTTGTAATTTGCCTTTGTAATGCTCCATGGTGAGACCACATTTTGAATACTGTGTGCAATTCTGGTCGCCGCATCTCAAAAAAATATATAGTTGCACTGGAGAAAGTGCAGAGAAGGGCGACCATAAAGATAAGTGGCATTGATAAGTGGCATGGAGTGACTGCCCTATGAAGTAAGGCCAAGGAAGTTAGGGCTGTTTAGTTTGGAGAAGAGACGACTGAGGGGGATAAGATAAAGCTCTACAAAATCATGAAAGGTCTTGAACAAGTTAATGTAAATTGGTCATTTCCTCTCTCAGATAATAGAAGACCAGGGGGCACTCCATGAAGTTTACAAGTAGCTCATTGAAAACAAATCGAAGAAAATTCTTGTTCACTCAGGGCCAGATTTTCAAAGGGGTACGTGTGTACCCCCCCAAAAAACCTGCCCGAAGTTTCCCCTGCACACGCAGAGCCTATGTTGAGTAGGCTCGGCGGCGCACGCAAGCCCCAGGACGCACATAAGTCCTGGGGCTTTCCTGAAGGGCGTGTCAGGGGGCTTGTCGCGGCGGTGCGTCATTTGGGGGCGGGGCCACAGGTGTGGTTCTGGCCCAGGGGCATTTCGGGGGCGTCGGCGATGCCTCCAAAATGGCTCCTGGACAGGATGGGTGGAAGGAAAGCTCCCTCTGAGGCCGCTCCGATTTCGGAGCGGCCTCAGAGGGAACGGAGGCAGGCTGCGCGGCTCGGCATGCACAGGCTGCTGATTTTGCACAGCCTTGCACGCGCTGATCCTGGATTTTAACAGATATGCACGGCTATGTGTGTATCTTTTAAAATCCCATGTACTCTTGTTTGCGCCTGGTGCGCGAACAAAAGTACGCGTGTTTGCAAATTTGTAAAATCTACCCCTCAGTGCATAGTTAAGCTGTGGAATTCATTGCCAGAGGATGTGGTTACAGCCGATGGTGTATCTGGGTTTAAAAAAGTTTTGGATAAGTTCCTAGAGGATAAATCCATAAACTGCTATTAATTATTAAGCAAAAGTAGACGGAGATTTATTTAATGTTTGGGTACTTGTTAGGCACTTGGGACTTGGATTGGCCACTGTTGGAAACAGGTTACTGGGCTTGGTGGACCCTTGGTCTGACTCAGTATGGCAATTCTTATGTTCTTATGAGGGTTTGTAGCACTTGGGGAATTCAGGATGGGGAGGTTTATTAGGACTCTATACACCAATGATTTTTCTTTTTTATCATTGAGGGGGTTGGATGAAAGAGGGAAGCTGCCAGGACATACTTTAATTGAAAGAGTGGGTGGAAATACTATTTTATTGTTTTTTGACAGGGTTGGGGGGCCATCGTTACGTGAATATCTACTTTCTGTTTTTATGTTTAAACGTTTTTTAAATTAAATTTTCACATCCATATTAATACAACACTGAGGAGGGTGGGATCCTGAGCCCTCCTCAGAACATAATCAAAATAGAAACAAACAGTAAACTCCCCTCCCTCCCCCCACCCCAGTTCCACACATTACAAAGTGAGCCACAATCTGCCAGGGCAATAGTTCCACCCAGGTACTACACAAAGCATCAAGATTAATCATTCACTACAAGACTGCACGCACGATGTGGGAGAGATTGAAGATTCATCTGCCATACCGTCAGAAAACATCGCCTGCAGCGCGGGGAGGTCCGGGAAGCCAGGGACTCCATGGTCATCAATCCATGAAAACAATTTCTCCAGGCCCAAAAGGACGGGATATCAGGAGACCACCAGACTGAGAGGATCACCTTTTTTCCCACAAGACAAGCTTTGCGTAAAAGCATGCGCGAGCCAGGATCTCGGATCCGAATCGGTGATATACACCCAAATAACAGCCAGACAGGCGTGATTGGAAAGGCAAAATCTATCAAATCAGCCATGTAATCTGCCACTTCATGCTAAAAGCACTGTATAGGGGGACAGATCCAGAATACATGGGACAGAGTCCCCTGTAGCATGCCCACAGCGGGGACAGCCAGCCGAGGGAGCTATAATTAATTGAAAGGCCACTTGTGGCGACACATAAGCCCGACTAAAAAATTTAATTTGTAACTCTCTATAGTACATATTGACTGAGATCCTGGTAATGCGCAGAAAGCATGTCTTTAGAATGGTCTGGGTAATAACAAAGTCACTATCCCTGTTCCAGCGGGTTTCCAGAGTTGAACACATATCCACCTGGAAACGCCTTTGTATTTGCTTATAATATGTGGACAGAGATGTGGCCTTGGCTTTCTCAAAACAAAAAATATGATCTAAGGTGTGAAACACCGAGGGATCCCTGTATAGGGAAGAGAGCGTCCGCATGTAATGTTCAATTTGAATATAAGGGAAAGTGTGTGTAACTCCTAAACCATAAATCACCTGGAATTCTTTGAAAGTGTTGCGATCCCGGGTCGGCCCCGGGACCGCCACTCACCCCCACGCTGAGCCCAGTCCGCCTCCACCTCCGTTGGGCCTGCACAGGCCTCTGACGCCGCGCTCCTGCTCCGGAGGAGCAGCCGGCGTCCTCCTGCGGCTGGCCCCGCCCCCTAGCCGCGTCACGCGCGCTAGGCCTTCAGATTTAAGGGGGCCAGCGCGGGAGAACACTAATTCCCTGCAGATGACGTCAGACGCTGCAGGGCTATTTAAGCCCTGCAGCTGGAGCCTTTCCTTGCCTTACAACGAGGTTCCTCAGGGCTCCCTGACATCTAGTTGCTGCGTTCCTAATTTGATCTTCTCCTCCGACCCGACTTGCTTCCTGACTCTTCCTCCGTCTTCTCCACTGGCTCTGGCATCATCATCTGATCCCTGGCTTTGACCTGTTTCTGTCCTCGACTCCGCACTTCGCCTCTCCCCTGGTTCTGGCTACTCCTCTGACTTCTGGCACCGACCCGGCTCCGTTATACGACTCCGCCTCTTGCCTCTTCCTTGGCTTACGACTCGGCTTGACTCCTGGACCCTGCCCCGGACCTTCTCGGCTCTTTGGTTCCCTTGTCCGCTGGCCCCGAAGATTCTCCTAAGTCCCAGCGGCCGGGTGCCTCCTGGAGGGGGCTCCGGCTTCCAGGGCGAATCTCCAAAAGTCCCAGCGGCCGGACTCCTACGAGCTCCTCTCGGGGGAGTACCGGTCTCCAGGGTGAAGACCTTCAAGTTACCGGGCCCAATGCCGTCCACTTCTCATCCCGCTGCCGAGCCCTTGGTCGCATAGGGCTCCACCTTGGTCCATTGTCCAGCCGTCCCCAAGTCCGTCAAGCCACCTCCCGGTCGGGACGCTTGCTGTGAACCTTCACAGTGCTCCATCTCCTGTCCTGACCGGCCCAAGGGTCCACGAAGCTAACAGAAAGAGAGTATCTCCCCAGCATGTGTTAATAAGTAACCCAGGTGAGTAATACCCCTGTCCTCCCAAACTCGGCAGTGAGAAGATTGACAGCCCGGGGTAAAGTCAGGATTCCCCGCTACCGGGAGAAAATAAGCACAAAAGGCGGGTAACTTTAAAAGCTTCGTTAGCTGCCGCCATGTCTGTCGAAGCGGGTGCACCAAAGCCGTCTGTGTAAGAACTACTTTCTGTTTTTAACTTGGCGTGTAAGGACTGCCTCAAGTGGTGGCCCTAGTGTAAGGAGGGAAGTCAGCTTTGACTGCCCCTCACACCTTTTTCTATTTTGCCCAGGTTTTTATTTTATATGGCCCTATAAGGTGATGGTGGCCCTGTGAGGTTGGGGTTGCCATTGTGCATAGAGGGCTGATGCCATGTTGTTTTGGTCACGGTGTTTAGCCAGAAGACAAAATAATGTGGCGATGAGGCTGCAATGTTTTTCATGGAAGGGTACATTATTATGGTGACAGCCTCCCCCCCCCCCCCCCAGATAGTAGGACCTCTCCAGTGGAAAGAAATCATGGCTTAGTGCATTTAGCTATTAGCCAGATAAATTGTGGGTTTTACATTTTTTCCTGCTTTGAGAGGCTTCCATTTATTTGGCTGTTTAGCTGCATAAGAATTAGTTAGATTGGTTGGGGATCTTCAAGAGGGATTCTGGGATGGAGTTAAATTAGCCTGATAACATCAGGGAAACTTCAATGTTCAATTAGCTGAATATCATGGCTTAGAATATCTCCCCTTTAGTCGGATATGTTATCTGGCTAAGGGGGAGATTTACTAAGCCGCAATATTTTCCCCAGAGAGAAAATACCAAGGGATTCACTAAACTGTGGTACTCGGTACCGGAGGTTGATTAATCCCACAGGATTTTTTCTTTGCAGTAAAATGCTTACAGGAAGAATACCACAGCAAAGGGGAACCACATCCAGGGTCCGCCATCTTTTTAAGGGGCTGAGTTGCCTCCAGACTCCCCTGTCTTTGGTAATGCTCAAACCTGTGGAGGTCTAGTAGGACCTACCTCTCCCACCACATCCTGCTGCCTCCTGAGATGGCAAAAATTGAAAAAATTAAAAATAAAGTTTCAAAGTTGCCAGTGGCCATGCTCCCTCAGTGCAAACCCTTACCCCTATAAGTTGAAAAAGTTATCCCATACCCCTGGACCTTTTTCTCCCCCCACCATGTCCTTGACTGTCTCCCCTTCCCCAGAGCAAAGGTCCAACTGAGGCTGACGCCATTTTGGAAATAGCATGGCCATGCCCAGAATCCTAGGAGGCACTGTGGGCACAACTGAACCACCAGAATTTGCCGCCTCTCAGGAAATTGGAAGCATCAGTGCAGCCTGCCACATGAGGCCACAATGATGTCCACAATTCAGGCCTGTTTAGGCCTACCACTTCCTTTATAAAGCTGCTACTGGAGGTAGACAATTCCTCCTCTCTCTCACACTCCAACAACATTCCTTACTATGCTCAGGCCTGCCACATCTAAGGTTGCCAACTGGCTCCAGATTTTCAGAACAGGTTGATCCAGTCCTGGTTTTACCCCATTGCATACTGGGACTTATCCTGATTTCCCTATTGCATTCCCCAAGAAAATCAAGACTATAAATACTTGTATACGAGTGGACTGGATCAAATTGTCCTGAAAATCTGGAGCCAGTTGGCAACTCTAGCCATATCTTTCCTCCCGTTGCTAGCACTGCTATCCTCTGAGGCTAGATTCTTCCTTCATCCTGTGCTGGCACTGCTGAACTTTGCTGACAACAGAAGTCTTTTGTTTCCTTTTAGGTACCAGTGCACTTCCCAATGTTTCTACCCCCTCTCCACATAACTCACAGTATAAAGAATTATATGCAGGGCTGAATTTATGGCACATGTGCCTGTGGGAGACTCCCCATTGAAAACCTCTATGCGAGATGAGGGAGACAAGCTTTATTTTCCAACTCTGTTCCCAATCTCACCTCAGCTCCTCCATGCTTACCTGAACTCTCCCTAGTGGTGATAGCTAGAAGTGAGCAACAGAGGTGGCAGGATGCATATCAGCCTGGGGTCTGTGATACCACTTACATTCATAGGCCCCACCTCCTTCTCTTACATGGCTTTTCCATTTTAAAAGAAAACCTGTGTGACAATATGGCAGAGCTACTATGGGGTCTGTGATTGCACCCTGAGCTTATTTACATGTAACCCTTGGTTGGGAGAACCCAGATAATTATCCCCAAAGGCACACAATATTAAAATAGATCCTATTTGCAAGAACTCTCCAAGATAGCAGTTCACTCTGAGTGGTCCAGGGCTCCCTGTAGGGGGGAAGCTTTGCTTCAAGGCTCTTTTGCTTTTACACACCAAAGTACTCTACGTCCCTCTGTAAACAACACTGATGATCTCCACATTCTATAGCAGCAATAATCAATAAGAAGAGCAGTGTGGTTTCTAACTTTACTGATAGTTGATCAGATGAATGAAAAAATGTATTTTACAGATCTAAAATAAATTGATTGTATATATTGAAATTAAAAAATGTGTGACCTTACTCTTCTGGTAAACCTTCTCACAAATCTCCCAAATTTGTACCAGATTCTTCCCACTGTGAAATGGTCAGATTAATCATCCCAATCACTTAATAGATTGAAAAGTCCCAATACTCATACCTTTTCTGAAGTCTTCACCAATACCATAGATCTCCTTCTGGCAGCACCTAGTTGGCAATCACCTCCCAAGTGTAACCCACTTGGGTCAGTAATAAAAATACTCTTGAACAATAGCTCATCATCTCCTTCTCTCTTGCAATGGATATGAATCCATTCCTCTAGATGATTCACCTGCTCCTCAGGTTTTTTCAGAAGAAAGACACCTCCTCCTCTAGATGATTTGGAAATTGAGCTCCCTGATACCAAAAGGCACTCAGTTCCAAGAGAACAAAATCAGAGAAAAACATACTCAGCTAGATCAACCAAATGACAGGAAGAGTGGAAAAACTTCCTTGTCCAAACAAAAGGTCTCTGAAAATCTGAAACAAAAAATAGGGTTCAAACACTCTGTTTCTACATCTTTACCCAGGTCTCTAGAGTTCTTTAAACAAGCAAAAAAGAGGGATTGGACAAGCATGGCTGCTACTGGAGTCAGACCATTCCTCAGTCAGTGCAACTCATTAAGAAAACTCAGATCTAAGAATCCACGCGTTGAGATGATGGCAGGGATTCATAAAGGTTCAAGTACACACCATCTCTGTCCTCTACATGGGGGGAGACCAAACCCCAAACTCTATTCACTAATCCCTCTGTTCCTCCCTAAAAACTTGGTTCACTTCTTTTGGTAAGGAAACTAAAAGTTCCTTACATATATCCTGCTTCTGCCAGCACCAGGGGCCCCATCTGAATGTTTAATGGGCCAAAAGGGGAAGAAAGGAGGGAGAAAAACAGGCGATTGGGGAAGCAGAAAAGAGTGGAGGGTGAGAAATCTAGAAAGGAGCATATAGAAATGGAGGGAATGAGGGACAGTAGGAGGAAAGAAAAGAGATATAGTGTAAGGGGATAGAAGCAGATTAAAATAGAAGAGACACCTTTTGGGATGAGAGAACCAAGCTGTAGCAAAAGAAGGTGGGATAAGACATTAGGTGAAAAAAAAAGAATGAAGAATACAAGATGCAGAGACTGAAAGAAGTAAAATGCAGAAAAGCAATTAGGAAAACAAAAGGAATTATCCAGATATACAATGGAAGCAAAATTTATGGATTGTTTTAGAGGGAAAAATATTTCTATACATTTTAAACAATGTAAATATATGCAAATGTCTAAAACTAAATATGCCACATAATTGTTACAGAATCTAGAAAATTATGCCACAGAACTTTTAGACCTTACCAGTGAATCTATTCCTGACCTACCATAGGAAACTTGGACCCTGGGTTATAATGTTATTTGAAATTCTACCAGTTATGCTTAGAATTGTTGCTTCTTGGCTAAGAAACTGCAGTTACCATGCTCAGCTCCTTTGCCCACTCAATCTGCACAAAAAAAAGTATCTGAGAACTGCACTACCTTCTAATTTTTATAGATTGTGGTAATGGTCGGGACAGGTGGAATGTTTTATCCTCCTTTTTCCCCCCACACTGTGCATTCTCCTTCCCTCAGCTTCTTCCATTATGTTCAAAGCATCTTCTTTCCATGAACAAATCAGTAAAGACAAGCTGACCCCCAGTGAAATGTATGTCCTCTCAAGTTCCAAGCACTCGCTTTCCGTTTCTGCAGAATGTTTAGTTACTGCATGAAAAATGAGTTATGTGGAATGAAGACATTTCCCCCTTTGACTCACACATTTGCAGAAGGTATGTCAAGGATCTGAGGCAAGGGGTATGGGCAGCCTTTCAAGAAAGTTTTTTTTTTTTTTTCTTTTGCTTGCTTATTGGAAGAGCAATAAATATTAAGCCGACAGGCCCTTCTCACAGTTACAAAGCCTACCTGTAACTGAGCTGGATAATTAGCAGCCTTGAAGATGATATATGACTTTCATTACCCTTTGGGACTGGAGACCAAATGAGGACAGAGCTAATTGCCGTGCAAAGCAGTTTGGCATGAATGAGAAAAATGCAAGCACTGTCTCCTGCCAAAAAAAGGGCCCTATTGCTTCTCTGATCTCATGGCTGGTTTTTGCCGCAGGAGTTCACTCGGTGTCCATAAATCATGGTCTGCTTACAGCTGAAACTGCACTGAGTCATCAGCGTACAATAAGCTGAGTGACAGATTCCAGCCTGACTACATTAGAACTTCAAACTTTTTTTTTTCCCTAACACTACTTGTACTTAACAGAAAATTAAACCCAGGCTGCTCAGACATGAATGCTCTGTGAAATGCTGGAAGTTGTTTACTTGAGGATAATTTTCAAGGCCATGGAATAATATCAGGCTCTGCTGATGGCAGCCAACAAGTTATCCCTGTTTAAAATTTCTGAAAAATGAGCAGCTTTAACATGTTTGGTGCACCATCAGTAGTAATTTTTTTTTCAGGCATACTAGGATTTTTCTTTTAATTTTTCTTCAGTTGATTAAAATGTATTGAATGCAAGTTTAATGCGTTTTTAAATGCTGCTTATTTATCTTCAGCCCCAAGAGGATGAAAGTAATTTATGATGGCAAATATTTTCTTTGGGAAAAGAAGACAACAAAAATAGCAGCATGAGATTTCACATTACCTTGAATATATATTTTTGAATAGTTAGAACGCATTGTATTAAATATATGTTGCTTTTTAGAAAGTAGTAATCCAAAGCTAGCCTTGCAGGAAAACTGCTTTTATTTAATTTTACAAAGGATTTAACTACCAACGGTCAATTTCCCAATTGTGCTGATTTTGCAATATGTTGCACTGTCAGATTCTAATCAATTAGCTCACATCAACTCAGTATGACACAGGTAGCAATTTTATACACAAAGCTAAGCTCTTAGATTTCCTCTAAGGGCAGTCACATAATTCATTCTTTGGAGTGCCAAATTATATTTGACATTTAATTTAAAAACTCAAGGTACCATAATGCAAAATCTCACTAAAAATAATGGTGATAAAGCCGAGGACCATTTCATTTGACATTGAAGATTTTTTTTCCCTTTCTTATTTATGATCACAAACTTTTCCCTCAAGGATGTGATGTCCAGAACACACCAGCCACTATTATAAGCCAGTTTATGCAGGTACTCAGACATATGGGGGACAGGAATTTAAAACAAAATCTCTGTCATCTTTTAGTCTTGCATTATTTTCTACCTCTACCAAATCATGTCAACTTGTGTAGCTAGACCAAAAAGAGCACTGTAAAGTGAAGCTAAAGCTAAGATAGCTCATACCTTGCCCATTATGTCATGCAAAAGCAACCCCTGTCCCCCAAAATTTTACAGACAAATCACCTGAACCTAAGTAAAAAGTACCATGTATTTAAAATCTTGAAGAGTCGGGGATCAAAACATAGGGGATATATGTTTAAGATTATAGTTTATAGAACAGAAAAAATACACAGTTTTAAGAGGAAGACTTTGAGCTGGTCATGGTATTCTCACATCCTTCTTCTGATGTATCTTGGTATCTGAAATTCTATTCAATGTAACAAGCAGAATTGCAAATATTTCAATACAATGGGAATTAAACCAGAGAGAGAGAGAGAGAGAGAGAGAGAGAGAGAGAGAGAGAGAGAGAGAGAGAGAGAGAGAGAGAGAGAACCTTACTATAGTGCCTATGCCCTAGACAGGTATTTTAATCCCTATGGGAGGGCCACCTACTAACTCGGGGTGGGGATTAGGTATCAGCGTCGGGGGTTGGGGGCCACTTTCGCATTCCACATGAGACCTACGGAAAGAACAGTGGTCTCTAGTGAAGATTTGCTGGCCGTCGGAGTGAGGAAACTCTCTCCAAGAGGAGATTTGGGCAACGTTCTCTCCACCTAGCTTGTTGTTGCCCAGGTAGAGTGTCCAGCAAGCTAGGTGGAGAGAACGTTGCCCAAATCTTTTCTTGGAGTGAGTGTCCTCACTCCGACAGCCAGCAAATCTTCACTAGAGACCACTGTTCTTTCCGTAGGTCTCATGTGGAATGCGAAAGTGGCCCCCAACCCCCGACACTGATACCTAATCCCCACCCCGAGTTAGTAGGTGGCCCTCCCATAGGGATTAAAATACCTGTCTAGGGCATAGGCACTATAGTAAGTCTCTCTCTCTCTCTCTCTCTCTCTCTCTCTCTCTCTCTCTCTCTCTCTCTCTCTCTCTCTCTCTCTCTCTCTCTCTCTCTCTCTCTCTCTCTCTCTCTCTCGTGGATGGTGATAATCCTTTTCTGGCCTGTAGCGCAGTCCATAACGCAAATTTGAGGGTTGTAGATAGCAGCCGTGCTAACACTGTGGCTGTTTCGCTGCACACGATAAACAGGTTCCCGCTTTACATATGCTCCGCCCCCTGAATACCAAATTACTAATTTGCAAATCGTGTTAACAGCTGTTAACGCGATTTGCGAATTTATCGCACGCGGTAAAGTGCTTGGAAAATGAGGCCCTAAGTCATTTGGCAGCTCTGGAGATCATTATATAGATCAGTCATCATATTGACACAGGTAACACAGAAAACATGGAACGACATGCTCTTTTGTTAACTCTTATTCAGTGCAGGCTAAAAGTTAATCCATGCAGACTTGCTGTCCTCTAGCTTTAACGCCATCTATTTATTTATTTTTAAATTCTTATAGACCACTTAATCGATATAATCATTCTAGGTGGTTTACATAATCAACATTATTTAAAATAAATGAACAATATATTAAAAGCAGACATTAAATAATTCACGTTAGGAAAAGTTACAATGAACAACAGTTCATATTTAAAATCCATTAATAACAATTAGCTAAGTAATCTTCGGGAACCCAATCTCTCATTGCTGGGAGTTGGGAGTTTACAACAGGTAATGGATCTTTCTTATTTGGATCTGTTAGGTGCTTCTTCCAAGTGACCCTGATTGGCCAATGTTGAAGACAAGATACTAGATTTAATGGACCATTGGTTTGAACCAGTTTAGAATGTCAAATGTTCTTAACATCTTAGTATTAATCTGAAGTTGCGCCAGTGTTCATTTTTAACACTGCACTATTTTTATTAGCATTGATTCATTATGAAATATCCTGAGTATGACATCATGTAAAAGTTGAAACTGAATAAACAGATAAATATTAATGTTTAGGATCATAAATGTTTAGGATATTAATGTTTGACAGCATAGGTTGCGATGGGTAACCAGAACACATCTGAACTCTATGGATGCAAAGTCTTCTATAAATAGAAAAGAGCTGTTCGATGATACAATCTGATCCTTAAGTACAATGGCCTACATTTTCAAATCCATTATTATGCATAAAATCAAGTTTTGTATATGTAAATGGCTAGAAGAAGCTATCTCGGGGAGCTGCATATAAAAGTACACATGTAATCCTGTAATACACATGGGGCAGATTTTCAAAGGGGTACGCGCGTAAGATACACATGTACCCCCCGAAAACCTGCCCCAAGCTCCCCCTGCGTGTGCCGAGCCTATGTTGAATAGGCTCGGCGGCACACGCAAGCCCCGGGATGCGCGTAAGTCCTGGGGCTTTACTGGGGGGCGTGTCGGGGCATGTTGCAGCCGACGTGTCATCGGGGGCATTCTGGGGGCGGGGCCACGGGGCGTGGTTCCTGCCTGGGGGCGGGGCCGCGGCCTCCAGACCAGCCCCCGGACCATAACATGTCACACCGGCAGCCAGTCCGGTGCACGCAAGTTACGCCTGCCTTGGGCAAGCGTAACTTTTGGAATAAAAGTAGGGGGGGGGAAGAATTAGGGCCGGGGGGCGGGTTAGGTAGAGGAAGGGAGGGGAAGGTGGGAGAAGGTGGGGGGAAGGCGGAAGGACAGTTCTCTCCGAGGCCGCTCCGATTTCGGAGCGGCCTCGGAGGGAACAGAGACAGGCTGTGCGACTCGGTGCGCGCAGGCTGCCGATTTTGCGCAGCCTTGCGCGTGCCGACCCCAGATTTTAAAAGATATGCGCGGCTACCTGCGTATCTATTAAAATCCGGCTTACCCTTGATTGCGCCGGGTGCGTGAAGAAAAGTACACGCACGTGTACTTTTCTAAAATCTGCCCCTAATTTTATAGAAAATAGGGAGAGGAATTACAGGAGAAAAGGTGGAGTTGAAGTGGATTTTGATTTTAAAATGTATCCACATAAATGTGAGTTAATCTGTGCATATAGGCCAATTACCCACAAATTTTCAAATCAAACTTATGCACATAATTCACTTTGAAAATCTGGGTGAAGTCTGCACATAAGAGGTACTCAAAGACTTTACCCAAACACACAAAAATCTAGACTTAAGGACCTAAATATGTATGCCCCCCTCTGAATAAGAGGAAAGAAAAGGGGGGATTTAGCAAAGACATTAAAATGCCTTAAGATATAAAAAAATTCAAAAGTAGCAAGCATTTCTTATTGAAAGGGAAGATCTAGAATAAAAGATTCTGATGAAAGACTGCAGAGGGTAGACTGAGGAATAAAATAAGCAAGACTGGAAAAAGCAAAGGCGCCAGGTCATCTGATGCCTGCCAGTAGGAAACACCATTCAATTTGGGGGCCTGGCCAGCCCAAGAAGCTGCCACTGCTGCTTCTGATGTTCGGTATCCAACCAAGAAACCTCTGCTGTTGATATAGGAGGCCTAGCGTAAAAAGCTGCTGATGATGTTTGGCGCCCAGCCCAAGAAAATGCTACTGCCACTGATGAGGGCCAAACCCAATCTGAAAAGCCATCATTGATGTCAATGGCCAGGCTTGGCCTGAAGAGCCACTGACATTTTTGGGGGCCCAACCCAAGATGTGTGCTGACCTGAGAATCTGCTGCTGCCACTTAAAGGGCCCTGGCAGACATACTGTGTCCTGAAGCGCCCACAGTTGCTAGGTCCTGAACTAATGTGCTAGAAGGGAGAGAGAATACCTGAAGAGTGAAGAAGGGGTCAAAAATCCTGGGTAGGAGGGAGAGAGGAGGTGGGAAGGGCAAGAGTACCTAAAGGGAGTGGAAATAGCAGGCAGAGGTAGGGATAATGTCTGAAAGGAGGGAAAGGGGAAGAGAGTGAAAAAAAGGTAACGTAGCAAAAGGAATCCCCTCATTCTAAACAAAGACACAAATATAAAGAGCAAAATAAGAAAAACTTCAAAATAACCAGCAAATTAACAAACATGCAGTGTTATAATCTGGTAAGGTTGTGGACCCTGGATCGTAGTGAGAGCTGTCTCCTCCCACAGGGAGGAGCCCTGTGGGGACTCACCACGATAGGCGTAGCCTCAGCTGAGACGGACACAGATAGCAATGGGACTTTATTAGATTGGAACGTAGGGAAAGTACCCACCGAGTGGTAAAGAAAACACAGTCCAGAGTAGAAGGTAGCTCTGTGATGATATCCCTGGTTGTGGCCCGCAGAGCGGGGGTACACTGGGGAACTCCTCCTTCAAGGATACACTTCTCAGGATAGATCCGGTAGTGGCCTGCAGTGCGGGGTATGCCGAGAATCAGCACTGTAGATGGTAAGAGAAGTGTAGGAGGGCAGAAGAGCTAGGTAGATGAAGGTAATCACTCTGAAGTGTAGAAGATGGTTGCTGAGGTGAGCACGGTAGTAGCCCAAGAACGGGGTACACCGGAGGTCCCGCTAGCAAGATGGTATCAACGTGAAGTGTACTCACAAGGCTGAACGAGGCTGAGTCCCAATCTAGAGTAGATGGATTCTCCAGGCAGGAAGGCTCTCTGAGGAGCAGATAGCCAGAATGTGACAAGGCCCCCGAGGAGCGGGTACCTATAGCATCCAAGTCCCAGAGTTCAGGAACAGTTCAGAGTAGCAAATAGCGAAGCATCTCCAAGTGGAGTGGAATTCAGCAGGAAGGAAGTCCTTGCTCACTCGTAGGAAGCATAGGCTGGATAGCTTAAATACACTGGCGGGTGACGTCATGCAGAGTGTTCTGCCCCCGAGGTTCCCACCATGACATGTATAAGAGAGGGCCTGGCACACACGTACGTGCCCTAGGTAATCCCATATTCAAGATGGCGGGCGGGATCGCCCACGCCGTCCCGAAGAAACCAGGGAAGGTGGTGTTTGCAAGCGGAGGCCGCCATTCTTCCAAGAATTGCTGGTACAGGGAAAACAGAGGTGAGCAACAGTAGTCGCAGCTGTCTGCGACCGATGGGCACAACACAAAGAGATGAAAAAATGGAAAAAAAAATTCTCTTCCTCCTAAAAATTATGGCAGGGCTTAATTTTCTAAATATTTTTCCACCCCTTAGCATAGGAAAGGATTTCTTTACAGACAGGGTGGTAGATGCATATAACATCTCCTTAATGGAGTTGGTGGGGGGTAAATAATGGTATCAGAATTTTAAAAAGGATAAAGAAAGTGGGCCGGATTTTAATATCTACACCCAATTTTATAATATGCGCGCACAGCCGCACGCATGTTATAAAATCTGGGGTCGGCGCACACAAAGGGATGCACACTAGTGCACCTTGCATGCGCCGAGCCCTAGGGAAGCCCCGATGGTTTCTCCATTCCCTCCGAGGCTGCTCCGAAATTGGAGCGGCCTCGGAGGGAACTTTCCTTCGGCCCCCCCTCCTTCCCCTCTCTTCCCCTATCTAACCCGCCACCCAGCCCTACCTAAATTCCCCCCACCTTTATTTTATAAGTTTGCCTGCCTTCGGGCAGGTGTAGGTTGCGCGTGCTGGCCAATGGCCGGCCCACGATCCCAGGCACAACAGCAAATGGCCGCTGTGCCTGGAGGCTCCGACCATGCCCCCACCCCTGGACTGCCCCGCCCCACTCACGCCCTGCCCCTTTTTTCAAGCCCTGGGACATACGCGTGTCCCAGGGCTTTACACGCACCACTGGGCCTTTTGAAAATAGCCCCGGCGCACATAACCCCCCTATGCGCGTAAATCCACCTTGATTTACGCGTGTAGGCTTTGAAAATCTGCCCTAGTATGCGACAAGCACAAATGATCCTGTGCTGGTTAAACGCGGACGTCACGTGGTCCACCGCGCCTCCGCTCCCGGACCCCCCGTTGGACCACCAGGGAGTTTTGGTAAGTCTTGCGGGGGTCAGGAGGGTGGGGGGTTTAAGTGTTTATTTAGGATCAACGATCGCGATTTCCAACTTATTCAACATTTTGAATAAGTTGGAAATCGCGATCGTTGCGCCTCATCACTTTTTTAAGTTAAAAAAAAAAAAGTTGCGTTTTACATATGCGTTCAAAACGAATGCACACCCCTACCAACTAATCAGCTCTACAATTCCTATCACTTGCTTGGATATCCTGTATGCTTATCCGTGCTTTCTTGACTTCATATGCTGTTATAGTATCCACTACCTATGCATCCATTAATCTCTCTGCTTTCTGTAAAGAAATATTTAATTACTCTTGAGCCTTCCCCTTCACCCTCATCCCATGACCCCTCATTCCAGAGCCTTCTTTCTGTTGAACGAGACCTGCCTTCTATGTATCAATACCTTGGAGATAGTTAAATGCTCTATTATATCTCCCTTAGCTCTCCTTTCCTCCAGGGTATACATTTTTAGATTTTTGAATATTTCCCACATACTTTAGAACAAAGACTACTGACCATTTTAGTAGCCAACCTTTGCACTGACTCTGTCTGGTTTATATCCTTTTGAAGATGCGGTGTCCAGAATTGTACACAGAATTCCAAATTGAGGTCTCATTAAAGACTTATACAGGGGCAATATTACCTCTTTTTTTGTGCTGATCATTCCTCTCCCTATACACCCAAGCATCATCATTCTGTTTTTAGCCATCACTTTATGCACCGGTTTGGAAACCTTAGGATCTTCAAATATAATCACTCCCAGATCCTCTCATTTTGTGCACACAATTTCACCCCCTATACCAGGGGCAGGCAACTCCAGTAGAGAACCACAAACAGGTCTGGGTTTCAAGATTTCCATAATGAATAAACATGAGGTATGTGTGCATGCACTGCCTACATTGTAGGCATATATATCTCATTCATATTCATTGTGGATGTCCTGAAAACCAAACCTGTTTGTGGCACTCCAGGACTTGAGTTGCCTACCTGCCCTATAATGTACTGCTCCCTTGGGTTTTTGTAGTTCAAATGCCTGACTCTACTTTTTTTTTAGCATCGAATCTTAGCTACCAAGCTCTAGAACATCCTCAAACTTCCCTAGATACCTCCTCATGCTTTCCACATCTTCCTGGGTATCTACGCTGTTGCAGATTTTGGTATCACCTCAAAAAGATAAACCTTTCCCAATAATCCTTCCACAATGTCACATATTATAAAATGTTGGAAAGAACCAGTCCAAGGACTAATCCATGCAGCACATCACTAGTAATGCCCCTCTCCTTAGAATGAACTCCATTTAACACTGTTGTCTCCCACTCAATTGGTTTCTAACCCAGTCAGTTACTTTAGGGTTCATATCAAGGGTGCTCAATTTATTTATAAGCTGCCAATGCAGATATGTGTCAAAGTATACTACATCTAATGCTCTCCTTGATCCATCTCTTGGGTGACCCAGTTAAAGAAATTGATTAGATTTGTCTGACAAGACTTGCTTCTGGCAAAACCACACAGCCTTAGATTTTGTAATCCATTGGATTCCAGAAACTGCACTACTCTCTGTTTTAGCAGTGATTTCATTAATTTACTCAACACAGAGTCAGACTAAGTGGCCTGTAGCTCCCAGCTGACTCATTACTTCCACTTTTATGTAGAGGAACTATATCTACCTGCATCCAGTCCTCTGGAACTACTCCCAGCTCTAAAGAAGCATTGAAAAGATCAGCCAGTGGGACTAAGGAATGAATAAAGGGTTTTATTTGTATTTATTTTTTTAAAGATGCATAGGACAGAAGCTTTTACAGTGAGTACATTAATAAAAGGTTGCATAACAAGTGAGTACAGATTGCCCACAGGTAATAAAAAGGTCCATCTAGTTAACTAATACATCATGTGATGATATGGTCCTATCAGTCCAATAACAAAATGTATTCATACATGGACAGGTCACCCAGATAGTGTTTAACATGGGAAAACCTAGCATGCAGGTCTGATGTTGGAAGTCTTACACACAAAATTTAGAAAAGGACCCCAAATTCGTGATACATTGTGATATTTATCCCAGAGATAAAAAGTGTGAATCTCCAATGAAAAAACCTTTCAAATGGTTTGTATCCAGAGTGTGTAAGTTAGAATACTGCAGACTTCCATTTTAGAGCAATGTTTCATCTTGCTGCTACCAGCAGATGAATCACTAATGGGGTACCCTCAGAGCGAGAAAAGGTGATGTCTGGAACAGGACACCCTAGTAAAATTATGGCTGGGTCAAATGGAAGGGGGACTTTAGTGATGTCATATATCCATGAAATGTCCTCTTTCCAGTAATAGTTATCTGAGAACAAGTCCACCACAAGTGAATCAAGGATCCTGCCTTGCCACAGCCCCTCCACCACCTATCCATTTCACAGTGTTTCATTTTATGTATGCGAATGGGGGTAGGATACCAATGGTACAGTATTTTATATCCATTCTTTTTAATAGTCATACATAATGAATTACCCTTAAATAGCCGTCAAATCATGTGATCCCATTGCTTTTCCATGATGTCTTTAGTAACCCATCACATTTTAAAATTACTAATGGGGTCCCCCTCCTCTTCAAGTGTTAACTGATATATTTTTGAAATTAATCCTTTGCTCTTAACCTTCCCAAGGAATAACTCTTCGGAAGGCCTTAAAAAATGACTAAAGGCAGGCATGCCCTTGTCAGACCAGAGGTTTCCCCTGTAACTGCAGATAACTAAAAACCAGGATTGGGTAGTCTTTTCCAATTGCCGGTGAGAAAGAAATTCCCCCCTGTGTAATAATTGACCTGTACGATCTATTCCTTGCTCACATAGCCAAGAGAAATTGGTTCTATTCATATGTTGAGGGAAATAGCTGTTACTTCATAAGGGCATTAGCAAAGACAAATGGGTAGATATTCTTCCACGTGAGAGTAAAGAATTCCAAGCCTGCAAAATCCCAGACAGGAAGGGATAATCCCCCACTAAACTTTTCTGCTTTAAAAATATACATCAGACCATTTTGAATGAGACTCAATATTCTTATTTGCTGATAACATCATTTTGGAATTTGTTCAAAAAATGCGTTCATAAATTAGCATAACACTCACAAACCAACAATAATTATGTAGACTGTTTCTTTAAGTTTTCATGCAGATGTATTTGTATTTTTTTAAAATATAAATTAATTGGTAATTAGAACAAAATCATTGGATGGACTGGTGGCTCAATGGTATTGCTGTCCATGGTTATGCAGGAGACCTGGGATTGATTCCCAAATTTGGCTTATGTTTCTCTGGCTGTCTGTTGTTACTGTGAAGATAACATTTACAGCAACTGGAGATAGAGTCTCCACACAACAGTTTATAGTTATTACCTGCGTCTTCCAATGTCTGGGGCAGGTTACATGTTAACATACATAAAATCAATGGTAATGTAAAAACATAAAAATGAAACAAATAAAACATAACAGGATTATTTACAAACTGCATTTGTAGGCCACACATGGAGTCAATTACAGCAAAGATCTTAGTTCAATTAAATCTGTGTGCATACACCTGAAGTGCGGCCACAGGGATCTAAGTAGCTGAGGCAAATGCTTTGTTTAAGCCCTTCTTGAATGCCTTGCTATCCTTTATACTCTGTAGTGAAAGGGGTAGGTGGACTACAAGATTTATTCTCTTACCTCTGTATCAGGAGAGCCCATTTTTCAGTGACCACAGGGGTGGTGGATATAGGTGGGGGTAGACATGGTAGATGACAGGGTATTGCTCATGCTGACAGTACGGGGTACTCACTGTTTCCTCCACTGTATCCCCACTGACCAACTGCCTCTGGCATTCCCATTCTCACACTTTAGCCACCAGCTTCACCTTCTAATGAATTAGACTGTTAAAATGGAAGCAAAACTCCCTTTCACAGAACATGACTGACATTTAAGGATCCAGATGGGAAAGGGGTATGAGCCAGTTTTCCAATTACAATCAAAAGGAGTTTATGAGCATCAACTTCTGGTTTTAATCTACTTCTTCCAAAGACCCTCTAACTTCTCTTCATGGAAAATGACTATGGGGATGAAATTGCCCAGGATGGTTCTTTTTGAATTTAGATCATCCATGACATGTGTGATAAGGTTCAGGATGTGTGCCATTCATGTTATATAGGTGGAATTTATTTATTTATCAGTTTTATATTCCGTCATTCAGCTTCATTATAAAGCCATCATAACGGTTTACAAACATGAGAAGATTACAAACATATTAATATGACTTAACAACGAGAGACATCCCTTACAAAGATTAACTAAAACTAGCACTATGGATTGCACGAAGGGGTGCACAAAGGGGAATACCCCTTTGTTGCGCCCCTTCGGCGTGTGACGCACGGCACGCAACGCCTGGTGGTAAGGTGCCATTTAACGGTCGGCGCAGCCTTTGATGACGTCGGGGGGGCGTGTCTCCTGATCAGGGCTCCCTCTCTCATCCCTTTCCTTCTCAGTTCCTGATGTTTTTTGTTTTTCATTTCTCATGTTGCAGGGTGCCTGGAGATGGTGGGTGGCCTCCCTGTTCGTGGGCACCCGGTGGTAAGGTGCAGTTTAACGGTCGGCGCTGCCTTTGATGACATCAGGGGGAGCTGCTGCCCACCCTTTATGCTGTGGTGAAAATGCCCTGCTATTTTCCTGCATCTTTCTATCAGTTCCTTTAGGATTAAGCTGCAGTAATCTTTGGTCTCCAGCTCCAGGGCATCCCTTACTGTCAGGTGCAGTCAATGTGCAAAGCATTGATTCCCTCATAGCCCCCATATTCTACTGCCTTTCTCATGTTATTTTGCCACTTTCTATACAAAAAAACATCAAAGGTCATGTATTTTTGGCATAGCCACCATAGTCCATCATATTCTTTACTGCTATGGGCTGAATTATGTCTGTGGTCCATCACATCAGTATGCAGCACAGCCTACCAGTACCCTGCTGGTCTGCTCCATTAGAGCTGTTGAATGCCCATGCCTCATCCAGTTGCACCAGTGTGTTGTCACGGAGAGGTAGGTATGCATATTGTTTTGACTGGTTCAGATGTTACTAGTAAAATAGATGAGCTGCTACTCCCCTTCACCTTGGCCAGCTGCATCTGTTATCCAAGTATGGTACTGACAGTACAGGGTGGGGATCACCTGCCCATTGAATGTTGTCCTGGAGGTGGGGGGCAAGATGGTGGCATGACTGGCCACATCTATGCTGCATGGAGTTTCCTGCTCTTTGTTTCTTTTAGTATTTTATGCTATGCCTCCTAAAAGGAAAGGCAAAGTTAGGGCTTACCCGAAGGAGCCCTCTCTGCTTCCTGGTCAGCATTTAATTACCAGCTTCATGCCAAATATATCTTTGGTAGAGGTCAATGTCTTCGTTTTTGGGATGGACAGAGGAAAGTCTGCCCCGGCTGGAGAGGAGGCGTCTATAAGCCCTCTAGATGTTCAGCTGCCTCCAGCTCAGTGTGGTCAGGACCCAGATGTTGCAGATGCCCCGGGTGAGAAAGATGTGTCGACTCTGCATCAAGGGGAGATTCTAGATCCTCCTTGATTCCTGCTAAGGTGGGGACTCTCTCTGGAGAATGTGTGATCATCTGATTCCTTGCAAATATTTATGTATTTAATTTATTTAAAACTTTTTATATACCGTCTTTGTCAAATAAATTTGAACATAACGGTTTACAACAGTTGAGCATAAAAATAATAAAATACTAAACTTTCATAAAGTGAAAGTAAAAATAAATAAAATAAATAGTAAAGTACTGAATAAAATTACATAGTAACATATCAATATCAATATTACTAATATCTTTGTACATAAAGATATTAAAATAAAATTTAAATTAACTTTAAATTTAACAAAAGTGAAAGATAGGAAGAAAGAAAAATAAAATCATAACAGGAACACCATAATAACATAACAAAGAAACTGCCTGGTCTCTTATTCATTGATTCTGAACGCTTCTCTAAAGAGGTACATTTTTAGAGATTTTTTTAAATCCTTACTATTCGAGATTTAACATAATACATTCGGTAGGGCATTCCAATGCATGGGCCCTGCCACAGAGAAAGCTCTCTGACGAGTTACATTTAGTCTAGCTAATCTAACAGATGGAATGTCCAAAAGGTTCAAGTTTGAGGATTGAAGTTCTCTAGAAGGTTTATATATTCTTAAAGTAGAGCAAAGCCAAGAAGAGTCTGGATTATTTAGTGAAGAGTGAATGATAGTCAGTATTTTGTACAAAATTCGATATTTAATGGGTAGCCAGTGCAGTTTGCATAAAATCAGAGTAATGTGCTGTTTAAAAGGTGTACCTATAAGAATGAGAGCTGCATTATTTTGTATTAGCTGTAGCGGTTCAATTGTTGATTCTGGTAGTCCCAAGTATAAACCGTTACAGTAATCAAGACCTGAAAATACTAATGCCTGAAGAACCAAATGAAAATCTTGAGCATACAGTAATGGTTTTAGACGTTTTAATAGATGTAGTTTGTAAAAAGCATTTTTAACAGTTTTAGAGATGTGACAGGACAAAGAGAAGTTTGAATCTAACATGACTCCCAAATTACCTGCTTGTTTAGTAATTGGGATACATTCATTATCTATCAAGATATATGAAGGTGGATTGTTAATTGGGTTCTCGACAAAACTTAAAAGTACAGCTTCTGTTTTTTTCGCATTTAACTTTAGACGACTGTGAGCCATCCATTTCTCTATAGTTTTGATATAAATTTGTAACATAGAAATTGTTTCAGACCAGGATGATTTATATGGGTCAAAACATTGTATATCGTCCGATATATTTTAAATTGGAGTTTAATGAGAAAGAATGTGAACCTCACATTGGTGAGTCTGGAACATCTCAATCTTTTCCAGCATTTCTTGTCCCTGAAATTCTGGCGGTATTTACCTTGTAAGTCCTTTGGGACTTGATTGTATCCATGGGCTAGGCTTGCACTGCATGCTCCTCCAAGGTGGATTCAGTTCCCACTTGTTTGGATCTTCATGTTTCTTCCTGTGGAGCATCCCAATCTCAAATTTCCTCTAGATTTTCTTCTATTGAACAAATAGAGAATATTGAGAATTTTCAAGTTTCCCTTATACAATAAGAGGAATAGTTTACAGTGTAGAATTGAATTCTTGGAGAATAAATATCCAATTAAATTTGAGATTTAGACATTTTCCAAAGGTTGAGGGTGAACCTTCCAGGATGACTATCCATCATTATTTTCTTCAAAATTTGAAAATTCCCGAGTAAAATATTCCTGCATTAAATAAAGTCCACTTTATTTAATCTGGGAACATTCAATCTCAAGCCATGGACCTTGATTTGATAGCTTATTTAGAGTCTTCTAATCTTGAAGCTGCTGAAAGATATACTCTGGTGGTGATTTTCTTTGCTTTATCGGACTTGAGTTTTATTATGAAGCATTACTTTAAGAGTTTGTTGTTCCCTTCAGGGTTTTCCCTGATTTTTCTCATGCCACTCAGATTAGGAGAAAGGCCTTCTTAGCTTTTTGTAAAGATGTATTGGCACTTGGAACTACCTTCATATTAAGATTTCCATGTACATGTTTTGTTAAATTGGCAAATGAGAGTTATATATTTTTTTGTCCCCAAACAGCTTCAGATTTTTGTTAACTCTAGAAAGCTACTAACTTCAAGCCTTCCATAAGAACATCTATTTGATAAGGATTTTATTGTAAGTCATGTAACATACTTTTATTTTGTCTTGTTTTTCCTCTTAATTTTCTTCTTATTTCCTCCTTGCTCCCTGTTATGCTCAGGCTTGTGGACCCTTGGGCCAACAAGGGGATGTTACACCTTACGGAGGATCCGTAGGTTCTCTCGTCGGGTGGCGAGGCAGGACAGAGGAGGAGAGCAGCTGACCCTTGGTACTGAAGACAGAAGCTACTGTGGAGTCGGATGAGGAGGTGAGCAGATGGACGGTCTTCACCACTGGTGGTCTGCGGTCCCCCCGGGAGGAGCCTGTAGGGACCCGACTGCTGGGACTTAGGTGGACCTAGAGAGGTCAGGGTATCGGTACAAAGGCCAACTGGAGCTTCGCCCTGGAAGCCCGCGGTCCCCCCAGGAGGAGCCCGTAGGGACCCGGGCCGCTGGGACTTAGGTGGGCCCTTGGAGACGGTGGTCTTGAAGGAGTCCTAAGTCAAGTGCCAGAGGGCTGACGCTCACCAGTCCGAAGTTGTGTGCCAGAGAATCACGGCTTGCCAATCCGAAGTCAGGAACCAGAGAATCACCGTAAGCCAATCTGAAGTCAGGAACCGGGAACACCAAAACGAAACAGGAACCAGAGTCTGAGCACAGGGAACTCACCGAAGCAAGCAGACTAGACAGCGTTGGAGGACGTTGCCAAGTCGAGGAATGAGCAGAGGAAACCTCCTTAAATACTTCCTCTGCTTTGGATCATTGGAAGCAGGTGAGCATCATTAAAGGGATCAGGTCCCTTTAAATTCAGTGAGGGGGCGCGGCCTCGTGCCTAAGTGGTGGCGGCCATCTTGGAGTCCATGGTGGCGGCCATCTTGAATCCCCTTCACGGGGAAGAAGCTGTGGGCCGTGCCGGGGAGACTAGGACGGCTCTCCAGCGTGGGGGCACTCCGAGGGCCTGTGCCGGGCCCGGGCTCCTCTGGACATTTGCCGCGGCGGGTCGCCGCGCCCGCAGCTGTCCGCGGGCGCGGCACACAACACTCCCTTCTCATAACATAAGATATGCCATACTGGGTCAGACAAAGGGTCCATCAAGCTCAGTATCCTGTTTCCAACAGTGGCCAATCCAAGTCACAATTACCTGGCAAGTACCTAAACATTAGATAAGTCACAAGCTACTATTGATTATTAATTACCGTAATAGCAGTTTATGGATTTTTTCCTCAAGGTACTTATCCAAACTTTTTTTAAACCCAGTTACACTAACTGCTGTAATCACATCTTCTGGCAATGAATTCCAGAGCTTAACTATGCACTGAGTGAAAAAAGATTTTCTTCAATTTGTTTTAAATGAGCTACTTGTTAAAAAAAAAAGCGCAGGCAGTCCAATGCAGGAAACGGATGCTTTATTGTCAAGCAAATGAAAATGACACATGCAAAACAGCTCTACTTGATATAACAGTATCAACTGTTGATTCTATAACCCCTGTCAAATTCAAAGATGTTTCTGGGTTAGGAATTTGCTGAGGGGCTGTTTTTGGTTCTACATAATATATTTTTGAAATGGTAGGAGTAGATTGCTGAGGAATTTTCAATATCTCAGTTAAATATTCTTTAAACATGTCATATGGAGATATTAGACTATGTTTGGGGAAATTTATCACTCTTAAATTAAGATATTTAAAAGAGTTTTCTAGAATCTCCAACTTCTTGTCGTATAATATCTCTGCTCTTGCAAATCTTTGATGGCTCACTTCTAATTTTTCAAGCCTTTTTTCCATTCCATCAGACTGGGCTTTTATATTAGCAGTTGTTATCTCAATTTTATCAAAACGTTGGAGTCTAATGTTATTTTAGTGAGGTTCAAAACAGCAGTCTCCAAGGCTTTGATAGCTTCCCATAGCTTATCCATTGTTATTAAATCAGGATTTTCTAACTGTGGAAACAAGCTTTCCGGTACTTTGGACTTCGCATTCCCATTAACAACAGTCGCTCCCTCTCTCTCATTGATAGTGTTAATTTTTAAAAAATCTGCAGGAATCTGTAGAGGTGGAGGGGGAATAGTTGGGGCACCGGGGCTTAAAGATGTCTCAGCCAGGGAGGGAGGTGTTTGCTCATTTCCATACCCTCCAGCGGCCCGTTCCACCGGTTGAATACCTGTAGTGGGTGTGAAAAAGGCAGGTATCTGGGACTGAGAGGCATCCGGCAAGGGAGATGAGGCTATCATCTCCCTTACTCTAGCCTTCAGCTTGGTATGAGGCATTAGGTCTATAATAATTGTTACCCCAGATTACGCCAAATTCAGTCCCGTCTCAAGAGTTTTTACTTCGTAAGTAAATGGAGGCAGGGTGGAGTAAAACTCTGTATATATACTCACAATTTTGTAGTTCTGATTTTTCTTTCTCTATTTCCAATAAAACTCTATATTGCGGGACAAAGCCGCGTGCCAAAGGGGCGCGCGGCTTCGGTGAGGCGCCGGCAATGTCGATGCACCGCAGGGCGTCTGATTTTATCTGCCTCCCTGGTCCCGCCTCCTGACGTCACTGCCCGGAAGTCCTGCAGGGTCTCCTCGATCAAGGAAACAGCGAAGAAAGAAGCAAATTGGAGTGCACAGGTCCCGGCAGGAAAAGAAATCAGCAGGTAATAGCAAACAGAGTTCCTCCACCTCCACCTACCTTTACCATTTCTTTTAAATTATGGTACATGTGTTTTTATTTTATGTTATTTTGAGTATTTATTATGTATGTTCAATTTGTAAACCGCTTGGGTCTACTCCCATTGTTCAAGTGGTATATAAGAGTTTTAAAATAAAAATAAATAAAAAAATAAATGAGGAGGCAAAGGGCACTAAATTGTTAGAAAGCTCTAGGTAGGGAGAAGCCAGAAGAAATCCCTAGAGGAGGCCTGATGTCATTTCTGTATGGTAATAAAAAATCAATCCCCGCTACTGATGAGGACTAATGTATAAATTACAACAACTCTATATTCCCCACCACATCAAAATTTTTTTTTAAAGTAGGAAGAGGAAGGTTTCATACATCAGCTGCAATATGCCACCATGGCCTTGTATGCAGAATGTTTTCAGTAGTGATCATGAACCAATCTCCCTCCTACCTGTGATTTTTGTTATTTTTTTATGACCTTTTTAATGTGAAAACCAGTTTTTCATATGAAAATTCTCTTTATAAATATTGTGCTTCTATAAAAAACGGCTGGTAATTTAGCCTGTCTGAGTTAACTTAAGTATTCAAACTCCACCAATAATTCATGAAACGCTGCTGTTACTTCAATCAAGTTCATGACTTGTCACTTATTACAGATGTTTCTTCAAATTTAAAGTTGGTCGCTCATGTTTAATGGCAAGTTCCCGCTCAGCAACCCATTTCTTTCAGCGTTATAAATGTGGCGACAACATTTCATTTCATGTCACTTATGTACAGATGTCTCTACAAATTTACTGCTCAGCAACCCTTTTCTTTCAGCGTTATAAATGTAACAACGACCTTTCATGTGAAAAAAGCTGAAAAGACGGCTATCCAATGCAAGTACATTTAAACCTTAGACGCCTTCTGCGTCTTTTTCCATTGCTTCTAACTTTGCCATCTGCTTATTAAATGTCATTAATATGAATTTTGCTAATGCGTTCCTGATCTACTTAGCTTGTCTTGTTCATTCTGACATGGCCTTGTTTTGACAAATCAAATTTATCTTCATCAAGGGATTTTCTAATCCTTCTCCTCACTGTCGGGTTGCTCTTCTACCACTCGAACAACATTTTTATGCATACTTTTTCTTACTCGCTCCTCGTCTTTTAAACCAAGCATGTGATCCAACTTCAACCAATGAAGAGCTACATATCCAACGTGAATTCATCCATGTCCAATAGTTTCTCTCTGCTCTCAATGCGCTTTGATTGGAATGCAGGTAATGAATGTCATAATAATGAAGCCCACTCTATATCTTTGTTCAGTCCACTCGGGACTGTAGTATTTAACTTAAATATCCAGTTCTGTTCACGGAAGTTCAAGAGTTTTTTTTTACATCCCCTCCTTGTACATTGTCTTCAAAGCTATCTATCACTGTCCATCAGAGATCCTCAAAGCAATGCTGTTTTTCTAGACAGTGCTCAACTATCGGGGCTTCCGTCATCCTAGTGTTTAGCCGCGATCTATGTTCAATGAGCCTAGTTCTCACTGTACGTGCTGTTCGACCCACAATTTTTCAGACAAGGGCACTGTATGATATAAACCGTGTTTTTGGATAAACAATTTGGGGCAGATTTTAAAAGGCCCGCGCGCGTAAATCCTTCCAGATTTACGCGCGCAGGGCCTTCGTGCACCGGCGCGCCTATTTTGTATAGGCCGCCGGTGCGCATAAAGCCCCGGGACGCGCGTAAGTCCCGGGGCTTTCGAAAAGGGGCGGGAGGGGGTGTGTCCAGGGGCGTTCCCGAAACAACGCGGCGTTTCGGGGGTGGGCACGGGGGCGTGGCGCCGGCACGGGGGCGTGGTCGAGGCGTCCGGACTAGCCCCCAGGACCGGAGGACGGAGCGGGGCTGCCAGCGACGCACAGCAGGCGTAACTTTCAGCAGGCGTAACTTTGCAGACAAAGGTAGGAGGGGGTTTAGATAGGGCCGGGGAGTGGGTTAGGTAGGGGAAGGGAGGGGAAGGTGGGGGGAGGGCAAAGGAAAGTTCCCTCCAAGACCGCTCCGAAATCGGAGCGGCCTCGGAGGGAACAGGCAGCGCGCGCTGGGCTCGGCGCACGCAGGTTGCACAAATGTGCACCCCCTTGCGCGCGCTGACCCCGGATTTTATAAAATATGCGCAGCTACGCCAATAACTACACCATAGAAGGTGTAGTTATTGGGCGTGAAAATAGACAGCGAAAAGGCTCCTTACCTTTTCGCTGTCCACGCCGTCCTCACAGAGTAGGACCTGGTGACACCTCGACTCCTCCTCTTCCAGGGCCGACTCTGCCCCGTTGTAGGTAGCGCAGGCGTGCACTACCTTTGCTAGCTATCGCAGGCTTCCGCTGATAGTGCAAGCCTGCGATAGCCTTAGAAAATAAGGCCCATAGTGTATAGAATTGCAAACATCAAAAAGTAATCAAAGTCCCCAATGTATACAGGGGTAGATTTTAAAAAACTATGCCCGTGCATACTTTTGTTCGCACGACCGGCACAATCAAGACACTCTACCTGGGCAACAACAAGCTAGGTGGAGAGAACATTGTCCAAATCTCATCTTGGAGTGAGTTTCCTCACTCTGAAGGCCATCAAATCTTCACAAGAGACCACACTGTTCTGTTCGTACATCTCATGTTGAATGTGAAAGTGGCCCCCAACCCCCTACACTCATACCTAATCCCCACCTCGAGTTACTAGGTGGGCCTACCATAGGGATACAAATATCTGTCTAGGGAGGAGACACTATAGCAAGTCTCTCTCTCTCTCTCTCTCTCTCTCTCTCTCTCTCTCTCTCTCTCTCTCTCTCTCCCTCTCCCTCTCCCTCTCTCCCTCACTCCCCACAGCACACTGAAACAGGCTGTCTGGAAACATTGTGAACTGCAATAAACCTTTACCGGCCTCTAGCGCACAACATACCGCAAATGAAAGAGGTGTAGCTATTGGCCGCATTAACACTGTGGCTGTTTCGTGGCACACAATAACTCTTTCCTACTTAACATATGCTCCACCCCAACTCCGCCCCCTGAATACAAAATTAAAAATTCACAAATCGCGTTAACGGCTGTTAGCGCGATTTGCGGAATTAACTCCTTGGAAAATGACCCCCATAGTCTAGTTAAAAAGTTGCTGCACTGTGATTTGTCCTCTATGTAGTTTCATTGCCAACTTGTTCTGCCTCATCTCTGACAAGGCTATGAAATTACACAGGCAAGAGTTGGTTGCTATAGTATTAGTTATTAGTTTTTGGGGGTTTTTTCCACTCATCAGTACACAGCCATAGACTTCAATGAACCATAGACTTGAATGGGAAACATAAAAGAATGAGACAAAAATAAATGTGTTTCATTCATGGATGGCCTTCATTTGTTTTGTGGGCAACAAGTGAAACAAAAATAGACTCATTTGTCATGTCTTACCCATTTGTTTTAAACAAATGTAAATCTCCATTGTCAAATCCCTGATTAATTGTGGTAGAAAAATATCTTGAATCAAGAATAGTGTTGAGATATTCTGTAGAATAACAATACTTTCCTTGTCTAGTAATTGTGAATAGAAATGGCATAATTGAATGAGGGACCTTGAAAGGCTGTAGTGGGTTGAAAGAACAAATTGAATAAAAGGTTAAAAATAAGCATCCTTTGATCTGCTGGGGATAAAATTGAAGCTTTTTAACCTTCTACATAACATTGCTTTTTAAAATCAGTTGAAAATCATTTAAAATCAAATTGATTTTGTCTTCTTCATTCAGATGCACTTGAGTATTTCACTTACTGCCTATACAAATAATATCTTCAGCTGCCAGGCATTTAAAATTGGTTGAAAATCAGCTTGTATTTTCACGTGCTCAGTGGAATGTTCTTATTTCCATTTCATTCAGAGCCAATCACCACCAGATTAACTTTCTAAGGAATATGTCAAGAAAAAGATTTCATGGGTGTTCTAGCAGAGGAATGGCTGGTAATGGAAGAAAAAGGTTATTTTTTCATCATGCAATGTGTACTTTTCAAGTATCGACAAATGGATAAAGATAGAAACTATAAAACAAAAGCAAGACATTAACAGATTGTTAGATAAACTTGAAGATAAATACAACCAGGGCAGAATTAATTTGTAATTTTTTGTGAGGCTGCCAAAGGCCCCTCATACGTAGTTATATCTTAAAACACATTAACATATCCTGAAGCACACACACACACACATATCCTAAAACACATTCACATCTTGAAGTATAATCACATCAGGACACATAGCCACACCCTGATGAAAGTCACTTCCTGGCACATAAGAGTCTATGTACAAAGCTATGCTAGCTATGTCACAGGCAGACAGCTAATGGAATGTGTGGTTAAAAGTATGAGGTGGCAAAAGCACCACTTGATCTTGGACTGTTGAAGTGGCAGAATGAAAACACACTGCTCTTCTCCTCATTTTGTAACCCTATTTTCCCATTCAGGTGACCTGCCATCATTGTGCTGCAACCAATTACAATGACACAACCAGAATGAATGCTTTATAACAAACGTGAAGTGCACTAATTCAGCATGGTATTCCCACTTGAGGCATACCCCATTGGGCACTTTATAACCAAAGCAAAAGACTTCCTGTGTGAATGGTTGATGCCAGTGATTAGGGATGTGCAGGGGAAAAAAAAATTGTTTTTGTTTTTCGGTTCATTTTCGGGAGGCGTTTTCCCATAAATTTCAATTCGTGGATTGCTTGATTCATTTTATTTGTGTGAAAAAAATAAATCAAACAATTAAAAAAAACCAAAACAAAATAACCCAAATGGCCAAAAAATGAAAATTAGCCCTCTCTCCCACCTTCCCATAAAAGTGCCAGGGACAGGATCTCCCCCGGCCTCCTCTTAACTGATCCAGTGGGGATCTACCAGCTCAGACTAGGCTGAAGTCTCAGCTTAGCATAGGTCAAGGCTGCAGTAGATTGCTGTGGCCTCAGTGTAAGCAAGGCCAAGGCTTCAGCCTTGTCCTAGGCCCGACGCCTTGGCCTCGGCTGGAGCCTGGACCCTTGCCTGATGCTGTGACCTGACTTGGAGGCCGAGTCACAATGCCAGGGCCTCGGCATGGATGCAGGCCTGACACCAGAGCCTGGCTTGACACCATGTCCCAACCCGGACGCTGGGTCCCAATGCCAAGGCCTCGGTCTAGACCACTGCTTGACTTGGAGAATGGGTAGCAATGTTGGGACCTCAGCCTAGGCCACAGCCCAACCTGGAGGTTGGGTCCTGATGCTAGGGCCTCGGCCCAGGCCAACCGCTGTGACCCAACCCAACCTCGAGGTTGGTGCCTATGCCTGACACCGGCAATTCAGCCAGGAGGCCAGATCTCGATGCCTGGGCCTTAGTCCAGGTTCGTAACCCAGGCCTGGAAGCTCCTCTTCATGTGTCCTCTTATTTCTTCTTCCTGAAACATAATGACGGCATCTGCTAGAGTCGCTCTGGAGTTAATTAACTCCGGCACATTAATCTCAGCAAAAGGTGCCATTTTGATGTACATCCATTGTATGTAAATTGTACGCAATTGACGTACATCAAAATGGTGCCATCCACTGGGGTGAATGCACCAGAGTTAATTAACTATGGAACAACCCCAGTGGATGCCATCATGTTTCGGGAAGATAAAAGAAGAGGAGCTTCCAGACCTGGACACATAGCTATGCAAAAAAAATAAAAAACATTTTCTCACACTCTCTCAAATACAGAAACACAGTCTCCCTCTCCCAATGTCCCTATATCATTCTCTCAAATATAACTACACCCACATCCACACCCACAAATACGTTTCAGGAATTTGCACTCAATATAAAGAATGGCTTTGGAAATTTTGTATATTCTATTGAGTTCATCTTTCCAATCATGTTTTGTATTCACTGGGGCGGATTTTCAGAGCCCTGCTCGCGTAAATCCGCCCAAAACCGGGCGGATTTACGCGAGCAGGGCCCTGCGCGCCGGGAAGCCTATTTTACATAGGCCTCCCGGCGCGCGCAGAGCCCCGGGACTCGCGTAAGTCCCGGGGTTCTCCGAGGGGGGCGTGTCGGGGGCGTGTCGGGGGGCGGGGCCCGGTCGTCGCGGCGTTTCGGGGGCGTGTCGGCAGCGTTTTGGGGGCGGGTATGGGGGCATGGCTACGGCCCGGGGCGGCCCGGGAGCGTGGCCGCGCCCTCCAGACCCGCCCCCAGGTCGCGTCCCGGCGCGCAGGAGGCCCGCTGACGCGCGGGGATTTACGCCTCCCTCTGGGAGGCGTAAATCCCCCGACAAAGGTAAGGGGGGGGTTTGGACAGGGCCGGGCGGGTGGGTTAGGTAGGGGAAGGGAGGGGAAGGTGAGGGGAGGGCAAAGGAAAGTTCCCTCCGAGGCCGCTCCGATTTCGGAGCGGCCTTGGAGGGAACAGGGGTAGGCTGCGCGGCTCGGCGCGCGCCGGCTATACGAAATTTATAGCCTTGCGCGCGCCGATCCAGGATTTTAGCGGATACGCGCGGCTCCGCGCGTATCTACTAAAATCCAGCGTACTTTTGTTTGCGCCTGGAGCGCAAACAAAAGTAGGCTATTCGCGCGCCTTTTAAAATCCGCCCCACTGTGAATATCATTTTATATTGTTCTAAGTATAAATAATATTAAATAAATATGTTTCATTTGTACTTAGATAGATGCTTTTGCTGAAGCCTACACATTAGTAAAAAGGGTTTAAATAAGATTAACATGTCTCTCCTTCCTCCAAAGCCCCATTGACTACCAATTTGACACATCTTCTACAGGTAAAACTTGATGGCAGTTTCTCTCCTATTAATGGGAACACATTTGACAAGCTGACACCATCTCTTTGAAGAGGGATACCAGAACTGAAAGAAAATGTTAATACAAACAGAATATCATTAATATCACAGTTCAGTGTAAGAGGGTGTTTGTTCAGCATAGCCATTGATCCTGAGGGTCCCCTTGATGTTTCCAAGCTCACCTAGGTGACTTCAAGGTGAGTAAACATAAAGTTTCTCTCTCTTTAAACCTATATATATATACTAAACTCTCTCCCCTCTCTCATTGTAACATTTTTCCAGGCTTTCCATGAGAAATCTCCTAAAAAAAAGCAAAAGGCCTTGTCATAAAAGGATGGTGCAGACCCCCATTCACTGTTATTATTTTATAGACCTGACCCCCCAAGCTGGCCAAATGTTCCGGTTGGGTCCAGCGGGGGTCCCTGAGCGACCTCCTGCCACATGACCTACCTGTCACGTGGTAGAAGCACAAGATGGCGCCGTGACCATGTGACAGGGGCTGACCAATGGCACAGGCAGCCCCTGTGACACAGGCTATCGGCGCCGTGAGGAAATCGCAAAGGAATGCAGGGATGGTTTCCTGACTCCCCGCTGGCCCACCAGGGAGTTTTGGTAAGTCTTGGGGGGGTCAGGAGGGTGGGGGGTTTAAGTGTTTATTTAGGTTCAACGTATTCAACATAGCTATGTTGAATAAGTTGGAAGTCGCGATGCGTTGCGCATCAAACCTTTTTTTTCTCTTTTAAAAATATAAGTTGCGTTTTACATATGCGTTCAAAACGAATGCACACCCCTATGAATTGGTAATTTAGTCACTATCAGCAACTCCTTATATACCATTGCCAACCCACTTCCTCATTTACCCGCACATACATTATTAATATCCAACATAACCTACAAGAAGCATCTGATTAAAAGTTACCTGGTCAGCTTCCTGTAACCAAGCCTCAGTAATAAAATCCAGGTCAGTATTCAGATCAGTGATTACATCTTCCAAAATAACATTTTTAGTCTTCATTGACCTAGAATTTAATAAAAAAAAACATTGCAGCTGAGAATACTGAACTGACGAAGTCACTTTACTCATCAACATAGATTTATTTACTGGTAGCCTCTGATTGGCCTAATCACTTTACTCAATTTACTGGTAGCCTCTATTATAGAGTGCCCCCAAACAGTTGAAATCAAATAGCTTCCTGTAGAAAGTATATGGAGTATTATATATTGTAACTTAGATATGGGGTCCGCCCTTCCTCTGTTCTGTGAAGATTTGGGGGGATATGTTTTCTTAGTGGGCAAAGTTTAAGATTCAGGGTTCTAAGTATGGCTCTCCAAACTTGAGCTGTGGCTAAAACCTGTTATTTAAAATTGAGGATGATTTGGCAGTTAAGATTTTTACTTAATCATAAAGATTTAGTTGCCCTTGTTCACACACTGGTGATATTGACATTGGACCATACAGGTGATGGCCTCTATGGGGTTGATTTTCAAAACCATTTACATACAAATAGACTAGGGCTCTGTGCATGTAAAAGGACAGGCATAACCCAGTTATGCACATACTTTTATGCAGACTGCCAAGAGGCATTCCAGGAAGTGGACATGCAGAATTGGAACTTATGTGCGTATTTCTTGATTTTAAAATGTATGTGTGCAAGTTAACCTACAAATTATACCTTCCAAAGAGGAGGTGTAACTTTATGTAAGTGTATTTATTTATTTATTTATTTATTTATTTAACATTTTTATATACCGGGATTCATACAAGATATTGCATATCGTCTCGGTTTACATTGAAACTGAACACAGGCATGAGAGCATGCTAATTACATAGAACAAAAAATGCTAATAACATAGAATGCTAAAGTTGCATGGAACTGTGATAACAAGCATGATAACACGCATGTGAGAATGTTAATGCTAATGCTAAATATATAATACAGGGTATGAAGTTTGGGTTTGAGTAAGATTGGGTCAGAGTAAGAGGGGGGCAATAACTTGGAACATACTAGAGAGGGAAGAAAGCAAATTTATCTTAAAAGGCGTCTGTGTTCTAATATAAGAATGGTATGAGAGTTTTTATTTTTTTATTTAGGCTTTTGGGCCGGGTGGTGGTGTAGAGGTATATAAGTTAACCTATGTGTGTACTGGGCCAATTACCCAGCATTTCAAAGTAAACATGCTGGCTAAAATCTGCATGTACAAGTTTCATGCAGACTTTAGCCCTATCTGTATAGTTATAAAATTATTCTCCTGATGGACATTTATTTTTTTGTTTTATTTAGACATTTTTTATACCGTCGTTCCATATAAAGATCACAATGGTTCACAATAGGGATGTGCACACATTTTTTTTCGTTGGTGTTTCATTTTCGGGTCCGTGGCGGGCCATTTCGGTCCACTCTCCGAACCCGAAAACATTTTTCATTTCTATTTCAGGAAAAACCCGAAAAAACAAAAAACCCCCACCTCAACCCTTCAAATTATTTAACTATAATCCCCCACCCTCCCGACCCCCCCCCAAGACTTACTGAAAGTCCCTGGTGGTCTAGCGGGGTCCTGGGAACGATCTCCCCCTCTCGGGCCGTCAGCTGACCAATGGCACCGGTAGCCCCTGTCGCATGGTAAGGCAAAGGGTCACCAGCGCCATTTTGATTATTGGCAGCCAATGGCCCGAGAGGAGGAGATTGCTCCCGGGATCCCCACAGGACCACCAGGGACTTTCAGTAAGTCTTGGGGGGGGGGGGGGGGGGGCAGGCAAGTCTTGGGGGGTTGGGATGGTGGGGATTTGTAATTATTTAATTTGAAGGGTTGGGGTGGGTTTGGGGTTTGTTTGTTTTCTTAAATGTGCCCTTTCTCCCCCCTCTAAAAAAACAGGAAAACCACATGAAAATTTCATTTCCTTCCACCCACCCCCCAGCCCTACCTAAATCCCCCTCCTAACCTTTATCCTCCGGGCAGGCATAACTTGCGCGCGCCTGCTCTCCATCCCCCAGCACGGCAGCTGTGCTGGAGGCCTTGTTCCCACCCCCGGCATGCCCCCGGGCCGGCACCCCGCCCACGGCCCCACCCCTGGAACTCACCCTTTTGCAAGCCCCGGGACTTACACGCGTCCCGGGGCTTGTGCGCGCCGCCGAGCCTATACAAGATAGGCTCGGCATGCGCAGGGGGAGGCAGGAGTAGGTTTTCAGGGGTTGTGCGCATATCTTACGCGTGCAACCCTTTGAAAATCTACCCCAATATGTTGCCACATAAGGACTACTTGGTCCACCCAGTCATCCCATTTTTCCTGCCTACTGCTCTGTCTCAGGATACTGTGATTATCTCTTCCCCTAAGATTTCCCACATTACAGAACTGCTACTCTAACACTGGTTTATTCAGTGGCAGAGTATTGTGCTCTAGCCTGGTCTGACAACTCATAACTGTCAGTCGAAAATTGAAGATTGTGATGCACATCATAACCAAAACTCTGAAAGTGATACCAACCTCACAGCTTCCTGTCCTGGCAAACATTTTGCATCAAATATTTGCAGGGACATGCAAACTACAAGTGAGTTTAGATATTTCCTTGCCAGCAAAAATCTACCCATCAACTAAGACCTCAAGTCCCAGTGCCAGTTCTGGGAACATTTTGCTAGCCTACTAGAATCTCATGCAGATCCAAAATAACTCTGGCAAACAGAATGGAATAATGCAGACATCCCAAACAGCTCATCCAATACTCAAATATCTTAACTCTGGTGTTGACATTCCTCTAAGACACCGCAGTGCCATCAACTAGTTGTAGGCACCAATAGGCTGAGATGCACATCACCTCCATGAAGGTATAAGTAAGGAGAAGCCACGGTGCGATTGTGACCATACAACCCAAACTACAGACTTTTGTAATCTGTGTTCCTTATATGGAGGAATAATACAACTACAGATTTTCTCTTGAAACCCTTTCATGATTGACTGATATGAACATTGATTTTTAGCTCCTGAGAATATATTCATATTCAAGAATAGAACAACTTAAAAACTAAACTGTAAGGGGTCAAGACATCTTACCTTATTTTTAGATTAAAAAATTATCCCTGTTAATAAAAGAAAAAGATTTTAAAGTATTATTAGCCTCTACTATGATCTCTACAAACAGGTTGTTATGCCCATCAGTCACAGACGGCTGCAACCTCATGCTCACCTCTTTTTTCCCTGCACCATCAATCCTAGGAACATTAGCAGCTTCCACCAACTAACGCTGACCTCCCCGGTGACCCCGGGATGGCATGGGCACTGCCAACCACCATCTTATCTCCGGAATCACCTAAGATGCGCGCACGCATGGGCCTCCTTTGTACACGTCATGGCGGGAACCTTGGGGACGTCCCCTCCGGATGACGTCAGCTCACTGCTGTGCTTAAGCTGACCAGCCGTTTGCTTCAATGAGTTAGCAAGGAGTTCCTTCATTGCTGAATCCGTTCCATTCTTGGACTTCCAGTTCCAGATTCCTCTCTTGGCGTGTGGACCCGGAAAGGGCCCCCGAGGAGGGTACCCGCTCCTCGGGGGCCCTTTCCGCGTTCCTAGCTATTCGCTCCTTGGAGGGCCTTCCTGCCTTGGGCTACTAACTGACCCACTTCTCGGGACACTATCCTGGAACTACCACTTGTGAGTACTTCACTACAACGATACCAGCTTTACTGAAGTTTCTTTGCGGTGTACCCCGTGCCTCGGGCCACTACTGTTCCTCTTCAGAAGAAGTTGTTCCAGTATACCCTGTGCTGCAGGGTATTGCTGCACCAGCTACAAGATCCACTTCCGGGTTCTTGCACCTCAGACTTCTTGTCATCATCAGCAGCAGCAACAACATCCTCGGCGTACCCTGCTCTGTGGGCCACTACCAGATCTTCACATCAGTGGTACCACCTTGGATATACCCCACTGCTCAGAACTGTACTTATTTACATATCCCGCTCTGCGGGCTCTGCCTTTCCTTCCTTCATAATAAAGTCTCTAACATACAGCTGTGTCCTACGCCACGGAGACCGCGCCTACCGACGGAGAGGCTCACAGGGCTCTTCCCTGTGGGCGGAGACACCTCTCATCTCGGCCCAGGGTTCACATCCTTACAAAAACATAACACAGTTTTAAAGAAATAATGGTAGGAAAGTAAAACATAGCTATAGTTAGTATTTCTGCTGTGGCAGAGATTGTGCATCCTAATGCAACAATATTATTGTATAACATGTCATACACAATTTTTTCCAATTTAGGAAATAGTTTGAGTGATGAAGCATATTCTTCTGGGAAAAGGGGACAGCAAGTGAATGCTAATTTTAGCAGTACCAGTGCAATGCAGAATATTGGGAAGAAGATTACATGAGGAGAGGAGGGCTGGCTGCATGCTAAATACAATAAAATACTCTTGGCAATACAATATTGGCTATATGAAAAATAGTATAGTATCTGGGAATTCACTATACTTTATTAAGGGGCAGTAATTTCTTCTCCAATCTATTCCTAAAGTAAAGCATATCAGATCTATACTGCCGTGGAGAATGTATTTACAAGTATGTTCATATCAGTGCTGCATTATTTGTTAGTTATACAGTTGTGAACTATGAATTATGTTCTTTAAATATTTGTACATATTGATAAGGGTGGGCTATTGATTGTAAGGTTAGTTGAAGGAGTTATTTTCACTAAAATAACTAATGCTTTCTAATAATTATTCATTGTAACTACGGAGTTCATTATAACAATATTTTTCTCCATTAAAAAGCAATAAAACCAGGCTGGTTCCATTGCTCAAGTTGTCATGGCTGCCTACTAAGACACAGAAATCACATACTTGCATCTTCTCTCTCACAGGGCTGAGGGGAGAGGGGGATAAGGGTACATTGTAGAGGTGATGTGCTTGACCCTAAATATGAGAAATGGCAAATATTTCTATGGTGGTCTGGTCAACCCTGCTGAAACATGATTGCACTAAGGAATTAATCTTAGAGGCATCTTCCCATCCAGCCCTCAGCTAACAAGAGAACATCTACAAAGGAACTGAACTCCAGGCAGATAATCTGGGTAGGAGTGGTTAAAAATGAGAGATAAAAATGTATTAAGCCATGATAAAATTGAGCATTAATGTGCATCAGCAGTTAGCTTTAACAAAGGTGTTGTCTCTTGTTAAATACTTGATGTACTAACAGGCATTAAACCGGTGTTTTGCTGCAGATAATGGCAATTTATCTATTTACACAAATTTGTTGTCTGCCTAAATCTGACCTGGTGTGCTAGATAACATAAACAATGGGAAAAACAAACCTCACATATAAAATCACTAAAGAAAATCACCATCGAGGAAAAACAATCTGAATATTCAAAAACATTGGAAATTAGAAAAATTGTGCTCTATATGGAATAATCCACAAGCTCTTGCCCGTAATGGGCTTCAACCAGCATCATATATAAGAGCACCCAGTTCATGTCATATACTTTCCCCCATATTGACACTACCTAACAAAACACTTTAAATTATCACTTTTTACAAATTTTAATTACTAAACCTTTAAACACTTTTCTGAAATTTTTATAACACTTATAAATAGTAATTTTAATAGGCTTCTGACTCATTACCTTTAATTAATGGCTCTGGTGTGGGCATCTTTCCAACATCCTCTTTAGTAAAGATGAATGCAAAAAATTCATAAGGGGGGGGGATTTTAAAGGATCTACACTTTTAAAACTGGGTTTTACTTGTGTAAATGTACTTTACTTATGTAAATGGGCTTTTGAAAATTGCTACAAATATATGCATTAAATTGTCATTATGTTTTATATGCATCAGTGCACTGTAAGAACAGTATACTGTAAGTATTTTTGAAAATTGTTATGATAATATGTTACATTGCACATGTAGTTCTTTTGGAAATTACCTCCTGGTTTTTCTACAATGGCTTTGTTTTCACTGAGTACTCTTTTACCCTCTGTCACCTAGCAGTCTATCACACTCCCTTGTAATTTTGCTTTTGATGTCCTTGAAAATGTATTATTATTAGTTTTGGCATCTGTGACAAGCTTCTTTTCAAATTCTTTTTTGTTTTTCCTTATTAATGCTTTATATGTTCCTTGCCATAGCCTATGCTCTTTCCTATTCTCATTTGGACTAGCTTTCCATGTTTTACAAGATGCCTTTTTGGCTTTAATAGCCCTTTCACAGCACTATTTAGCCATATTGGCAGTTTTTTGGTCTTTTTTCCACTTTTCTTAATGTATGGAATACATCTTTTCTAGGCTTCCAAGATGGCATTTTTATATAACTCTGCATGTCATGTAAATTTTTAACCTTGCAATTGCCCCTTTTAGTTTTTTCCTGACTAACTGTTCTCATTTTATAAGTCTCTCCTTTTAAAGCTGAATACTACTGCAATAATTGTACTTAATATTTTCCCTTTGGTGATTATATACAATTTGATTTCATTATAATCATTATTGCCAAGCAGCCCCACCAACATTACCACTTGCACTGAATCCTGCAATCCACTGAGAACTATGTCTAAAGTAGCCCCCACCTCCCTGTTGGTTCAAGGATTAGATGCTTCTTGAAGCAGTCATTGATGACATCTAAAATTTTTACTTGTCTTGCATGAGCCATTCACCCAATCAAGACTGGGATAACTAAAATCCTCCATTATTTATTATTGTGTTGCCAAAATTATTAGACTATCTAATATCTGTTAGCATTTCACAATCTGCTTCGTCCATAGTGTACTCCTATTTGATTTTTTAAGAATTTTTCTTTTATTGAATTTATAATTTCAGGAAACAAAAGAAATATTAAACAAGAAATTAGGAAAATTAGAAAACATCCCTGAATCCAATATACATCAACAATAATTCCAAATAACAAAATGTATCTAAAGGACAAAAATCCTATTCAAGTCTACAATTCGAGGGGGGAGCTAAAAAAAAAGGGGGAAAAAACATTACAAGAAAATATACAAGTGTAAACGGTGGGATGAGTGATAGTATATTATGTCATAGAACACACAACACATATTTGTAAAAACAAATATTTGGTTTACTAAATATTGTAAAATATGGTAAAAATCAGCAAAGACAAATAGTATCACAGTAAATATTGCATAAATCAACAAAGACAAATAGTATCACAGTAAATAAAAGATAAAGAATTATACAGAGATACCTTTTTCACAGTCTTCCTGTTGTGAGTCAATATATCTGGGAATATTGAGAGACACAGGCCCAGAGAAAAAAACCATGGGATGGCTCAAGGCACTCCCTCTGGTAAATCTGAGGAACACTGTTAATTGTAATTAACTTTATATTCTAATTTTTGGCTCTAGTCCAGGTTTTGCAAGTTCAGTTAGCTCTATTTAGAATTTACAATTTCAGCAGATTTATATTTAAACTGTGGTCTTGCTTGCTGACATCCTGTTATTTCATTAGTCACAGACAGTTCAAGCACTGGCCTTATCAGTCAGTTAGCAGCAGATGTTTTTTGTTCCTTTTCAACTTGTTACTTACTAAGCAGACTAAATAAAAAAGAGACAGCATGTAAAATCTAGCATATTTAGAAAATCATATGCTAAGCTCTTGTGCAATTAATATTGATCCACATTTAAATCATTTTATTGGTGATTGCTTTGTTACACTATTTCCATCTGCCACATGACAAAGTTCTTTCAGTCCATTTTAAATACTTCCCTTTAGCTTTCCACAACAAGCAAGTGCAGAAAAGGGCTGCAGCAAAAATTATATTGCAATTTCAATTATTACCAATTGCAGCTTCATCCAGAATTGTAGAATTACTAGCCGTAACCAAAGGAGACTTTCCTTGTAAAAACTGCCATGACTGATCTGAGTCAACAAAATTATATGTGCCACTTACACACTTGACACTACATTTGCAGGGAAATTTCATATAAAAGGAAGTACCTATAGAAAGCACTTGAAAGCAGAACTCCATGAATTTCTTTCTTACAGCTATAGTAGCTGGGGAAAATCAGGAAACACATTTAGTTTGTGCCCATGAAAATAAACAAATCTGTATTGAAAAAATAACTTCCAAATTAAATCTCTGTCCAAGTTAGAAATCAGCATTGCTATAAGAATATCTCTGTTTAAAGTCTCTATATGTTTTCAGGACCTCTGTTAGATTTAAATCCTCTGGCTAACTTAGAACATCTAGAGTCTAGGGATGTGAATCGTGTCCTCGATCGTCTTAACGATCGATTTCGGCTGGGAGGGGGAGGGAATCGTATTGTTGCCGTTTGGGGGGGTAAAATATCGTGAAAAATCGTTAAAAATCGAAAAATCGAAAAACCGGCACATTAAAACCCCCTAAAACCCACCCCCGACCCTTTAAATTAAATCCCCCACCCAATAACTTAAATAACCTGCGGGTCCAGCGGCGGTCCGGAACGGCAGCGGTCCGGAACGGGCTCCTGCTCCTGAATCTTGTCGTCTTCAGCCGGCGCCATTTTCCAAAATGGCGCCGAAAAATGGCGGCGGCCATAGACGAAAAAGATTGGACGGCAGGAGGTCCTTCCGGACCCCCGCTGGACATTTGGCAAGTCTCGTGGGGGTCAGGAGGCCCCCCACAAGCTGGCCAAAAGTTCCTGGAGGTCCAGCGGGGGTCAGGGAGCGATTTCCCGCCGCGAATCGTTTTCGTATGGAAAATGGCGCCGGCAGGAGATCGACTGCAGGAGGTCGTTCAGCGAGGCGCCGGAACCCTCGCTGAACGACCTCCTGCAGTCAATCTCCTGCCGGCGCCATTTTCCGTACGAAAACGATTCGCGGCGGGAAATCGCTCCCTGACCCCCGCTGGACCTCCAGGAACTTTTGGCCAGCTTGTGGGGGGCCTCCTGACCCCCACGAGACTTGCCAAAAGTCCAGCGGGGGTCCGGAAGGACCTCCTGCCGTCCAATCTTTTTCGTCTATGGCCGCCGCCATTTTTCGGCGCCATTTTGGAAAATGGCGCCGGCTGAAGACGACAAGATTCAGGAGCAGGAGCCCGTTCCGGACCGCTGCCGTTCCGGACCGCCGCTGGACCCGCAGGTTATTTAAGTTATTGGGGGGGGGGTTCGGGAGGGTGGGGGGTTTAATTTAAAGGGTCGGGGGTGGGTTTTAGGGGGTTTTAGTGTGCCGGCTCACGATTCTAACGATTTATAACGATAAATCGTTAGAATCTGTATTGTATTGTGTTCCATAACGGTTTAAGACGATATTAAAATTATCGGACGATAATTTTAATCGTCCTAAAACGATTCACATCCCTACTAGAGTCCCTTTTTCCTGAATCTGCCAAATGGAACTTGGAATGTAATAAGCCTTGCAAACGGTAGGCAACTTTTCAGAGGCAATTTTCAGGCTGCTAAAAAAAAAATCCTTTAACATCTCTCCTGGAGAAATCAATTTGCTCTGAGGGAAGTTGAGAAACCTTAAATTATGATACCTAGCTGTATTTTCCAACTTGCCCAACTAGCCCTTCAAGATAATATTGTCCTTGACATTGTCCTGCTCCAACAGTGCAGCAAATGTCTACTTTAGTACAACACTCTTGAATAGCTCCTTCCTGCACTTGCTAGACAGATTCTTTAGAGAAATGTGTATAATTGAGATAAACAGCCCAGGAGGGTTAGCTCTATCCTCTGTATCTGGTGCCAAAATTCCATCTTGAAGACTTCTTTTGCTGGCTATACTACAGCACCTGGGCAACCTGCAATCATAGAGGGAAGAATCACCGGCTTCAATGGCCCTGACTGAACTTCTGCTACCTTTCTTCCATCATCTCCTTACCCCAGCAAGGAGTCTCTTGGTCCTCTGGAGCAAATGGCCCTTCCCAAGGAAAGTACTATTTTGTGTGAGGCAGATGGTTCATAAGTTCCAAGACTCAGTTCCATCCTGATTTGTGGGTATACCTTTCTTCAAAAGGTATACCCACAAATCTGGTGGGACAAAACTGCAGTTTGTCTAGGAAGAAGCTCAGATCATCTTGGGAAAATAGTGGTAGAATGTGAGCTTCAGGGTTCATGACTCCATTCTTCTCACTGCTGCAAAGGTTGGCTGACAGCCTTGCCATGTTCCTATCTCTGGAAAGCAGGAACAAATGTGTCTTTCAAACCAATAACTGGAACTGAAGTTGTTTATAGGAAAGTCTTAGACTTTCCATTTTATATTTTTCAATAATTAGCACAGAAAATGAATAGGGCAAAGGTACAAATAACTTCTTCCTAGAGCTGCATAGGCAGAAATCATTTTGCTCCTACTGTTATACTCTTCCCTATCCTTGCAGGGGCCTTGTTCTTAGGTCTGTGATGGGTCAGGGTATATTGCAAGCCACATTTGTCAATGCAGAAACTTAACTACACCTTGGGGTGCTAAAGTTACATTTTGAAATACCAGGATTTAACATAATTTTCTTTGCTTGATGTGATTTGTGTTAACCCCATATTGATATTAAGGAACTCCTTTGCATCTATTTACATGCGATGTAGCTCCCTAATATTTTTATCACCTTAGTCTGCATTATCTCTTCTACAAGTTAATATTTTGGGCAAATGCACAAGTGTGTTATGGATAATGTATCATTAATGCACACTAAACATGCAATAATACTGCTTTTGCCTTAATGCACTTTAGTACATCGATCCCTAAATTAGATTATTCATTATAACAGGGTTTATTACAATGGAGAGTTATCAATGCAGTACCGTTCGCTGTAATATAAGTATTGGTACAGCTGCTGTAGACTCCTCCCTCGTGCCCCTCCCCCCTTTTGCCCCATTCCCTCCCAGCATGTAACTCTTTTCCTCATAGAGTGGGAAGATCTAGTACCCTCTAGATATCAGATTCACTTGAGGCTCCTATTGAGTGCATTTTTATAGCAGTGACATGTGTTAATTTAGCATGGTATTCTGCCCAGTACTCAGAGATGTATTGCATTAATTTGAGTTAAATAGAGGCCATTGTTCTCATAGGGACAATAACTTCTGGTCATGCTAAACCATATTATACTGCTGCAAGCCTGCCACAAAATATTGAGACAAATTTTCAATTAGCACATATTGCCACAGTTAAAGGAGTTTATCCAGTTTGCAGAAGAAACAAGCAACAAACTTACATGTTAGCTAATACCACAAAGACTTCTCTAAGTTTAAAGTTAGTAGTTTAACATTATGCAATACAATATGATGATATGTAAATAATAATATTAATAATAATAATAATAATAATAATAAAATATTTATTACTTACACTCTCCTTACTTAAAAATATTTTATTTATGAATAATGGGTCATTCTGAATTTATAAAATACATAACACAAATTATTTGATCAGTGCTATTCATAGAATAGCAGAACACCTGACCAGGTATAGAACTCCAACAATTATACAGACAGGAATTCCCTACAGTTTAAAAGTAGTCTAATATTAGTATTGAGTTTTGCCTAGATTTCTGAGATAACGGAGTATGATCAATAACTGTGAAGACCCATATTGTGAATGCTGAGTGTGCAATCATGTCACTGAGAACAGCCTGCAGGTATAAACTTTCAGATCTTTTGAAAAAAAACTAACCCAAAACTGGAGAAAGAGGCTTCTAAACCTTTTGTGTTAAGCATTATTTTAATGTGAAACCCAATCAGAGGTTTCTAATAGGGCAACTAATGGTCTTGACAAGGCCCAGAAGGTAAATTGAACCCCCCTGGGTGCTCACAAGGTGGACATTGGTCTATTTCATTGGGCTTTATTCTATGGCTGCTGCATTCTAAATGTCAGTGAATTATTGAGCCTAACATCATGTTGCTAGAGTTGTAAATTCCAAAATTTGGATAATCTACTTAATGACGTGCTCTGTTTCAGAGACTATAATTTTGTAGAACATAATTAAAAGAAAATCCATATCCCATATTTCCTCTAAAGAATGCAATTACTAAACCAAATGTGCTTTTCACTCACTAATGGTTAAGACTCAGCAATGGACATTTAAAAGACATTTTTTCTTAACGGTGATGCAGTTTAATGTGAGAGCAGAAAACAAGCTTTTCCCTCCAAATCAGGTTGGCAAGGACACAATGGACCATTTGGTTACTATAGAGAAGTGGTTGGCATGCTAGAATTTTAGTCTTTCCAATAAACTGAATTGTTTTTGTTTCTCTTTTGACTACTCAAACAACGAAAACCGTTTCCGCTGAAAAGGTTTTATTGAGATCCTCATAATCTTTCAGTGGGTGGCAACAGTTTACCAGCAATTCTTTTTCAAGCAAAAGTTTTTCTAAAATAAATCTGCTAGAACTTGTTGAAAATAAACAATCAACAAATATGTAATTTTCTATATGTTTCCTATTTCACTCCTAAACAAATGTGTTTTTTTAAAGTTTTTGAAACCGCTTTTACAGTAGTTAGGGAAGATGGATCAAAAGAAATTGAAGCACTGCGATGCTGTTTGTCATACTCAGAAAATGTATGTCAGTAGTAGCCAGATGTACCTAAATTATGACTGCAGCAAAAAACAAGGAATGAGCTCAGTAGTGACAGGGAAAAAGGACAGTTTATTAAACCAAGTTGTTCTGCTTATAATGATAAATGCATTGAGGCACAACATAATTCCTCCCCAAATTAGACAAAAATAATTTGGATGATAAATGTAGAAGAAAATCAGAGTTAAGACCAACTGAGGGGAGAAGTTAGACATGAAACAGGCATGTTTACATTTTGACGAGAACAGAGCGTAATACAGCTTTCAAAGCCACATTAACTTCCACACAGGTTTACGCTAATTAACAGCACATCAAGTGCTGCTTGAAACCTGGCTTCTAAAGGGGATGATGATAGAAAAGAAAATTGCTTTAAATAACTGTCTGCAAAAAAATTGCAGATAGAATCATAATCTCAATTTTCTGTTCCAAAAATTGACTGCTGTGCATTTCAGATTCAAAGCCTCATGATTGCATGCTGCTGCTGCCACATTCGACTTCAGCAGGTAAATGCTAGTGCCTGGGTCACTGGCTGCATGCTGACCAGAGTTATGTGCAACAATTCTGGAAGTTGAAGGCTAGAGTGCAGGCCAGCTGGGATTATTAGGCAATTCAAAGTTGAGACTGATCTTCAAAAGCAAGGGAACAAAAACAATCAATCCAAATGTTGGATCTAACCTCACACCTTCAGTTGTTATTGCTAATATTACTTTAAATCAGTTGCAACAAAACGTCAAGTGACTTGCAAGCTTTGCACAGCAATTGAGATGGGCAAAGGGTTGGGAGGAAGAGTAGGGCAGAGAGAGAGAGAGGTTTTCCAGATTGTTAGCTAGCTTCAAAGCAGGCAACATTTGGCCCATTACCATCCACACCAGGCTAATGCATTTTTAATAGCCCACCTCCTAAAGAGATCCTGCAGGCTGTGAGATACAAATTAGTGGGCCAGAAATTACCCTGGGCCTGGGAGGAATTTCCAAGTAAAATGAAATTATGATTGTAACATTAAAGAGGGATTGGTGCTATGATGATACAAGAAAATATGCCTACTATAAACTTTTTTAGTTCATTCATTGTCTGCAAAACTACTAAGACTAGTGTAAAATAAAATAAAATCTTGTTTTCATTCTTACACTTTTAGTAGTTCTCAGAAAAAATGACTTTGCATAGCATTTTCTTCTGGGATGTTGTCTGATATTGACTGTAGTTCTGTTAAGAGACATTGGTGCTGATTTACTGTATTCATTGTATTTGTCTCTTTTGTTGTATGATTATGTACATTTTATTGTAAACCACTATGAAATTTCTGATGTCACATATATAAATTTTAATTAACCATAAACCATAAGTTTACCCATACATTGCATGCATATTTTTATTTTTTTGGTAATCACACTGATATTTCTTATATGTAGAAAGATTGGCTGAAACGTCTGGACCTGTGATTGTAATGCAAATCTGTTTGCAATCTGGATATTTCCTTTTCCTGTTGGATATGGTTTACTGGATTGCAATTGAATTACTACAATCCATACAAATTGAGAGGTCTGTATTCAGTCTCTGCCAGATAGCAAAGTTAGCCTGATAAACTTGTATGGCAAACTTTGGAGGTATATTCAATAGAGAACTGCACTATTAAATATAGCCAGCTATCTTAAAGTTAGTCAGCTAATTTTATCCAGGAAACTTTAGGACAGCTCTTTGGCCCAACCAGACTTAGCTAGCCAAATGGGAGATGCATCAAGTTACAATAGTGTTCTAACGCAGGTTAAACAGTGTATATTGCATGATGGCACACTATTGTGGGGATAGAGCACGATATACGCTATATTATGCATAGCCCCATCCTTGTACCCTCCCTTATTACAATAATCTTATTTGCATGTGATTTGCATGTATGACTAATACAAATGCATGCAAAGAAGGTCATGAATAGACAATTTTATGTTAATATTTGATTGCAGCTGACCGAAAAAGTGGTCAGCTGTAATAAAATAGCAACACTTTTTTGAAATGCATTAAATGTAACTCTAGAGCCCCATGACCATAACATGGGTCCCGAGGCTCTTACATTACATTTAAAAGGCCTCTAAAAAGGGTCTTTTGTTGCTGCAAAAGCAAGTTTGAGCAAGGGTCAAGGCTGACCCCAGCTCAACCCGAGGCTGCCTCGACCTCGACCTTGACCACTTGGAATGTGTCTGATTCCTGAACTGTGCTCCAATCACATGGTTGGGATAAGGTCAGGTTGGTGTCATTTTGAAACATGCTGGCAAATGCAAGGGGAAATCCTGGCTCCATTGAGGGACCTGCTCTCTATTTTAAAGGTTTGAGGGGGTGCAGGAAAGGGTCAGAGGATGGGAAGCACTGAATCTCCAATGACTATTCTTACACTTTTGGGAGGGGGTGGAAGCTGGGACCATTAATGCATGGGCACTTTACTCAAATTTTTACTTTGGGGAGTTGTGGCTGCCTCAACTGGTAGCCCTGGGTTGAGTCAGGGGTCAGCACTGACCCCCGTTCAAACTTTTTTTCTTCAATGGGCATTTTTAAAGTGGCTGGCCCTTTAAGACAATGGTACTCCTTTGAGGTTGGGGGCCACCATCATGTTAAAGGGCTGATTGTTGTGTTCTTTTGTCACATGGTATTTGGCCGTGAGACAAATGAACACACCATAGAGCCACAATATTTTTTCAGGGGAGGGGCCCCACTATTGCGGTGACCCCCCCCCCCCATGATAGTGAGACCCCTCCTGCAAAAAAAACAAAACATGTCTTTGTGCATCTGGTCATATGTTACCTGTCTAACTTTCAATATCGGAGTTAGCTGGATAACTTAGGTGGTTAACTCAGTTTCTCCCAGTAAACGCCCCCAGAAAACCCCAAACTTAGCTGGCTAAATTCTAGCTGGTTAACTTATTAGCTAAGTGCCCAAATATTCATTTAGCTGAATAACTTCTGAATTATTATTTATTTAATTTATTTATTTAAGAGCTTTTATATACCGATAACCATTTGCACTTCGTATCGGTTTACAAGGAACAGAGATTAAATATCATTGCATAAACATTTACATAGAACAATTGGTAGCATATTTGGTTAACAAAAGAATAATTACATGGTAGCATCTATGGTTAACAGAAGAATAATTAAATAGTAATACATAATTAACTAGTTAAGTAATATGTAAAAATAAAATGTTAAGAGAAAGGTGTTAACATATGTAAGTTGAGCTAATTACAGTTGGAAGCATGTATGGTTAACAGAAGAATGATTACATGGTAGCATATATAGTTAACAGAAGAATAATTAATTAATACATAATTAAATAATTAAGTAATATGAAAAATAAAGTGTTAAGAGAAAGGCGTTAACATATGTAAGTTGAACTAATTACAGTTGGTAGCATGTATAGCTAACAGTAAGATAATTAGGTAAGTCGGTCAGAAAGTAATGATGAAGAGTTAAGAGAATATCAATAGCACAAGAGAGTCAGACAGGGATTTGTGATAAAGTGTTAAGAGAATGGCCATAGCCTATGTTGGTTTAAAATATGTATAGGAAGATTAGGTGGCTGAGTTGACGGTAAGGTGTAGGGTTCGATTTACGTGAGTGACTACTTGGTGGACTACATGATTGGTGATAGGTATTAGTCAAATGCTTGTTTGAAAAGCCATGTTTTTAGTTTTTTCTTGAAGGTCTGTGTGGATGGTTCTATGCGGAGGTCGGGAGGCATGGCATTCCAGATTGATGCTCGATCTCTTGTAGAGGAGAGGTGTGTGAGTTTGGGGGAGGGTGGGTGGATGGTTCCTTGGTATGCAGATCTGGTGGGTCTGTTGGATATATGGAAATGGAGGGAGTCGTGTTTGGGAGTGGAGAAGATGTCATAGTCGTGTGAGGGAAGTTGGTTAAGCAGGGCAGTGTCAGTATGTTTTAGCCATGTTTCTGTGATAGCACAGATGTCAGGTTTAGAGTCGGAAAGGATGTTATTGAGTAAGTGAGTCTTTTTTTTTTTACCAGGGATTGTGCGTTGAAGAGTATTAGTGAGAATAGTGTGAGTCCCATGAATTGTGTGAGGGGGGACGTCGGTAGGTTGGGCTTAGGAAAGTCATGGCTCTTACCGCGGTAGGTGTGTGCCGATCGTGCAAGCTGCTGGGTTTGGGGTCGCCGCCTCGTGGTCAGGGTCAGGCAGAATTATCTGTCTAAATGCTTCTAAATATAGACCTCTAAGTTCTTAGATTATTATACTCTGATATTTTGGAATCATCTTAATTTTATCTTTAATTGTGATCTACTAAATTCCTCCAAATGAAAAACATCTGGTTCATGGCTCTTCTCTGCTTAAAACCATTATACTTTCTAGTCCAGTCAAATTCCTATGAACATAAATTATACTATAGAAATATGCAGCTTAAACATTATCAAAAAGATGTTTCCATGTCCGTGATACTTTTGAGCAGACACTGCCCTTAGGCATTGTTGGTGCCGGACACATGTTTCCCCCCCCCCCCCCCCCAGCAACTCTCTGAGTCTTGCGCTACCATTTTGTCTCCCCGCCCCCAGAATTCCACTCCAATGATGTGATCTTCACAGTGCAATCAGTGTGGGCACTAAACTTGCACTCACAGACTCTGCCCCATCAGGGCTTCTATGCATGGGATGAGGACTGTAAGCAAAGGCTTAGTAATCATGTGCATTGCATTGTGAAGTTCACCTTGCTGGAGTGGAGGTCCTATGGGAAGGAGTAGAAGTGGTGGCAGCGGAGAGGTGTTTTCAGAGGTTTGGGGCAGGATTGCTAGTTTGCAAAGTGGCAGGGCGGAGGGAGGGAGGCAGAAAATTTGCCTCACCCAAATTTTGCCACCGGAAGCACAGGCCTAGTAAGCCTGTGCAAAAATCAAGGCCTCGGCAGTGTGCTTCTATTTACAAAACATTTTAATGATCCTAGAGTTTTCTATTAAAAGAAATCCTCTCTACAATACTCAAATTTTACTTTCAACAAAAGGTCACTAAGCAGTCAGTTTTCAAAGGGTTTAGACAACTAACTTAGGGGCTGATTCACAAAGGTACAGTACTGTTTTGATAGGTAAAATGCATGTCATTTACTACAGACCCAATTTACATCAATGGAGCCTATTTAGTAAAGATACACATTTTTCACATTTATTTATTTATTTGTTTTTATATACCGACATTCGATCGAAATATCACATCGGTTTACATATTACTGAACATAATAAGGCAGGGGCTGCTTATTTTACATTGTAACATGGTAACTTAGTAATTTCAAAAGATAGATTTACATTGTAACAATGTAACTTAAATAAAATAATTTATAGATATAGATTTATATAGTAACTCAGAAGGCTAACTGGAATAGTAAGTTTGAGAAATAACATTTAATATGTGGCTTGGATATGAAAGAGGGAGAAGAATAGAGGGAGGGAGGGGGAAGCATAGAGGATTAGATATGAACAATTATTTTACGTAGGGAACCACATGGCAGTTGACAGCGGACAGGGGAACAAGTGTTCTCAATATAAATAATGATATTACAATATAAATAATGATATTAGAATGGGAGGTCGACCGGACCTAATGTCCGTTCAGCCAAAGTAATGTGGTGCCAGGCACACTCGGGGAGCAGGCCTGGGATTTTGGCGATTCATGGGGGGGAGGGGGGGTCCCGGGGGGTCAGGCAGAGGGTCACCAAAGGGACAGGGAGAGCGGTTAGAAGGTGGGAGGGGGTGGGGGTGGGGGGGGGGTAGAGAGGAGCTGGAGCTGGCAGGTCCCAGGCAGTAAGGCCTGGGATTGGTCAGCTCCAGACGTTTGAGTAGTGCTGGCTGGCTGTGATTGGCATGAGGTCAGTGAGGGTAGGAGGGGTTTCCTCAGGCTGTGTGATGCCAGCTCAGTCACTCACTGGCATCGCAGCAGCTGGCTTGGTCACTTCTGCTGGGGGTCTGTTGAGTGAATGTGGGCCGGGGCGGTTCTCCTTTTTCAGTTCCGAGTGTCCAGTCGGTGCAGCCGTGCGGCGGCCAGTCGGAGGTCCTTGGAGGTTGGTGAGCTGTTGAGGGAGTGCGCTCTGGGCTGCAGGAGGGACGCTCCAGGTGGTTGGCTGCGTTTCCTATTGTTTGCTGGTGTCGGGTGGGTCGGCGCGGGCCGAGATGGAGTCAGAGGAGGCTGCTTTTGTGCCAGGGGAGGTGGAGACGGACAGGGCTGAGCTGTTCACGGAGAGTGGTGCCGCGGAGAGGGTTGCTGTTCTGGTGAGTGCAGTCCGTGCTCCTTCCCTTACAGTCACTCCTCCCGCAATGTCCCTGCCAGCGGGTGCTGGCCGCGCTATGTGCGAGGAGTGGGGGCCGGCGGGAGGCTGAGTTGAACCCTGTTTTGCCTGCCAGCGGGACAGCAAAGGGTGGGGTTTCGCATGTCTCCCGCTCCAGGTTGCGTGCTCGTGGGGGTAGTGGGGGCAGGAGATCTGTGTCTGGTGATGCTGTGCCGGTAAGGGGTGGTGGGAGCAGGGGAGCTGGGCTTGGTGTCACTGTGCCCATCTGGGAGGGCAGGGGAGGTGTGGCTGGTGCTGCAGTGACCATTGGTGTGGGTTCGGCAGAGCTTCCCAGCTTCTCAGATGATTTCCTTAGGGCACGGCAGAGCCCTGCGGCGCCTGCATCTATGGCACTACCGATGCAGGGACCAGCTTCAGGCTGGCCTAGGGTTGAAAACCAGAGTGGTTTGGGGGAGTTGGGGTGGTCAGGCATCGGGGGGCCGTGGGTTGATTTGTTGGACCCGGACAGAATTTCCCCAGCACTGTGGCGGGATGAGAGGCAGTCGGTGGCACTTGGATTTTCTGCAGAGTGGGGGGTAGCATGGGGAGGTCAATGGGCAGAGGGTATGGATTGCTGGAGGCAACTTGGCCTTTGTGGCGTCCTGAGGGGGACAGACTGGTCCGCACTGTGCCCGGGAAGTCACCTTCTGTGGGAAGGGGTCTTTCAGGTGGCCCTTCCTGGGTGGGGCCGCAGGGTCTGGAAAGTTATGATCATTTTATGGGAATCCCTGATGCAGGGGATTGGCGAGGGACCCATGGGGGAAACTTGGGGTATATCTGCTGCTCCCATTCAGGGGGTGGACAGAGAGTGGGGTATGGCGGTGGGCATGGTGCCTCCTTCTGTACCTGCCTTTGTTTCTCTGCAGGAGGCGTCAATATCGCGGACCGAATTGGAGCCGAGTACATCACGGCATGAAGACTGGTGTAATGTGTCAGCCTCAGCGGAGTGGCAGACGCAGGATGCTCGAGTTGGTGCTGCAGGTCCAGCAGTGGTGGATCCGCCTCTGCAGGGTGAGTTTGTTTTCATTCCTAGAGGTGGTTCACGAGGGGACCTCAGGGCGCAGGACGTGATGGTGGATGGGGGATGTACTGTCATGGAGGGGGCGCCCGACCATGGAGCAGAGGAAGTAGGACACAAAGGTGCCGTACCCGGAGAGGTCAGAAAAACAACAGAAAAAAAGTAAGTCAAAGAGGAAGCGGGCAAGGTCGATATGTCGGAGTCCTCCTCTTCATCATCATCTTCATCATCTTTTTTTTCGTCTGACTTGGTGGTGTCGTTGGTAACTGGATCCAGGATCAAGGCGTCCCATAGGGGTACCCCAGCATTGGTTACCTTTTTGGAGCTCTGAGAGGAGGTACAAAGATCCCTTCGCAAGAAGATACGCCATCGAAAATTCATTGATATATTCCAGCTGTTGGAAGGACAACGCGGCAAGAGGAAGGAGAAGAAAAAGCGTGGGAGAGGTGATCGCTTCCCAGGGACCCAGAAGAAGGTTGCATGAAATGTTCATAACTGGATTCGGTCCTTCCTGCACCTAGCAAGCATGATTGGACAATGGGACCTGGCTCAATACGGCCCATTGTTATCTTACGCCAACGCTATCTTGGCCACGAGTAAGGCGTATGAGGGATGGTCGTGGTTGAACTACGACGAGAGTTTTAGGGACCATATGGAGGAAAACAAGTTCATGTCCTGGGGCATTCAGAATGTAGGTCTGTGGTTGACACGGATGACCTCTAAAGCATATTTATTTATTTATTTATTTATTTATTTTTAGATTTTTATATACCGGTGTTCCTATATGAAATAAAGATCACATCGGTTTACATTGAAACAGAACATGAAAATTGCCAAAAGGCATTACATAGAACAAGGTTATGAAACTTGGAACAGTGTACATAAGTTCAAAATTTAACAATAACGTTGTAACATTGATGACCAAAAGATAAAGGAGAAAAAAAAAAAAAAGACTTAAACAATTAAGTTGACAGGTCTTATTGAGCATAAAAATTATAATGTATAAGTGAGAAAGTCTCAAGTGTCCTGCAGCAAGAGATTAGATACCGAAGTAGGTAGTGGTATGGAAAATGGGGGTTTGTGAAGAAGATATGTTCTTGCTGGTTGGAGGGGAAAAAATGATGATCATGGTCCTGGAAAAGCTTGGCTAAAGAGCCAGGTTTTAAGTTTTTTTTTGAATGAAGAGTGGCAGAACTCAAGCCGAATGTCTGGTGGGAGCGCATTCCATTGAATGGGGCCTGCTGTAGATATGGCACGTTTATGATGCGAGGATTTTGTTGAAGGTACATAGAGTGTGCCTTTATATGCTCCTCTGATGGGTCTAGAGGAGGAGTGAGGGCGTAGTTGGTTACATAATTGAAGAGGAGAGATATTGTGAATGGATTTATGAATTACGGTGAGTACTTTATATAGGATCCTTTGCTTTATAGGCAGCCAGTGGAGGAGCTTGAGAATGGGGGTGATGTGATCTCTTTTATTCGTATTGGTAAGGATTCTGGCTGCAGAGTTCTGTAGCATTTGGAGGGGTTTGATGGATGAATATGGAAGGCCAAAGAGAAGCGAATTGCAATAGTCGACTTTTGATAGAATAATGGCTTGTAGGACCATCCGAAAATCGTTGAAATAAAGAAGAGGCTTCAATTTTTTTAAGACTTGTAACTTATAAAAACAGTCTTTGGTGGTTGTGCTTATGAATTTTTTAAAATTGAGCTGATTGTCTAGCATGATACCTAGATCTCGAACATGTGGTGAGTGATTTAATATGGGAGTGGATGAGTTGAGTAGGTCAGCTGGGTTTAGAAGTTTGATGTTGATGTCTTGATTGATGATTAGGATCTCAGTTTTGTTGTTGTTAAGAATGAGGCAAAGGCTGGAGAGAAGATGATTGATCTGTTGCAAACAATTGTTCCAGTGAGCCAAGGTTTTTTGTAAGGATTCTGAGATTGGGATGAGTATCTGGATGTCATCCACGTAGAGATAGTGAGTTAGGTTTAGTTTAGTAAGTAGATGACATAGAGGTAAGAGGTAAATGTTGAAGAGGGTAGGGGAAAGGGAGGAACCCTGAGGGACCCCCCGGTTGGAAGGGATCGGTTGTGATTCTTTGTTGTTAATCTTTACTTTGAATTGTCTATTTGCTAGGAAGGATTTGAACCAGCTGAAGACTGTTCCTTTAATGCCTATATCTGCCAGACATTTTAATAGAGATGAATGGTTGACAGTGTCAAAGGCTGCAGAGAGATCTAGTAGTATCAAAAGATGTGGTTGTTTTTTGTCCATATTAGATAGAATAGAATCGGTAAGAGAGATAAGGAGAGATTCAGTGCTTAACGATTTCCGAAAGCCATACTGGGAAGATACAAGAATGTTGTTTTCTTCCAAATATTCAGATAGTTGTTTATTGACTATCTTTTCCATAATTTTGGCGATCAATGGCAGATTAGCTATTGGGCGGAAGTTAGCTGGATCTGTGGTTGGAAGGTTAGGTTTTTTAAGTAGAGGTTTGAGAATGGCTAATTTAAGTTGGTCAGGAACTAGACCCTGGGAGAGAGAGCAGTTAATGATGTCTGCAATTGGTTTTGATATGGAGTTTCTTATTGCGATGAGAAGGTTAGTAGGAATTGTGTCTAAGGGATGAGATGACGGTTTCATTTTTTTAAGTATGTTTTCTATCTCAAGTGCTGAAGTGGTCTCGAAAGTTTCCAGCGTTGTATTTAGTTGAGGTGAGGTAATGTGAGGGAAAGGGGGATATGAAAAAGATGATGAGAAAGAGATAGTCAGTTTGTCAATTTTATCCCTAAAGTATTCTGCTAGTTCTGATGCTTTGTTGAGTGCTTGATCATCAGGAATGGTAGGAGGTGATGGTTTAGTGAGAGCTGAAACGTAGGAGAAAAGTGCTTTTGAATCAAATATGAAATGATGTATTTTTTTTGAGAAAAAATCTCTCCTTGTTCTCAGTATGGTGATCCTATAAGCATTGAGGGAGGTTTTATAAATAGCTAATGTTGTGGGGGATGGGTTTCTCCTCCAAGTGTGTTCTTTATTTCTTAGCTCTTGTTTAAGCAGCTTCAGTTCTGGGGTGAACCAGGGTTTCCTGTTGTCTGGCGAAGGTTGTACTACTTTTGTGATGGAAGGGCAGGTAATGTCTGCGATCTTTTTGGTGATGTTGCACCATGAGGTGGTGGCTGTAGATGCGTTGGAGAGATCGAGATGTAATAATTCATTAGTGAACTGATTGATGAGAAGGTCTGTAGAACAAGGTTTCCTGAATTGAATAGTGTTTTTTGGGAACGAAAGTGGAGGATGTTGTGAAAGCTTGAAGGTCGTGTTGATGATTTGATGGTCCGACCAAGGGACAGGTGAACATGTGATTGTATTTGTGTTTGAGATGCACTGATTAATGAAAATAAGGTCTAAAGTGTGACCTGCTTTGTGGGTAGGGGCTTTTATAATTTGTGTGAAGCCCATGTAGTTGAGAGCCGAGAGTAGGGTAACACAATTTGGGGATTGTGGTGAAGCATCGACATGTAAGTTGAAATCACCCAGTAAGATGGCAGGTTTGTCTGGGTTGAAGTATTTGGCAGAGAGTTCAAAGTCTGGAGGGAGGGACTTAGCTGTTGTGCTGTGATGCTGTCTGTGCGATCGCAGATCAGGCTCGCCGGGGGGAAGGGAACAAAAAGGCCTTACCCCGACGGGTCTGGGTGCCGATCGCACAGGCCTTCCTCTTGCAGCAGCAGCAGAAGCGGTAGCGGTAGCGTCATCAGCAGCGGCGGCCTCAGGTTGTTATTGTCAGCGGCGCCGGAGAGAGGTGAAATTTAAAATCCCTCTCGTCTCCCCGATTGGATGGTAAGTCTGGAGGGAGGGACTTAGCTGTTGTGCTGTGATGCTGTCTGTGCGATCGCAGATCAGGCTCGCCGGGGGGAAGGGAACAAAAAGGCCTTACCCCGACGGGTCTGGGCGCCGATCGCGCAGGCCTTCCTCTTGCAGCGGCAGCAGAAGCGGTAGCGGTAGCGTCATCAGCAGCGGCGTTTGCATATTCTGCCGGTCTTGGGTCGGGGGCTAATCAAGGCGTCTGTCTCAGTCATTCTTTTTGTCAAGGGCTCCCCACGAGTAGCACGGGCAAATCGGGACAAGGAGGCAATTCAATCGCTCCACGTGCATCTTTCCAGACTGCAAATTCCGGCATGCGTGCGCCAACTGTGGCATGGGCACCCTGTCTCTCGGTGCGTCAAGTGGCCGAGTGATGGACCCGGTTCCACCTCTGGCTCAAAAGGCCCGGCTAAGTGAGGTGGATAGCAGGGCAGCTACTCCTATTAGGATCACAACTTTGTTACCATGGCTGAGGAGCTACCCTGTGGGAGGGGCCGCCTTGTTGTTAACGCAGGGATTTACAGAGGGTTTTCGTATCCCTTGTTCGGGTCGGAGTCCGGTGGGGGAGGGAATTGTCCGTCAGTTAAAAAGGATGTTTAAGGTAGTGGGGGACAATTTACAGAATGAGATTGATTTGGGCCAGATTGCCAGTCCATTTGTTTTTCCCCCGTTTCTGGATTTGGTGCTGTCACCGTTGGTGGTAGTCCCGAAAAAGGAGCTGGGGAAATACAGGCTGATCCATAACCTTTTGTTTCTGGAGGATAAATCAGTGAACGACTTCATTCCTAGGGAGTTATGCGTCGTTCGGAATGCCTCATTTGATTCAGCAGTATGCACGGTTAAGGGATGTGGTCTGGGAGCTTTGATGGCCAAGGTCGACATAGATTCTGCATTTTGTCTGTTGCCAATTCATCCGGAGAGTTTCCATTTGTTTGATTTTCGCTTTAACAAGGTGTTTTATTTTGATAAATGCATGCCTATGGGCTGTTCAATCACGTGTGCCTTTTTCGAGGCATTCAGTACTTTTATTCACTGGGTGGTAGAGAGGCTCTCATGATTGGGGAACATCGTTCATTACCTGGATGATTTTTTTATTTGTCAGTAAGGCGGGCTCTGACGATTGCGCTGGTCTGTTGCGCTGTTTTCAGGAGGTTTCTGGTGATTTTGGGATCCCTTTGGCAGTGGGGAAAATGGAAGGTCCATGCACTACGCTAGTCTTTTTGGGGATTGAAGTGGATTCTGTTGCTATGGTTTCACGTTTGCCAGTGGACAAAGTCAATCGGATGCGGTCCCTGGTGCGCATGGCTTTGAATCGGCCGAAGTTGTCTCTTCTGGAGTTACAATCATTGGTGGGCAGTCTCAATTTTGCCTGCCGGGTGATCCCTATAGGCCAGGTATTTTTGCGTAGACTATCGTGTGCCATGTCCGGTGTTAAGAAGCATCATTATCACATTTGTGTGACTGCAAAGCTACGTGAGGACTTGCGCATTTGGGACAGGTTCTTAATAGATTTTAATGGGTCGGTGTTTTGGCAGTCTGATCCACTGTTGAATCAGGATTTGGACTTGTTTACAGACGCAGCCAGTTTGGTGGGTTTTGGGGCCTATTTCCAGGGATCCTGGTGCATGGCCGAGTGTTCTGAGACTTGGGTAGTATCAGGCGTCACAAAAAACATCACATTTCTGGAATTGTTTCCGATTGTGGTGGCATTCCACATATGGGGCTCATGTTTGCGAGGTAAGAGGGTAGTTTTCTGGTGCGACAACATGGGCGTGGTGGACATTATAAATAAGAGAGTGGCAAAGTGCCTTCTGATATCCAAACTGTTGAGAGAGCTTATTATCCAATGTATGTCTTTAAATGTGACTATATGGACCCATCACATTCCGGGTGTCTCTAATGGTGTGGCTGACTCTCTTTCTCGTTCCAAGTGGGAGTTGTTTCGAGAGCTCGCCCCAGATGCGGAACCATGTGGAGCTTCGGTGCTGCCTTTCCTCTGGAAATTTGGTACCCTGAAGCCTGGAAATTGCTGCGAGCATCATTAGCTCCTACCACATGGAAAAGTTACCCATAAAGTGGTGGTGATTCTGTTTTCTTTAGGATGGGCGTGGGGTCCCATTTTGGATGTGTTTTTATTGCATTTTTAGGGCAGGCCAGATGAGTGTTGCTCCAAGGCAGTGGTGAGTAGGCAGCTCGGTTGAGATTTTCCAATTGGTCAGTTCATTGTTAGGCGGCTGTTGGTCAGGTGGGCCAAGAAGACAGGGCGGAGTGTTGACAAGTGCCTGCCGATTACCCATGACATTCTGCTAAAGTTTTGGGACGCCCTGCCGAGTATCTGTTCATCGCAGTACGAAATGGTCCTCTTTCGGGTGGCGTTTGTGTTTGCCTTCTTTGGAGCGTTCAGGGTCAGTGAACTGGTAGCCCGGTCTGCCACAAGTTCGGAATATCCCGGTCTACTGGCAAAGCATGCCATTGTCTCTAACGAGTCGGTGGTGTTGTGTATACTCAAGTCAAAGACTGACCAGGGGGGTAAGGAGCTTTCGGTAGTGTTACAGGCAGTTCCTGGTTTACGTTCTTGCCCGGTGGCTAATGCGGTGCGGTTCTCTCGGTGTTGGGTTTCTGGGTCCGTGCAATTTCTGGGCCATGCGCACCTACGACCCTTAACGAAGTACCAGTTTGAAATGGTTCTTCGTTCTACTTTAGCGGCTATCGGTTTGGATGTTCGTCATTTTGGGACTCACTCCTTTTGGATTGGGGTGGCGACATCGGTGGCGTCTGCCGGTGTGCCTGGCGGGGTGATCTGGAGGATTGGCAGGTGAAGGTCCAATGCATATGAGGGATACGTCCATCCCGGGCCTTGGTAATTATGTGCAATACAGGTGCAGAATTTGCTGAGAAATCCACTTGGATTATCAGACATTCGTACACCTTTTGGGCACATAAGCACGCCTGTGGATGACCTTATGGGCCTCATTTGGACTTGTTTCATAGGGGGGTTCATGTCCGCTGGCTGGGGCGTCGGGGAATGGTGTGGGACGAGCTGATTCCCTGCTTGCGGCGGGGACGGGAACAATTTGGCCAGTTGCAGGTGTTGGTGATTCATCTGCGGGGCAACGATTGGGGAAAAATGTCCTGGCGACAATTTATTAGCAAGGTCCATAAGCACTTGATGCTGGTGTCTATATTGTTCCCTTCAGCCGTCATATGTTGGTCCGATATAATAGCAAGGCCTGCTGAATTGGGGAATGTGATCTGGCGCCGGAGCAGGGCAAAGGCTAACCAGCAAATTGGCTCCTGGTTAGTGCTTTTGGGGGTCGTCATATACGGTACAAATGGTCCTGGGGGGGAGCAGGGTTTTTCTGGTAGGGATGAGATCCACCTTTATTTCATAGGTATGGATTTTTTCCTTAATTCAATTCAGGAGGCCTTGGAGGAGCTGTTTCCTCATTAACTAGGGCCGCATCTTTGGGGGTCACTGGATATTTCATATCCGTGTCTATGGAGGATGGCCCGAGCTGCTACAGTTCATATTTGTTATGTGTTAAGCTTCATTCCTGTTACATATTGTATTTTTTGACAACTGGATGCAGTTGTCGGGTACGGGCTCCTTGCTGGGAGGTGGCGGGGGTCCACTGGCTTGCCTCCTTGCTGGTTAGTGGTGGGGGTCTCCTGGGTTGACTCCTTGCTGGGAGGTGGCGGGAGTCTGAACTCGGTGTAAGGCCTGAAATGACGAGCCGGGTGGCTGGTGCTGACTGTCTGCTGGGGGGTGGCGGATGGTTATGGGATTTTGCTGAATGTTAATTGCGGGGCTCGGGCCTCCCTAGTGTTTTATTAAAGCTGCAGCCCTGTTAAACCCAAACTGTTGTCTGCATATTATTTAAAGTGTAAAAGGGTGGATGTGAGCGAGTGATATCCTGGCTGCCTATATTATGGGAGGTCGACCGGTCCTAGTGTCCAGTTGGCCAAAGTAATGTGGTGCTAGGCACACTCAGGGAGCAGGCCCGGGATTTTGGTGATTCATGTGGGGGGGGGGGGTGTCCCAGGGGTGTGTGTCAGACAGAGGGTCACCAAAAGGATGGGGAGAGCGGTTAGAAGATGGGAGGGGGTGGGGGGGGTGGAGCGGAGCTGGAGCTGGCAGGTCCCGGCAGTAAGACCTGGGATTGAGCGGCTCCATTCGTTTCAGTAGTACTGGCTGGCTCTGAATGGCCAACTTGTATGAGGTCAGCGAGGGTAGGAGGGGTTTTCTCAGGGTGTGCGACGCTCAGTCACTCACTGGCATCGCAGCAGCCAGCTTGGTCGCTTCCCTCCCACCTGCCCTTCTCTGTTGCTGTTGTAATGGGGGATCGTTTTGTTGCAGCCGGGGAGGGGGGGGGTGGAATGTTGAGGCGGATGGCCCGAGCCGCTACAGTTCATATTTGTTATGTGTTAAGCTTCATTCCTGTTATATATTGTATTTGTTGACAACTGGGTGCAGTTGTCAGGTACGGGCTCCTTGCTGGTTAGTGGCGGGGGTCTCCTGGGTTGGCTTTTTGCTGGGAGGTGGTGGGGGTCTGAACTCGTGTAAGGCCTGGAACGACGAGCTGGGTGGCTGGTGCTGACCGTCTTGCGGGGGGGGGGGGGGGGGGAAGGTGGCGGATGGTTATGGGATTTTGCTGAATGTTAATTGCTGAATGTTAATTGCAGGGCTCGGGCCTCCCTGGTGTTTTATTAAAGCTGTGGCCCTGTTAAACCCAAAGGGGCGGATTTTCAGAGCCCTGCTCACCTAAATCTACCTAAATCCGGACGGATTTAGGCGAGCAGGGCCCTGCGCGCCGGTGCGCCTATGTTCAATAGGCCTACCGGCGTGCACAGACCCCGGGACTCGCGTAAGTCCCGGGGTTTGGCGAGGGGGGCGTGTCGGGGGCATGTCTGGGGGCGGGCCCGGTCGGCGCGGCGTTTTGGGGGCGTGTCAGCAGCGTTTTGGGGGCGGGCCCGGGGGCATGGTTACGGCCCGGGGCGGTCCGGGGGAGTGGCTGCGCCCTCCGTACCCGCCCCCAGGTCACGTCCCAGCGCGCTAGCGGCCCGCTGGCGCGCGGGGATTTACGTCTCCCTCCGGGAGGCGTAAATCCCCCGACAAAGGTAAGGGGGGGGTTTAGACAGGGCCGGGCGGGGTGGGTTAGGTAGGGGAAGGGAGGGGGAAGGTGAGGGGAGGGCAAAAGAAAGTTCCCTCCGAGGCCGCTCCGATTTCGGAGCGGCCTCGGAGGGAACGGGGGTAGGCTGCGCGGCTCGGCGCGTGCCGGCTATACAGAATCGATAGCCTTGCGCGCGCCGATCCAGGATTTTAGCGGCTATGCGCGTATCTACTAAAATCCCGCGTACTTTTGCTGGCGCCTGATGCGCCAGCAAAAGTACGCCAATTCGCGCGGTTTGAAAATCTACCCCATAATGCTTTGGGTTTTTTTTTGCTTTTTTCTTTGTGAGAAGAGTGCTATCGCATGCTGCTGATACATCTAGAGTCCTAGGGCTCAGATCTGCTTTGTGGTTGTGTTTGTTGAAACGGAGTAAGTTGGAAAATAGTTTCATAATCTTTTGACTCCTTTGTTTGTTTGGCTCTTGGGAGAGTTCCTGGGGCATTGGAGTGTCTGGCGGCATCGTGGGAATTCCTGGACATCTTGGGCTCTATATCTTTTGTTCATGGGAAGGCACAATTGCCAGGTGCACTTTCCTCATGTTTTTGCTATTCACTGTTTGATCCCTGGTGGTTGGCTGGGTGGTGGATGAGGGAGATGGCCAACTGTTGATCTGGCTGTGTATCAAGGGTGGCCAGCTCCGGTCCTCGAGAGTCACACGCTGGCTGGGTTTTAGAGATCTCCATAATAAAATTACATGAGATGCACTGGTTCTATTGTATGCAAATCTGTCTCATGCATGTTAATTGTAGATATCCTAAAGACGTGGCCTTTTGGGGCTCTCGAGGACTGGAGCTGGCGGCTTCTGATGTGTGGTCAATACAGTTCGGTGGTTGGCCATTATTTACCATGTCTGCCACTGGGGTGACTATCGGGGATCAGCAGTGAGTGGCCCAAATGTGAGAGGAAGGTGCATCTGTCTTCCTCCTAAAAACAGGGGTTTCGGGGCTTGGGATGACCAGGAATTCTTGTGGTGATGTTGGGTGTTCTGGTGCTTTGGGAATTCTCTTGGGAGCCTAGCATACAAGGGAGTTAGAAGGATCAGTTTCATAATCTATCTCCAACTTAGTCCATTTCAATAAACATAACTATAAAGCAGTAGTACTAAATAAAAATTTCTTTAAGAATAAATTGGATGTTTAATACAAGACTTCTGTGATATGGTATATATAACTGTTCTCTCTTGATATTTTTGGGTAGCAAAGCATGCCATGCTCATGGGAAGGCACAATTGCCAGGTTCTTGTGGCCTGGTTTGGCCTCTGTTGGAAACAGGATGCTAGGCTTGATGGACCCTTGGTCTGACCCAGGATGGCAATTTCTTATGCTCTTATGTTCTTATGCCTATATTATTTTATTCAAGCCAACATAAATGTAATTATTTTGTATATATATATATTGTATATGTCTATAGGAGCAAAAGACCTCAGAGATCTTTTAGCCAGCAAATTAATGGCATATGATCCAAACCTTTCTTTCATTGTTTAAAAAAACCTCTGACTTTTTAAAAAACATGTTTTTAGTTGTTCAAGAAGTGATACCCATCTCTTAATGTGATACATCCTTCAAAAATATTTATACTCATTTTTTATATTAAGTCCGAGATGTTACAGTATATCAGACAGCTGAAAATGCAATGCCAAAATCCCAAATGTTAAGGGAAGTATATCAATTATTATATTATTTCACTTACCCACGGCCGCCTCCGACCCCGACCACGAGGCAGCCCCTGCCGTCTTCCGTGAGCCGCTGACGCCATCCTCCGGACCTTCCTCCGCCTCCGAGGGGAACGCTGACCATGCACAGCCAATTCAGGAACAGCCCTGATTGGCCTTTAAATTTGAACGTCTCTCCCACCGAGCCCTCTTCTTACGGACGCAGCACGGCAGGGCAGAGCAGGCAAATCGGTGCAGGGCCTGCGCGATCGGCGCCGGAGACCCGCCGGGGTAAGGCCCGATTTATTTCACTTACCCACGGCCGCCTCCGACCCCGACCACGAGGCAGCCCCTGCCGTCTTCCGTGAGCCGCAGACGCTGACGCCATCCTCCGGACCTTCCTCCGCCTCCGAGGGGAACGCTGACCACGCACAGCCAATCAGGGGACAGCCCTGATTAGACTTTAAATTTAAATTGAGAGTCACCCAGGCACCGCGCGCCTAGCGTCGCGTGCCTAAGGAGCACGACAAAGGAGCCTGCTCCTTTGTGGCTCCTTACTACACTCCCTTTGTGCACTCCCTCTATGTTCTACAATCTCGTTATGTGACCCAATCGTCATAGACTTCCTCACAGACCTCCCCACTACCCTAAACATCCGACCTACCCTACCCCGTCCACCCTCTCTCAACTCTTGAAATCTTCCATGCAACCACTACTAACAAAAGTTTTTTCCCACATCATTAAACAGCCACGCAGCAATCAAGCAGGCTCTCTCACACAACAAAAACACACGCAATGGATCTAATCCAATACATTCCCAAACTTCCCCACCACTACAACAAGCACCACACTCCGAAATACACTCCCGCCACCAGACGTCTCACCAAAGTCCACACTAACCCTAAAATATCCTTTAATACTCTCACACTCATCACTCTACTTCTCATCAATGCTCAGTCTATCACCAAAAAAATCCCAATCATTCATGACCTGCTCTCAGACCACCAACCAGACATACTCTGTATAACTGAATCATGGCTCAAACACACTGACACAGTCCTACTCAATCAACTGCCCAGAAACACATACAACATATTCTCCATACCTAGAAGCAAAAGAAAGGGAGGTGGACTACTATTCCTAGCCATAAAAAACTTAAATTCTCCTCCTTCCCCCTAAACTTACCTCCTCCATTCGAGACCAACCTATTTAAATCGAAACATCTTCAAATACTTCTCCTCTACGCTCCACCTGGCTGTCTACAGCACAACCTATCCCCCCTGGTCGAAGCCATCACAACACACATCAACCTACAAGAACCAGCCATCATACTAGGAGACTTTAATCTCCACATTGACACCCACCCACCATCTCCCACCTGCGAACTGCTCCTATCCACCATGACTGCCCTCGGATTCTCCCAAATCATTAACACCCCCACTCAGAAATCTGGGCACACCCTTGATTTAATCTTCATTAACAATAAAATATCTACAACTGAACCACCCACTACAACCCCAACTCCATGGTCCGACCATTACCTCATTCAAGCCAAGCTTCAACATCAATCGACCACAGCGAAAGCAGACTCTTGCTTCATTGAATACACCAAACCTTGCTCCAGTGAAGACCTAGCAGAGATGCTCCCGGAAGCACTAAAAGCAATTAACCTACATGATGCCAACTCAGCTACAAACTCATGGATCTCCATCAACGCTGACATAGCCAACACATTATGCCCCACAATAAAAAAGGAAATCAGACCATCTACCAAACAAAATGCTCCTTGGTACACCCCTGAACTGAAAACATCTAAACGAACACTGAGACAAACCGAAAAACAATGGAGACGAACACCTACACCAAACCTGAAAGACAAATACAGAACACTACTTCACAAATATACAGCTGACCTCAACACAGCAAAATGCAATTTCTACACATCTAGAATTCATGAATACCAATTCAACCCGAGGACCCTCTTCTCATACGTCAAAGAACTCACCAACCCCATCCAGAATGACACAACGCCAAACTCCAACAACATCTCCAGTGACAAACTAGCTCAATTTTTCAAGGACAAAGTCGACAACATCATTGCCAAGATTCCCCAATCCCACAACGACTCAACAAACATCCCTCCATCCACCCACACATGGACCCAATTCACACCCGTTGCATCTACAGAAATTGAACCCATCATCAAAAAAACCAAACCAGCTTCCCACCCCGTAGACTCCATCCCCATCAAAACCCTAAAACTCATCAAAGAGATTATTGCCAAACCTATAACTCAAATCATCAACCTATCTCTCGAGCAAGGAATCTTCCCAGACAAACTCAAAAATGCCATCATCAAACCAATCATCAAAAAACCGCAACTCGACAAATCAGATCCTGCAAACTACAGACCAGTCTCCAACCTCCCATTCCTAGCAAAAATCATCGAGAAAACTGTCAACAATCAACTCACAGACCACCTTGATGCCCACAATTTTCTTCACCCAACACAGCACGGCTTCAGAAAATTCTACAGCACAGAAACTCTCCTCCTCACCCTCACTGACACCATCCTCAGAGGTCGTGACAGTGGCAAAACATTCCTCCTGATCCTCCTCGATATTTCAGCCGCCTTTGACACCATCAACCACAGAACTCTCCTTACCAGGCTTAAAGAAATCGGTCTGCAAGACACTACACTCAATTGGTTCAAATCTTACCTCACTAACAGATCCTTCATTGTCAAGACAAACTCATCTGAATCCTCCCAAGTGCCCCTCACCCATGGCGTCCCTCAAGGTTCTTCACTATCCTCGACCCTCTTCAATATCTACCTCCTTCCACTATGCAAATACCTCTCAGATGCCAACCTCACCTTCTTCGTTTATGCAGACGACATTCAAATTCTACCCCCCATAACCAAATCCATTGAACTCACCATGGAAAGATGGAACAAACTCAGTTCAAAACTATCACAACTGCTATCCCAACTATCACTCTGCCTCAACCAAGCTAAAACAGAAATCATTCACATCCAGGACGACCGTCCCTCTTCCCCCCTCGAGAGCACCCCCTCAAACGATCCAGGAAGCTCAAACAACACGGGGATGCCAAACTCATCAAGAACCTCTCTCACACCATCCACAAAAAACCTAGGAGTTACCATCGACAGCCAACTCAACTTTAAACGACACATCTCCAATACAATCAAAGATGGATTTTTCAAACTTCAAACACTTAAAAAAACTCAAACCTCTCCTCCATCCGCATGATTTCCGCACAGTACTGCAATCAATTATTTTCTCAAAACTCGACTACTGCAACTCCCTCCTCCTTGGACTTCCGGAAATCCACATCAAGCCTCTCCAAGTCCTACAAAACGCCGCCGCCAGAATCATCACCAACCACAGTAAATCCTCACACATCACTCCCACTCTCAAAGACCTCCACTGGCTGCCCATCACACAAAGAATCCAGTATAAAACACTCACCCTTATACACAAAAAAATAAACAACAACAAAATGGTCTGGCTAAACAACACCATCCATCCATATATCACACAAAGAACTCTCAGATCCTCCAACTCAGGTCTCCTCTCCATCCCAAATCTCAAAAATGCTCACCTCAATGCAACACGCAAACGAGCCATTTCAACTGCTGGCCCTATCCTGTGGAACTCCCTCCCCACACTTCTCAGAAACGAACCCTCACCCCAAGCCTTTAAAAAACAGTTCAAAACATGGCTGTTCTTAAAAGCCTTCCCTCCTGAACCCCAACATCCTAAAATACATGTTCTTGAAAGCCTCTCCGCTTGACTACTACCCTGCACTAACGCATAACCCCCCCCCCCCCCCCCCTTCACCTCCCCCGCCCCCCTCCTTTCCCTCCCTCTCCCCCTCCCTGCACTCCCTCCTCCCTGTCCCCCCTCTACTCGTAACCAAATCATATTGTACATTTTGTATATAGGCTATAGGCCATTTCTCTATACCCACATTTAAGTATATTCAGCAGTTACAATGTTTCTTGTATTAATTGTTTAATTAATTATCTTGTTACAATGTAAAATAGGGCAGTTCTCGCCCTATTCAACCTGTTATCTGGAAACCGATGTGATATTTCGATCGAATGTCGGTATACAAAAGAAATAAATAAATATAAATAAAATCAATGAAAACACTAACAAGGCCAATGTTTCGCTAATGAAGCTGCTTCAGGGCTTCATTTTCTAAATATAAAAAAAACAAATTATAAATAAATCTAAAAATTACTCATCTTTGTTTAAATTAAGCACTCACTTCTAATAATCAGGAGTCTTCACATTGCTCAACACCTACTTAATTAACGTTTAGATGTCACAGTCAAATACAGAGCAGTTTTAAAGTCCAACTATTCAATCTAAAATGTTTATTCTCCACCAATCAGATATGCACATTGGTAGTAGACTTACAGTCTCCACCAATGAAAGGCTACTTGCAGGAAAACATGCTTTCAATTCCCACAGATTTGGCAAAACATTCACATTTGATAATCTGAAAAACTTACATTATTCTACACCTGTGGAATTGACATTGAAATTTCACAGTTAGATACAAGATGATTTTAAAGTTCAGATATCTAAATAGAGAGTATTTGCTCTCTACCAATCAAATGGTCAGTTTGCAATTTCCACCAATGAAAATTAGCTCACAGGGGAACATAATTTTACATCATTGAACTGAATTAAAGATGAATAACAATACTTTTCTGGGTTTATGATAAACTCTTGTAAGGTTTCATCAACACCCAAATATTTAAATGTTTTAAATTTTGATGTGTTTTGATTAATCATATTAACTCACTCAGAGATTATTATTTCATTATCCAAATAATAGGGGATCAAAGCCTGCTAAATACTATGAATAGTAAACTAATGACAATTTTTCATTGTCTGGTGATTATACTGCAATGCAAAAACTGGAAAGTTGTGTATATAGCCTGTAGAAGCTAGAATAGCACGCAGGCCTTCTTTCTTCTACAAAGAAGCTCATTACAATACTTACATAATCAGGGGATAATGCTTTTATGGTCAAGGCATTTACCATGTGGTAAACACCAAACACTGTTAAGTAAATAGACCCCCTTAGGTTGTAAACCCTCTAGGATTAGGGAAATACCTACTGCACCTGAATGCTACTCTCCTTGAGCTACCAATGAAAAGGTGTGAGCTAAATCTAAAAACAATAATAATGATAGCCTTAAAATATTGCTTCTTTCTTGATCCTACAATTTTCTATTGATTTAATGTTAGCCTCTACACTATTTTAATATTTTTAAATTTTATGTTTTGGGGCATGGCGATGACATCAACCTGAGAGCATGCTCCTTTCTTTCGCTCCCTAGGGGCTTGTTGGTTTTTTTTATAAATCTGCAATTTTTTATGCTGCAAATTATAAAAATTGCATTGGGATGATGTGGTGAGCTATCGAAGAGCTGAGCAGTGCCTGTAGAGGTCTGATGGCAGGTACTCCAAAAGCCATCTAAAACTCTTAAGAAGAACCAAGCTCAGTAGATTCTATATGGGTAGGAATCCCATGTGTATTGGGTAAAGCCAAAATGATCAGACAGATGATGAAATGCTAAAAGAGATCAGAAGCTAAGCAATTTGGCAGTGCAGTAATAATTGGAGATTTCAGTTACTAATATCCACAAGAGTCAAAAGGTTACCCAAAAATTAAGATCATCAAGCAAAAAAGGGGAACATAAGAAGTTAAGAACCATATAACCAAAAAATTGGAAAAGCCTAAATGAAGGTGTTAGCTAGCCAGAGGTTGAGAGATCCAATTTAAGATTCTTTTCAGAACTTATATTTCTCACAGGACAAGCAGGATGGTTGTCCTCACAAATGGGTGACATCGAGGATGGAGCCCAACCACGGAAAACTTCTGTCAAAGTTTCAGGAACTTTGACTGGCCCCTACTGGGCATGCCCAGCACGGCACTAACCCTGCAGCCAGCAGGGGTCTCCCTTCAGTCTTCTTTTTTCCGCGTAGCAGTTGCCACGCGGTTAAGGAACTCTTACCACATTCCTGACAGGAATCTCTTCAACTTTATTCTTGAAGAAAAAATTGCCCCTCAGGGGTCTCCCTTCTTCAATTTTTACTCCGCGGTACTTCGGTAAGTTTTTTGCCGTCGTTTTTGTCGACTGCCGTCGAATTTGGCCCTCGAGGCCTGTTGGCAGTTGACCGTCCCGCGGCTAAATTTTTGGCCTATGGCCATGGCGTCGGGGTTCCGTCGGTGCCCGGACTGCACACGTACTATGTCCATCACAGACCCACATAGAGTCTATGTTTTGTGTTTAGGGAGTGAGCATGATGTCCTGACTTGCACCAAATGTGCCTTAATGACACCAAAAGGTCGCAAAGCTAGAATGGAGAAGATGGGACTCCTTTTCCATGCTCATACTCCGACGCCATCGATTGCATCAACGTCATCGAAACCGGCACCGTCGAAGTCCCATCGTCATCGACAGCCTCCCGGTGACAGTCCGCCATCGACGTCTTCACGGCCATCGACACCTGTCCCTTCCCCCGAAGATCGAGGGGATCGGAAAGACAAACATCGCCATTGACGTCATAAGTCTCGGACCGTCGAGGAATCGAAGTCATCGACCTCCATGCTGTCCGAGCCTCCATCGAAGAAGTCTCGACCAGAAGTGGCACCGTCCACTCCTGTCTCGCAGACACCGAGGCAACCCTCACCCCTCCGGGGTTTGGGAGCCGCGATTCCACCGGTGATGGTGGTCCCTCTGGCTCAGCCTCAGCCTCCCTCTCCCGTAGAGCCGGGTCTTGTTACCCCAGGTCTCCGGGTAGAACTGGACCGGCTGGTCCAGGAGGCCATCGATAAGGCGATGCTACGGTTCCAGACTCCTTCGGCACCGACCCCGGCACCGAGAGTGGAACCGGTCACCGACCCGATTCCAGCAGCACTGGCACCGCTGCTTGCTCGGATGGAAGCGCTTATGAATGCCCTTCCACCGGCAACACCCCGGGTCACCGACAGCCTTCTCATCAGGTGGAGAAACACCGTACCGAATTCCCCCTTCGGGGTAGTTCCATCGGTACCTTGTCGTCCCTCGCCGATACATTCCGAGATTTTTGATGACGGCACCGATTCCTTCGATGCCGACACCGATTCCTTTGATGCCGGCACCAGCACCGATGCCGGCACCGATTCCATCGAGGAAATTCTCGATGACCCCGGTAATTCCTTCGAATCTCTCGGAGCCTCAACCGGGGCCTTCAGGTATACAGCCCCCTCATGGTCCTACAGGTCAGCAGCCTGATCCTTATGACACCTGGGGTGATGATACCTCTACTGACACCGATGATTTGCCTTCACCACCCTCTCCTGCGGAGAGTAGAAAGCGTTCTCCCCCTGAGGACCTCTCTTTCATAAATTTTGTGAAGGACATGTCGGAGTTGGTCCCTTTTCAGCTTCAATCTGAACAAGATGACAGGCACCAGATGATGGAGTTGCTCCAATTCTTGGATGCCCCTAAAGTCATCACCTCTATTCCAATTCATCAGGTTTTTCTGGACCTTCTAAAAAAGAATTGGGAATCTCCTGGTTCTGTTGCTCCAGTGAACAAAAAAGCTGACTCTACTTATCTTGTACAGTCAGCACCTGGCTTTCAGAAACCACAATTAGATCATCACTCTGTTGTGGTAGAATCAGCTCAAAAGAAAGCTAAAAGATTAAAGCCACATTCTTCCATACCTCCTACTAAGGAAAATACATTTCTAGATAGTATAGGTAGGAAAGTATACCAAGGAGCTATGCTAATTTCCAGAATAGCTTCTTATCAATTGTATATGACCCAATACAATAGGGTCATCCTGAAACAGATGCAGGAGTATTCAGATGCCTTACCAGAGCAGTTCCAGCCACAGCTTCAGTCCCTACTAAATAAAGGGTTTGAAGCTGGGAAGCATGAAATAAGAACAGCTTATGACATCTTTGATGCTTCCACTAGACTTTCTGCTACAGCCATCTCTGCCAGACGCTGGGCTTGGCTTAAGTTGTCTGACCTTCGCCCGGAAGTTCAGGACAGGCTCTCTGATTTGCCCTGTCTAGGGGATAATTTATTTGGTGAGCAAATTCAGCAAACTGTTGCAGAACTGAAGGATCATCATGAGACACTTAAACAGCTCTCATCTATTCCTTCTGACTTGCCTTCTAAACAACCATTTAAGAAGGACTCAAAAAAGTCATTCTTCCGTCCACGGAAGTATTATCCCCCACTAGCCAAGTCTAGGCCTGCGAGGCCTTACCATAAAACTCAGCCTCGTCAGTCTCAAACAAAAACCCGCAACAGCTCCACAACTTGGCCCTGCATCGGGTTTTTGACTTTCAATTAGAGAGCAGATGCCAAATCCCTCTTCCAACTATACCAGTAGGAGGTCGGTTAAGCCACTTTCTAGAAAAATGGCAGCATATCACCACAGATCAATGGGTAATAGCGATAATTGCACAGGGTTACCACCTCAACTTCCTGACTCTCCCTTCGGACTCCCCACCCTTGCAGGCGTGGAGACTCACCGATCACTCTATTATTCTAGAGCAGGAGGTTTCCCTTCTCCTCCAGTCAAACGCTATAGAACCCGTTCCTCCCTCACAACAAGGACTAGGGTTCTACTCCAGGTACTTTCTGATCCCAAAAAGGTCAGGAGGACTTCGACCAATCCTGGACTTACAAGCCCTCAACAAGTACCTTCACAAAGAGAAGTTCAAGATGGTAACCCTGGGCTCGCTTCTCCCTCTGCTGCAAAGAGGGGACTGGCTATGCTCTCTAGACCTAAAAGATGCCTATACTCACATTGCGATAGCTCAGTCTCATCGCAAATACCTCCGTTTTTTAGTAGGCCGAAATCACTACCAATACCGAGTGCTCCCTTTCGGCCTGGCATCCGCACCACGAGTTTTCACCAAATGCCTTGTGGTGGTTGCAGCTTTTCTCAGGAAGGAAGGTGTCCACATCTACCCCTACCTGGACGATTGGTTAATCAGGGCCCCAACCCAGCAAATTGCTTGGTCCTCCCTGACCCTAACAATTCAAACTCTGCTTTCTCTAGGGTTTCTTGTCAATTACGAGAAATCCTACTTAGTCCCATCTCAGACCTTATGCTTCATTGGGGCAGACTTGGGCACCTTACAGGCAAAAGCCTTCCTTCCTCATCCACGGGTTCAAACCCTTGTGTCCCTAGCTCGCCAGCTGCAGTCTCAACGCACAGCTACAGCTCGCCACTTCCTCATTCTACTGGGACACATGGCCTCCTCAGTTTATGTGACTCCCATGGCCCGTCTGGCCATGAGAGTCACGCAATGGACTCTGAGTTTGCAATGGACCCAAGCTCTTCAGCCTCTGTCCTCCATTGTTCGCATCACCGATGCACTCCGTCTGTCTCTTGCCTGGTGGACAAATCAATTCAACTTCCTACAGGGCTTGCCTTTTCTTCCACCAGACCCTCAGGTAATCCTCACCACCGACGCTTCCAACATCGGTTGGGGAGCCCATGTAAACAATCTACAAACTCAAGGATTCTGGTCACTAGAGGAAGCCAAACACCAGATAAATTTCCTGGAGCTGCGAGCAATTCGCTATGCTCTCAGGACTTTTCAGGATTGCCTATCGAACCACGCAATCTTAATTCAGACGGACAACCAGGTGGCCATGTGGTACATAAACAAGCAGGGAGGCACAGGCTCCTTCCTTCTGTGTCAGGAAGCTGCGCAGATTTGGGCAGAAGCCCTCTCCCACTCCATGTACCTCAGGGCCACCTACCTGTCGGGAGTAGACAATGTATTGGCAGACCAGCTGAGCCGTGTCTTCCAACCACACGAGTGGTCACTCAATCCCTTGGTAGCGACCTCTCTGTTTCACAAATGGGGTTATCCCCACTTAGACCTCTTTGCGTCCCCTCAGAACCACAAAGTAGACAATTACTGCTCTCTCATTCGGAGCCAGCACTCTCGGCTGAGGGATGCATTCTCCCTCAAGTGGACAACCGGTCTGCTCTATGCATTCCCTCCACTTCCTCTTCTGTCGAAGACTCTCCTGAAGCTGCGTCAGGACAGGGGAACTATGATCCTCATAGCACCGCACTGGCCACGCCAAGTGTGGTTTCCCATACTCCAGGATCCGCAGGCACATTCCTCTGGGAAAGGACCCGCATCTGATCACTCAAAACGACGGATGCCTCCTCCATCCCAATCTCCAAGCCTTGTCCCTGACGGCATGGATGTTGAAAGGTTAGTCCTTCAGCCATTTAACCTTTCAGATTCAGTTTCTCGTGTCCTGATCGCTTCACGAAAGCCTTCCACAAGAAAATCTTATTCCTACAAATGGAAAAGGTATACATCATGGTGCACTTCTCAGTCCCTTGATCCCCTTTCCTGTCCAATCTCTAAATTCTTGGACTATCTCTGGCATCTATCAGAATCAGGTCTAAAGACCTCTTCCATTAGAATGCATGTCAGTGCGGTAGCCGCCTTCCATAAAGGTATCGGGGGTGTCCCTATTTCAGTACAACCCCTTGTAACACGTTTTCTTAAAGGATTGCTCCATTTGAAGCCACCTTTACGTCCTCCGGCCCCATCTTGGGACCTTAACCTGGTTCTTGGTCGCCTTATGAAACCACCTTTCGAACCTCTTTGCTCCTGTGACTTAAAATATCTCACATGGAAAGTATTATTCCTCTTGGCTATCACTTCAGCTCGCAGGGATAGTGAATTACAGGCCCTAGTTACCTATCCGCCTTACACTAAACTCCTGCAGGACCTGGCGGTACTCCGCACTCACCCTAAATTTTTACCTAAGGTAGTTTCGGAGTTTCATATTAATCAATCCATCATACTACCTATCTTCTTTCCCAGGCCCCACTCCAACTCCGGGGAACAGACTCTGCATACCCTAGACTGTAAACGGGCTCTAGTTTTTTATCTAGACCGTACAGTTGCCCACAGGAAGAGCACTCAATTATTCGTCTCTTTCCATCCTAACAAGTTAGGGCAACCTGTGGGTAAGCAGGCTCTTTCCTCCTGGTTGGCGGATTGCATCTCCTTCTGCTATCAGCAAGCTGGCATTCCTTTTCAAGACCGTGTTAAAGCACACTCTGTGAGGGCCATGGCGACTTCAGTAGCACACCTTCGATCGGTGCCGCTTCCTGACATCTGCAAGGCTGCAACCAGGAGTTCCCTCCATTCATTTGCAGCCCACTATTGTTTGGACAAAGCTGGAAGACAGGATTCCATCTTCGGCCAATCTGTCTTGCGTAACCTTTTTCCAACATGATGTACCAACACCCTTCCACCTTCCCGGTAGGGTGCGGATGCCCTCTCCCAAATTCCACCCCAGTTGTTGTGCCTGTTGCACGCCGTTGGGTACATTTGGTGCATGTTAGGACATCCTCAGCTCGGTACTCACCCATTTGTGAGGACAACCATCCTGCTTGTCCTGTGAGAAAGCAAATGTTGCTTACCTGATGTAACAGGTGTTCTCACAGGACAGCAGGATGTTAGTCCTGACGAAACCCGCCCGCCACCCCGCGGTGTTGGGTTCGTTTTTATTTTATTTTTCGGCACTGCCTGTAGCTTTGAAACAAGACTGAAGGGAGACCCCTGCTGGCTGCAGGGTTAGTGCCATGCTGGGCATGCCCGTAGGGGCCAGTCAAAGTTCCTGAAACTTTGACAGAAGTTTTTCGTGGTTGGGCTCCATCCTCGATGTCACCCATTTGTGAGGACTAACATCCTGCTGTCCTGTGAGAACACCTGTTACATCAGGTAAGCAACATTTGCTATCTAGAGTACTGGGAATAAAAATGAAACTGTGGGATTCTGATCTTTGCTTGAAATGTAAGATACTTTCGGGTAACTTTTGTCATATGTGCCAAAAACTGCAGCTTTTGTGGAGTAAGGTGATAGCATTTTTGGAGCAGGTTGTGAGGTGTGAAATTCCATGGTCTGGGATATCTATATATTTGTGCATTTAGGACGGCAGGGCTGTTCTGCATCAAGGTGCAAAAAAAACTTATTACAGTGGCCTTCCTCCTAGCAAAAAAGTCTATTTTATTGTGTTGGTGGTCAGAGGAGGTCCCATTGCTTGCTCAATGGAAAATTTTGATGCAGCAGCATGCGCAACTGGAAATGATATGGAAAAAGGAAGTTGCCACATTGAGGTCATTTTCTTCCAGGAGGGGCTATTATGATTTATGGTCCAAGGTTTTACTTGCAACATAGAGCAAAATAAATAAATAAATAGATAGATAGATAAATAAACATTTTAAAAGGGTATTACCTCACCTATTCCCTTGTGATTGATCTGGTGAAATAGAGAACACTCTGCTTTATCATTTGTGTGCAGCGAGTGCCTAGGTATGAATGTTTAAGGATGTGAGTGTCTTTTTTTTGTTGCTGTAATAGCGAAAAAGTGGATGAGTCGATGTTACATTGATTTGAGCAACTGAAGTTAATGTTGTGAAGCTAAAGTGTTTTTTTTTATCTCTATTTTATGATTGCTTACAATTGTCATTTGCATTGACTCAATAAAAAAGAAGTTTAAAAAAATTATGTTTGGATTTAAAGTACACATGTTATTATATTATATAGCAGAATAGTATTAAATTGTAGGGATGTGCATTTATTTTAAACAAATATGGAATCTGAACCTAATGAAATAATTTTCATTTAATTTTGTTAAATCCAAAATGAATTGATTATGCCACCAAAAAACCCTACAATTTTTGGATTTTTCATTCAGCAAATTTCACACACTATTTGCAAATGGTTCTTTATTTGCTGAAATGGTTTATTTAATGTTCTCATAACTAGATAATAATCTAAAGACACTACATCCTCTTCAGCCAGGCAGCAGCACGGATAAATGGCAATAAGATTATTTTTAAATGTACAATTTTCTTATCCACTTGAACTATATAAAACAAAACCACCGGTAATCTATAAGTCTTAAAAAAAAAAACTTTCCAATGATAGAGCATGAGAAGAGAGATTTTTTTTCCAAGTGCTCTGAAAAAATATGACTTTTCCCTCCAAGCAGGGTTTCAGTTTTTTAAATAAATGGAAACATTTGAAGGCTAGAATCTGCAGTTCAGGCGGAAGATTATTTCAAGACTGTGAACATATTGTACAGGATGCAGTATTCCTCCTAATGGAAGTGGAGCATGTATACAATGGTAATTAATGGCCCTTCATCAGTCACTGATGGATGACAATTGATCATATGGCCATCTCTAGCAGCAAGAAATTAGAGTCATATCTCAACAGAGCAATAAGGCAACAGTTTTTCAGGGTCACTCCAGTTTGCTGCAGATAACACTTTACAGGCTCTATATTTCTTGGAAGGCCACTTTTATACTGTATTTTACATTTCGTGTAAGAGACATTTTAGCTTTGAATGATACAAGTATTTGGAAGAAGTTCAACGAAGAATGTGAGTGGTTGATGTTATATAAACTGGGTGAAGATTTGTTTGTTTAAAGAGCTCAGTCCATTTATCAAATCTTTGCTACTACATGACAGATGTGTTAACCAAGCATTTCTGCAAAATCAAAAGTGAAAAGAAGAGAATTGTTTATTTTAAATCTTACAGCATTAGAGTTTTGTTTTCCTCTCTTGGGTGGCTCCATTTTAATAGGATGAGTTTTGACAGTTATGTTTGACAGATTAAAGACAAGGTATCAAAATATAAGGCCTAGGGCCTCCGTTTTCATTGTTTTTTTGCTTTCTGCTAAGAAAAATATATCCAAATATGAATCTTTTAATATTCCAGAAAGAATAGGCAAATTACCATAAATTGCAACCTCAATTTTTTTATCTTTCTTTGACTTTTCCATTACCTTGCCACTTTCTAGGGAAGAAATGTTCTATCACATGGAATCAAGGTACAATGAATTAAGGATATTTAGTAATTGGTATGAAAAGTTAAATCTCACAATATAGCAACCGGAGCTTACAACACACTAAAGAAACCTATGGAGCCAAAATTCACCTGCAGACACAAACTTAAGTGAACTTTATAGTAAATTTTGCACTTTCATACAACTCATGAAGTCATAAACACACATTAATACTGGTATAAAACATAGGGGTAGATTTTCTAAATCTACACGCGCATACTTTTGTTCGTGCACCAGGCACAAACAAAAGTATGCCGGATTTTATAAGATACACGCGTAGCTGCGCGTATCTTATAAAATCCGGGGTCGGCGTGCGCGACGGGGTGCACATTTGTTCAACTTGCGCGCGCCGAGCCCTGCGAGGGCTGCCCGTTCCCTCCGAGGCTGCTCCAAAATCGGAGCGGCCTCGGAGGGAACTTTCCTTCTACCCCCCGCACCTTCCCCTCCCTTCCCCTACCTAACCTACCCTCCCCCCGGCCCTATCTAACCCTTCCCCCTACCTTTGTTGGCAAAGTTACGCCGGCCAGAGGCAGACATAACTTTGCGCGTGCCAGTGGGCTGCTGACGCGCCATCACCCGACTGGTCCGGAGGCCTCGACCATGCCCCCAGGCTGGCGCCACGCCCCGCCACGCCCCATAAATCGCGCCGCCCACCCGGCACGCCCCCGACACGCTCCCCTTGCGAAGCCCCGGGACTTATATGCATCCCAGTGCGTGCAGGGGGCTTTTAAAAGGGTTACGTGCATAACTTATGCGTGTAACCCTTTTAAAATCCAGCCGTCAATATAGGATTTATTCTCTTTTCAACTAAACTTTACATTTTCAGGAAACATTCTAGACATCTATATTCAGACACATTTCAGACAGCAAAGTTAGGGGGGTTATTTTTCAAAGCATTATCGCATGCAAAAAGGGCCTTTTTGCATGTGATATTATGCAAATTAGGGGGAGGAGGTGGGGGGAGGAGTCGGGTGGGGAGGGGGAGGAGTCGGCTGCGGCACTGCTGCCAGCGATAATGCGAGGAACATTATCGCCGGCAGTAGTGTGGCCAATAGCTACACCTTTTACGGTGTCAGAATTCTCTGTGAAAGGCTGCAGCCGGCCCCACCGTGGCCAGCAAAATCGCACCGCTGCGGTGCGAACAACTGCAGCCTTTCACAGGCCCGCCCCCTTTTTCATAGGATTCATCATTCCGCGAGGAATGATGAATCCTGCCCTAAGTCAGATAAACTCTAAGATAAACTTATCTGACTAACTTTGGAGGCATGTTCAACATTGCAGCCACAGTATTGAATATAGTCGGCTATCTTAATTAGTTTGCTGGCTAAATATACTTGGATAACTTTAGGACAGCTCTTTGACTCGACCAGACTAAGCCATCTAAGTCATCCGGCTAACTCTGAATATCGGAATTAGCTGGTTAACTTAGCCAGCTAACTCAACTCCTCCCAGTTACACCCCTGGATCGCCCCTAACTTATCTGGCTAAATTCTAGCTGTCTAACTTATTAGCTGGATAAAATTTAGCTGGATAAAGGTTGAATATAGCTGGGTAAGTCATTTAATCCAGGATTCATCATTCCTCGCAGAAAGAACAGCACCACCTTGAAAGGTGGCGCTATCCGGCGCGCTATTGCCGACAATAATGTTAGTAACATTATCGCCGGCAGCGAAGACACCACCAACTCCGCCCCTCCCCGCCACGACTCCTCCCATCCCCCTAATTTGCATTCTATCACACGTGAAAAGGCCCTTTTCGCATGCTATAGAGGCTTATCGCACGCAATAAGCCTTTGATAAATGACCCCCTTAAATGGATAACTATTACGTTATCCGTCTAAATGGCTTTTGAATATGGACTTCTACGTATCTAGAATGACTATTACTGAGGCAAGGCAACTATCAATCTTTTTGAAGTCCTCCATCTCCTGTTGGAAGATGGATTGCATTGTCTAGGCCTGTTTTAAGCTTATACATATGCAACAACATTCTGGTACTTAGATTCTTGATTTCCTATTGTATTACAAATATTTTTTCATTTGAAGATTTGAACTAAGTTATCCATGTTTATCATAATAAAGATAGATCTCTTTAAAGTTCAATACATTTTTTAAAACATAATAATAATAATATAAACATGTTATGGCTACCTGAGCTATTGAGACAAAATAGGTCTTTACTTCAGATGTCTTTGACTTATTCTTATGCTGGTCCAATGAAAGCAATCATAACCTAAAGATTATTCAGTTTTTTTTCCAAGATCAATGCTGCTTTTATAATCCTGCATTAAAGAAAAGTTTCATTTTACTTATTTGTAATAATTAGAGCACCAAAAACCATTAGTCCTGGCCTGAATTGAAGTGTTTAAATAAAAGGATTTAAATTAAATCTTTCAGTCATTCTATATTTCTTATTTCTGTTCTTTCTTTTTCAGCACACCTTAATATGGTGGACTCTGTTTAACAATAGTAACTCATTATTCCTAAGCACAATATTCTGGTGATCTATATGTTTAGACACCTGCCTCCCCAGCAAATTCCGATATTGAACAAGAAATGAGCAGCTTGGCAAGTTATCTTCACAACAATCACTTTCATTCAAGTTCATCAGACTCAAATGATCTGTTAAATATCACAAGCTTTTATTTTTGTTCTGTTCATTTGATTTATGGAAAATGTATCACAGTTGCAAATCTCAAAATAAAATTTTTAACAGGTTTAGAAATTTCCTTTTTGATATCTCTCTTTTTTTTTCAAAGTGTGAAGGTTTCCTTTGTCTCTCCTCTTCCTTCAACTTTGTCATTTCCTGTCTCCTTGATCTGCCTTCCCTTTGAAGCACTGTAACCTTTTTGTCTATGTCAGAAAAGCAGAAATTGTTCTGTTCTCTGTATTTTCAAAGCCATTTACACACATAAAACTATTTTATGCACTTTAATGGCTGTTAGAAAATCGCTCAGAGCTCCATGTACATAAAAATATGTATGTAATCAGTTTCATAGATACTTGAAAAGGAAGCCCTGTTTTTAATGCGTATATTACATAAAACCAGGATGAAAATTTTACTCAGATTTTAGCATGGCTATTACTATATCCGCCCCTATGTGGATGGATTTAACGTATGTACTTTTCAGTAATTACCAAGTACAAAGGACATACGTTAATAGTGACCACCTATTTACTATATGTTGTGTTCCGCACCTGTGGCCGTCCACGGGCGCGGCCCCCTACCCCCACCGCAGTGGCAACCCGCCGCAGTAACTCCTGATTATTCCCCCCGGGCCAGTGTCCATCACTCCGGTGCTGGTCCACAGTCTGGCCACCAGGTAGGGAGCCGTCCCTGCTCCTCCCTCGCGGTGTTCTGCTGACTTTCCTCCGTGGAGGAAATCCAAAATGGCCACCGCCATCTTTAGGTGTGAGGCCGCATCCCCTTGCTTGATTTAAAGGGACCTGATCCCTTTAATGATACTCACCTGCTTCCAATGATTCAGAGCAGAGGAAGGATATAAGGAGGCTTCCTCTGCTCATTCCTTGACTTGGCAACGTCCTATGTTGGTCAGGTCTGCTTGCTTCGGTGAGTTCCAATGTCTTGATTACTTGTTCCTGTTTGTCTTGGTGTTCCTGGTACCTGACTTCGGATCGACTAGCGGTGATTCCTGGTATTGACTTCGGACTGGCAAGCGGTGATCCCTCGGTGTGTGACCTCGGACTGGTAAGCGACAACCCTCTGGCACTTGAACTTCTTCCTGACCATCGTCTCCAAGGGTCCACCTAAGTCCCAGCGGCCCGGGTCCCTATGGGCTCCTCCCGGGGGGACCGCAGGCTTCCAGGGGTGAAGCTCCAGTCAGCCCTTGCACCGAACATCCATTTCCTTGACCTCTCAAAGGTCCACCTAAGTCCCAGCGGTCCGGGTCCCTACGGCGCTCCTCCTGGGGGGACCGCGGACTTCCAGAGGTGAAGACACACTTCCGTACCTCGACGTCATGACTCTTCGTCTGCCTCCACAGTCTGCCTCCACAGTCTGTCTACAGTGCCGAGGGTCAGATGGTCACATCTTCTGTTCCTGCCTTGCCTCCCGACGGGAGAACCTACGGATCTTTCTCCAAAGGTATACCATCCTCCCGTCGGCCCAAGGGTTCACAAGCCTGAGCATAACAGATTGCCAAGTCCATGGACCCGGCGGAGGCATCCAGACCATTTCGGGAATGGCCCAGCGCATGGTGGAGCAGCAAAAGACCCTGGCCACCCTTATCTCTGCCATGGAGAGCCTGAACCAGCACCTCAAGGTGTTAGGGCCCATGAACCCCATGCGGCCATCTCCGTCCGTAGCCCAAGGAGGCCGCCCTACTCAGCAAGGCACCGTCCAAGCCTCCACAGGCGACTGCGACTTTGGACACGGAGTTTACCCGCAACTCCCGGCACCCTCTCAATATGCCAGAGACGCAAAGTTGTGTCGGGGATTCCTTAGTCAGTGCCAGGTCCGTTTTTCCTTGCTGCCTGCGCAGTTTCCCAGCAACCTGGTTAAACCAGTTACATTATGTCCTTGCTCAATGGGAAGCCCCTGATCTGGGCCTCTCATGTATGGGAAAGAAGAGACCCGATGTTTGAAAACTTGAATCAGTTTTTATCCGCTTTCAGACAGATATTTGATGAGCCTGTCCGTAAACCCACTGCCGTTTTGGAATTGCTTCGGTTGCGACAAGGTCCTCGGACAGTGGTCGAATACGCAACAGAATTCCGCACTCTGGCTGCAGAGCTATATTGGAGAGAAGATTGCCTCCACGGGATCTTCTTGGAAGGGCTATCCTCACGCCTGCAAAATGAACTAGCCACGAAGGAACTGCCGGACGACCTCAATGGCATGATAGAACTAGCCAACCGAGTGGACCGTTGTATGCGGTTTTGCCTTCTAGAGGTAAAGGCAGCGAGAAGGCCCTCGCCCTCTCCTAGGAGCGCTTAAGGTGTATTGCGAGCACCCGCCGAGGAACCCATGGAGTTGGGTCGCGGGAGAGTCTCTTCACAGGAGCGCCAACGGAGGGACTCTGTTTTTACTGTGGAGCAGCGAGCCATCAGATTGCTGTTTGCCCGATGCGGTTGGGAAACTCTCAGGCCTAGGACCTGAAGGAGGTCTCTTCCTGGGCCGTACCTCTCCTGCACCTCCACTAATGCTGCCAGTGGCGTTAACCGCGGCAGATGAGGAGTTCCACACGCTGGCCCTGGTGGACTTCGGCGCTGGCGGTAATTTTTTCATGAAAGGCCTGGTGGAACACTTAAAGATTCCTTAAGTTCCGCTGTCTCGCCCCTTGGTCATCTCCTCAATCCAAGGGAAGCCTCTACTGGAACGGGTGACACACACCACTATTCTTGTCCAGCTAAGGGCTGGGTTGCTGCATCAAGAGCAGATGTCGTTCTATGTCCTGGAGTACTCCATCCATCCAATCGTCCTAGGTCTTCCCTGGCTCCAGTTCGATTGCAAGACCTTGCAGCTGGCTCGTTGGGGGCCGATTTGCCATGGCAATTGCCTCCAATCTGTGGCCCAGTATCCTGCCCCATAGCTTCCACCTGCCTTCCAGGTCTGCCAGCTCCATATGACTCATACGTGGATGTGTTCTCGAAACAAAGGGCCAAAATACTTCCACGCATCGATCCTTCGATTGTGCCATCAATCTTCTCCCAGGGACGGAGTTTCCTCGAAGGCGTACCCATGCCTTCTCTCCGGCCGAGATGCAGGCCATGAAAGAATATATCGAGGAAAACCTGGAGAGAGGATTCATCCGGAAATCTAAGTCCTCCGCGGGGGTTGGGTTCTTCTTCGTCGCAAAGAAGGATGGAAGTCTGCACCCTTGCATTGACTACAGGGGCCTGAATGCTATAACAGTCAAGGACAGTTATCCTTTGCCCCTCATTTCCGAGCTCTTCGACCGGTTGCAAGGAGCACAGATCTTCTCCAAGTTGGATCTCCGAGGAGCTTACAACTTGATCCGTATCAAGGAGGGTGATGAGTGGAAGACAGCCTTCAATACCCAAGACGGCCACTACGAGTATTTAGTAATGCCGTTCGGGCTCTGTAATGCCCCCACGGTGTTCCAGAACACCATGAATGAGATAGTCCGCGACCTCCTGTATCAGTGTGTGGTTGTTTACTTGGACGATATACTGATATTTTCAGATACCCTAACTGCTCACCGCCAGCACGTCATCCAAGTGTTACAGCGCCTCAGAGAGCACAAGTTATATGCGAAGCTTGAAAAGTGCCTTTTTGAGCAGGAGTCCCTTCCCTTCCTGGGATACATAGTGCCAGAGAAGGTTTTTGTATGGACCCCCAGAAGCTGAAAGCCATTCGGGAATGGCCTCAGCCATCAGGACTAAAGGCACTCCAGAGGTTTCTGGGTTTCACAAACTACTATCGAGCTTTTATCCCGTGTGTCCATCGTTGCCCCGATGACAGCCCTGACCTGGAAAGGCATGGATCCCATGAAGTGGCCTCCTGGAGCAGAGGCTACCTTCTATCGCCTCAAGGAGGTGTTTCTGTTACAGCCGTGCCTTCGGCATCCGGATCCGCAGCGGCTGTTTGTCATCGAAGTGGACGCATCCTCAGAAGGCGTAGGCGCCGTTCTGAGCCAAACCTCTGAAAGTCATAAGCTACGTCCGTGTGCCTTCCTCTCACGCCAGTTCTCCCCGGCAGAATGGAGCTACACCATAGATGATAAGGAACTCTTGGCAATAAAGGTAGCCTTAGAAGAGTGGCGTCCGTGGCTAGAGGGGGCACAACACCAGTTTACGGTCTACACAGACTATAAAAACTTAGAGTACCTGCAGCGGGCGCAACGACTCAATCCACGGCAGTCATGTTGGGCCCTATTCTTCACCAGGTTCAACTTCGTCCTTAGGTACAGACCCGCCGGGAAGAATATCAAGGTGGACACCCTATCACATGTCTTTGAGTCTACAGAAGGTACTGAGGAACCGCGGTTCATCATTAAGCCATCCCGCATCCTCCTGTCTGCCACCACGACCATCCCTCCCGGGAAAACCTTGGTTCCGCCGCACTTGCGGAAACAGGTCCTGGCCTGGGCTCACGACTTGTGCTGTTCTGGGCACCCTGGACAATCCCGGACCTTACAAACCCTGCGCCAATATTATTGGTGGCCTAAAGTCAATAAGGATGTCTGGGCATACGTGGAGTCCTGCCAGTCATGTGCTCACCACAAGAGGATCCCTGGTTCGACCCCATGCTTACTCCAGCCTTTACCAGCGCCTGCAGAACCTTGGACTCTCGTGGCAACCGACTTTGTGGTCGACCTGCCACTATCTAATGGCAACATGGTCATATGGGTGGTCGTTGACCGGTTTAGTAAAATGGCACACTTCGTGCCACTCCCAGGGTTGCCGTCTGCTCCCCATCTGGCCCAGCTGTTCATTCAGCACATCTTTCTCCTGCATGGCCTACCTAGAAGCATCCTTTCCGATAGAGGGCCTCAATTTACCGCCAAGTTTTGGAGGGCCCTCTGCCAAAAGTTTGACGTTACCTTAGACTATACGTCGGAGTACCATCCCCAGTCTAATGGTCTTGCGGAGAGAACAAACCAGACGCTGAAACAATTCCTCCAACTCTACGTCAATGAAAAACAGGATGATTGGGCCAACCTGCTGCCCTGGGCAGAGTTTGCGCTTAATTCACACCTCTCCGTGGCTACCGGGTCCTCGCCGTTTCAGATAGTGTATGGGAAGCAGCCACGCCTGCCGCTGCCAGTTCCCATCTCAGTTACGTCCCCAGTAGCTCAACTATCGGCAGACGAGTTACACCGCCTGTGGATCTCCACACGACGTGCACTGGTGCAGGCCAGTCAAGCCACTAAAAAGTATGCAGATCAGCGAAGAAAGCTTTATCCTCCGTTCAGGCTAGGTCAAAAGGTATGGCTAAGTACTCAGTTTATCTGCCTGAAACTGCCATCAGCACGACTGACCCCACGTTTTACTGGACCTTTTCCTATCAATTCCGCAAGGTCTTGGACATAAGAAAGCATGGGAAGAAATGGGAGTACCTGCTAGCATGGGAGGGGTTCGGCCCCGAGGAAAACACCTGGGAGCCGTTGGCCAACATCCTGGACCGGGGCTTGCTTGAGCAATTCCACAGAGACCACCCATCTAAGCCTAGGTCCCTTTAATGATACTCACCTGCTTCCAATGATTCAGAGCCGAGGAAGTATATAAGGAGGCTTCCTCTGCTCATTCCTTGACTTGGCAATGTCCTACGTTGGTCAGGTCTGCTTGCTTCAGTGAGCTCCAGTGTCTTGATTCCTTGTTCCTGTTTTGTCTTGGTGTTCCTGGTTCCTGTCTTCGGATCGGCTAGCAGTGATTCCTGGTATTGACTTCGGATTGGCAAGCGGTGATTCTCTGGTGTGTGACTTCGGACTGGCAAGTGGTGATCCCTCAGTGTGTGACCTCGGACTGGTAAGCGACGACCCTCTGGCACTTGACCTTGGACTTCTTCCTGACCATCATCTCCAAGGGCCCACCTAAGTACCAGTGGCCCAGGCCCCTACGGGCTCCTTCCGGGGTGACCGCGGGCTTCCAGGGGTGAAGCTCCAGTCAGCCCTTGCACCGAACATCCTTTTCCTTGACCTCTCAAAGGTCCACCTAAGTCCCAGTGGTCCAGGTCCCTACGGGATCCTCCTGTCGTGACCGCGGACTTCCAGAGGTGAAGACACACTTCCGTACCTCGATGTCACGACTCTTCATCCGCCTCGACAGTCATCTCTGTCTACAGTGCCGAAGGTCAGCTGGTCACATCTTCTGTTCCTGCCTCGCCTCCCGACGGGAGAACCTATGGATCTTTCTCCAAAGGTATACCATCCTCCCGTCGGCCCAAGGGTTCACAAGCCTGAGCATAACACTATACAGCTGCTATTTGCGTGAGTAGCAGAGGGAAATACACTAGTGCTTCTACATTTGGAAATCAAATGTAAAAATATGAAAGCCAATATTTAAAGCTATCCAGTTTTGTAAGATAGCCAGATAAGACTTATCCGGCTAACTTACATGGGATATTGAGTGGCATATGCCTTGTCTAACTTATAGGTGGCACCACCAAGAAGACTGTTCTTGGGCCTTACCGTATCCTCTCCTCTGCTCTCCCAGTCTCCCTGACCTATGGACCAGTCACGGTTCAGACTCCTGCCCTGGTGGACTCAGGGGCAGGAGGCAACTTCATTACTGGATGTTTAGTGGACTACTTGAGGATCCCTCTCATCAAATTAAAAGATCCACTACTGTTGTCTTCCATTCACTGGGAGCCCTTGCCGGGTGACGTGACTTGCGAGACCGTATCAGTTACACTTCACACCGGAGCACTCCAGAGGGAAATAATCTCCTTCTTTGTACTAGAAAAGGCCATGCACCCTATCGTCCTGGGGTTACCCTGGCTGCAAGTGCACCAACCCCAATTTGACTGGGCATCCCTGGATCTCTCATGATGGGGCCCAGAATATCATAGGAAATGCCTCAAGGAGGTTTCGTCTATCATTTGCATGCCTACGACTCCAGTGATGCCAGGAATGCCGCCTGAATACGCATCCTCGAAGCCACTGAAAGGACGGGTGTACCTTCTCTCAGCTCTGGAGAATAAAGCAATATCTGAATACATTGAAGAAAATCTCCAGAAAGGGTTTATTCGACCATCAAAGTCGCCAGCCGGCACAGGCATTTTCTTTGTAGGGAAGAAGGATGGTACCCTACGTCCGTTTATCGACTATCGAGGTCTAAATGAAATCAAGATCAAAGATCGTTACCCCTTGCCGTTAATCTCGGAGCTGTTTGATAGGGGCCAAGATATTTTCAAAGCTTGACCTGAAGGGGGCCTACAACCTCATCCGCATTCGAAGTGGCGATGAATGGAAAACGGCCTTCAATTCACGAGATGGCCATTTTGAGTATCTTGTAATGCCGTTCGGGTTGTGCAATGCACCCGCTACATTCCAAAATATGATGAATGACATCTTGCGGGACTTTCTATACAAGAACATGGTGGTCTACCTGGATGACATACTAATCTTCTCCCAGGATGTGGAGACCCACATTGCAGATGTCAAGCAAGTGCTTCACCGTTTCCGCGAACATTGGCTGCACACCAAACTCTCGAAGTGTGAATTTCACAAAGACTCGGTGCCTTTTCTAGGCTATATCGTGTCTAAGGAGGATTTTCAAATGGACCCTCACAAACTTGAAAGTATCCAGAATTGGTCTCAACTCACCAGCCTGAAGGCTTTGAGGAGATTGCTAGGGTTCACCAATTATTATGACAGTTTTATTAAGAACTATTCTTCTTTGACAGTACCCTTGACTGCAATGACCCGTAAGGGTGCCAACGCTTCAAAATGGTCAACGGAGGCCATTTCCGCGTTCGAGAAATTGAATACTGACCTTTCCACTGAACCATGCTTGCGGCATCCAGACCCCAATAGACCCTTTATTGTCAAAGTTGATGCTTCAGATGTGAGGGTAGGGGCTGTGTTGAGCCAAGCAGGAGACTCAAAGCCCTTATGACCCTGTTCATACTTCTCATGAAGATTTTCTCCAGCCGAGAAGAACTACGGAATCGGTGACAAGGAGCCCCTAGCTATAAAGCTTGCATTTGAGGAGTGGCGGCCATGACTCGAAGGCGCTCAACATCAAATAACTGTCTTCACGGATCACAAAAACCTTGAGTATCTCCGCCATGCACAACGTTTGAAATACAGACAGGCCAGGTGGTCTTTATTCTTCAACTGTTTTGATTTTGTGCTTAAGTACCGACCGGGAGATCGAAACACCAGAGCAGACATGTTGTCACGCTCATTTCATTCAGAAGATGTGCCTGATGAACCTCAGCACATAAAAGATCCGAAGAAGATATCCTTAGCAACCAGCCAGTCCGTTTCCGATGGTGATGCTACCATCTCTCATCCAGCATCATTTACTAGAGAGTCATCTTTAGAAGTGGATTTTGGACATTCTTCAACATCACCACTTCCACTGAATTCCTCAGTGACGTCCATAACAGCGCTACCCATTGCTGCTGATATCATCAAAAACACTCTGAAAGATTCTTCCAAATCTCAAGATCTATCTGTCACCATTGCAGAAGACGAATTAGAAATTAAGATCAAAGAGATTCTGGATGTTTGTAACAGAGGCAAGATTTTTGAATACTTTCTGATTTGGGAAGGCTTCGGCCCCGATTTGATCACTTGGGAGCCTCAGACCAATATCTTGGACAAAGAGATGCTTCATCAGTTTCACCTCGTGCATTCTTTGAAACCTAAGCCTGGTACCCGAAGAGGAGATCGCCCTTTAAAGGGGGGTACTGTTGCGTCCGTTGATGCTCGACGCCCTCACTCCTCCCTCTTTACCTCTATGGCGACTCCCTCCGGGTCTGATGGATGGTTAGCTGCCGTGGCGTCTTCTTGTCGTCTCTCTCCAGCGTCCCTGGACCGGCACGATGCTGCGGATCCGCCATGTTCCTAATGACATAGGGTGCGCGCACGTGCTCCGATTGATGTACCAGCAAGGGCGCGAACCTCAGGGGTGTCCCCTGAGATGACGTCATCCGCTTCCAATATAAAAGGTCTCAGTATTCACTAACAAATCGATTTAGCAAGGGGATTGCTTCGGCTTTACTCCCAAGCTACTCTGCCTCCTCGGACTTACCAGAGGTACCTACTCCTCCGGGGCCTTGCTCTCTTTTCTCTATTTCAGATTGCAGATAGGAAGAACCGGTACTCGCTCCTCAAGGGCCCATGTTCCTGAACACTCTGAAGATTCTCTACTGCCTGGAAGCTATCGCAGATATAGACAATTGTGAGTTACCATCACTCTCTCAGAGAATTCCCTGGAACCAGGTACTCACTCCTCGAGGGCCTAACCTTTTCCAGCTACTGAGCTTCCTTAAGACCTTATGTGAGTTTTGTCATCCAGTTCTGGCTATGAACACAGCTTACCCTGTCTACTCAATATCTATAGTTTCTCTACAGCTCAGCAACCCTGGGATCGCTGTTCCAGTACCTGAGGGACTTCAGCCCTGCCGGGCATATCAGCTCACTACTGCCACCTCTGGTGGTTCTACTAACCTGTCTAATAAAATAATTATCTGTATCTGTCTCCATACTGCCGGTGGTCCCTCTCAGGATATCCTCCTGGGGGCGCAGTCATCTGCCATCGGCCCAAGGATCCACCTATCTACATTCCTCTACAGCTGAGTGCCCTCTCCAAGCACTCCACTGGTAACAGTGGAGTAGTCCTTCCCCATCAGGAGTCTTCAGCAACAGATTCATAACAGATTGCTATCTCCACAGTCTAACCCTATCAGATTGTTAACTACTCCCTCTACAGGAGCTGAGCATATCAGATCGCTAATTCCTCCTTCCACAGGAGCAGATTCATTACAGATTGCTAATTCCTCCCCTCTTGAGGAGTAGTTCATAACAGATTGCTAACTCCTCACGGAGATTCCTAACAGATTGTTAACTCCTCCTTCCACAGGAGCAGCTCATAACACCTGGTTGCTCCTCTTTCACCTGCTCTGAGCTTTTGCAAATTTGACAAGGATCCCAAACAGATAGAGAATATGCGTTACAGTTCAGGATACTGGCCTCTGAATTACAGTGGGATGAGGACAGTCTCACAGCCATTTTCAGACAGGTGCTGGCTGACTTCATCAAGAATGAATTGGCTGGGAGAGATACTCCTGATACCCTGGAAAAATTAATTTGGTTGACTATCTGCCTAGATGTACGCTTCCGGGAAAGTGCCCGGGAGCAGACAAGAATACTGCCCTGTTCGACTGGCTCCCAACTTTCAACACCTGGTCCTGCCAGTCCATCTTCCTGAGACCAGGGAATCACCTGAAGAACCTATGCAGGTGGACTGCCTGTGACTCTCCTCGGAGGAATGTCAGCAACCAGCGCAACATATGTTTGAACTGTGCCGCCTCCGGACACTATAGAGTGAACTGTCCCCTCAAGTGGGAAATCTCCGAGACCTTGGTGTGGTAGGAGAGGCCACCCTAGGTCACTCAGAGCCCTCTCCTTAAATTCTACTTCCCATCACCTTGATTCTGGGCAATGATTGGGTGCACCTCCAGGTCTTTTTGGAATTTCATTGATGAAGCCACCATTCAGAAATTTAACATTACCACAGTGGCCCTCTGCACTCCTCTTACTATTTCCTCTGTTTCTGGCGAGGTTCTGCCTGGGAGGATTACCCATGTCACAGCACCTCTAACAATGATTACTGATCCCCATTGGGAACAACTCCAGTTTTTTGTCCTGTCTAAAGCAGTTAACCAAGTAATATTGGGGCTGCCATGGCTGATTCAACATTGCCTCCATGTCATCTGGGGAACCCTTTAATTGACCAAGTGGGGTACTACCTGCCATGACCATTGCTTGGAAGAAGTCTGGCCATAAGCCCTTAGTCTCCACTGTTCCATTCCTAAAATGCCTGGCTTACTGGCTCTCTATGCTGATTTTGCAGATGTATTGAGCAAAAAGGAAGCTGAGCCTTTGCCCCCTCAGTGAGAATATGATTGTCCAATTCATGTGATCCCCAGAACAATGCTGCTACATGGAAGAGTCTACCCATTATCAGCTCCTGAAACTGAAGCTATTTCTCTTTATATCCAGCATAATCTTGCAAGGGGCTTCATTAGACCCTCTTCATCTCCTGCAGGATCAGGATGTTTTTCATAGGGAAAAAGGCCGGCTCCTTACATACCTGTATCTATTATCGGGGGCTCAATACCATCACAAAGAAATAATGATACAGTCTCTCGCTTATCACTGAGCTCTTCAATTTGCTTAAAGGAACCCAGATCTTCACAAAACTGGACCTGAGGGAACATATAATTTAGTCTGTATCCGGGATGGGAATCAGTAGAAAACCACTTTCAACACATGGGATGGTCATTATGAATACTTAATTATGCCATTTGGGCTATGCAACACCCCTATGGTTTTCCAAGCCATGGTGAACAATATCTTCTGGGACCTCTTGTACTCTCATGTCATCATATATTTGGATGATATCTCGTATTCTCCAAGACATCTGACAACATCAGAAACTTGTTCAACAAGTTCTGCAACACTTCCAGGAACACAAAAGTTTTGCTAAGTTGGAAAAATGCTCCTTTAGTCAAGAGGAATTACCATTTTTAGGGTACATTGTTTCTCATACTGGACTGCATATAGATCCAGACAAGCAGAAAGCCATTCTGGACTGGCCCCAGCTGTTAGGGCTAAAAGCCCTACAATGGTTTTTGGGCTTTGCAAATTATTACAGTCAGTTTGTTCATGGGTACTCTTCCCTGGTGGCCCCACTGTCTGCTGTAACCAAGAAAGGTGGAAACACCTGTATCTGGACACCAGGCACAGTCCATACTTTCCAACAGTTAAAGCAAGAATTTGTCAAAGACCCATGTTTACAACACCCAGACCCAGCCCAACCATTCTTCCTTGAAGTCGATGCCTCTACCATTGGGGAAGGGTCTGTCCTTTAGCAACACAATGATGCTGGGAAACTTAGAACTTGTGCCTATTTCTCCAAAAATGTTTCTCCTCCAGAAAAAAACTCTATGATTGGGAACCTCGAGCTTCTAGCTATTAAACTGACCCTGGAGTGGCGTAATCTCTTGAAGAGAGCTAGCCACATGGTAACCATCTTTACCGATCTTAAGAACTTGGAATATTTATCACAGTCCCGACGTTTGAAAACTTGCTATGCCAGGTGGTCTCTGTTTTTTAGTTGTTTCAACATTGATCTTCATTACCTCCCCACTGACAAGAATTGACAGATCACCCCGGCATGTCATTGATCCAGCTAGGATCTTCACTGCTACAGCCACCACTGTACCTGTGGGGAAATCTGTAGTTCCCTAATGTCTATGAGAATGAGTTCTTAAGTGGACTCATAACTCTCCATTGGCTGGACACCCAGGAGTCTTAGACACTGTAGAGCTCCTCTCTTGCCACTATTGGTGGCCAAACTGGAAACAAGACACCAAGCGATATGTAATCTCTTTCCCCTCATGTGAAACCACCATTCAGAAATTTAACATTACCACAGCTTGCTTCAACCTCTTGCTGCTCCCAGAGAACTGTGGACACATCCAGCCACTAATTTCATTACTGATCTGCCTCCAGCAAACGCCAACACTACAATTTGGATATTTGTGGACAGATTCTCCAAAATGGCCATTTTGTTCCACTACCAGGACTCCCCTCAGTTCTAGAACTGGCTCAATTGTTCATTCAGCATGTCTTCCGCCTATACAGCCTTCCCCACCACATTCTGTCAGATCAGGGAGTCCAGTTCATGAACTGTTATTAGAGAAGTTTATGTAAGAAAATTGAATTAGCTTAGATTTCTCTTCCATTTATCATCCCCAAACTAACAGTGGAACGTACAACCCAATCTCTTAGAACCTTCCCAGGTTAATATATAAAAACAATACCTAGATAATTAGGCTGCCTTACTTCGTTGGGCAGAAATATTCCATAATAACCATGTTAATAGAGCTAGAGATTTATCTGGTCTACGGTCATCACCCATGAACACCGCTGCCTTGCCCATAGCCATGGCAGGCTACTCATCAACTCCTGGAACAAGTTGCTGCCTGATCAAAGAATCATACAGACAAAAAAATGATGGCCCGCACCACAGTTCCTACCTGAAGAACTGGTATGGCTCAGCACATATTACCTCAGACTTTGTTTACTATATTTAAAGTTTGCTCCTCACTTCATGGACCTTTTTCAGTGGCATTGTGCTTGGGGGAGGTAACCTATAAACTTAAATTACTTCCTACTCTTTGCATGCATGATGTATTCCACGTATCTCTGCTAAAACCTGCGGTTCTGACCCGGCATTCAAGGTCCATGACTAAGCCTCCAGCCATCCTCATTAGTGATGACACTCAGTACAAAGTGGCAGAAATCCTTGTTGCCAAGAGGATAAGGAAGAAGCTTTTTTACCTCATTTCATGAAATGGTTACGGGCTGGAAGAAAATTCTTGGGAGCCTTCTAGTAATGTGCAAGCCCCCCAACTACTTCATGAATTTCATCAAGGATTCCCTTCTAAACCCAGGCCTAAAACGTTGTGGAGGGGGCCTTGTGGGAGGGGTACTGTTAGGATCCAGCTACCTTCCCAGAATCCTTAGTGTCGGATGCTCACTGACTATCAGAGATCTGCTATCACGCATCCTGTCACGCATATAACCAGGACCTGGTGGAGAGACACATAGATAGGCATACTCATCTGTGTGCATGATTCTACACTCTCTGGTGGGTCAATATCCATGAAACCTACACTCAGTCCAAAAGGGCTTATGAAGTGGCTGAAGGGCTACCTCTTGATGCTAGTAAGGGCTGTCAGACTAACATGAGCTCTAAAGGGAAGTCCAAGGGAAACATTGCTTCAAGGCAGAAATAAAAAGTAAACAAGAATTGGCTTAGGGGATTGTAAAGCTACAGGAAACACAGGGCTGCTGGGAAATGTAGTTTGGAGATCACTGGAAAAGAGCCAGGACAAAGGTAGCAGGTACAGAAAGACGTGTTACTAATTGGGAGGTAGAGCTGAAGCTAATTAGAGAGCTATTGCACAGGATCAGCATGTCTTTTAAGAAAGAAAGCACTGTCTTTCAGTTAGACAGACAGAGGAGAGCCAGGTGGGAAGGCAGGAGAAAGGGCTCAGCCAGACCCAGATGTAGAGATGCCCACAGCCTGCAGTTAAGGATTTTTTGAAACTGCAAAAAGGTATAGTTGAGAAGTGGGTTCTATATGGTCCTAGAAAATTGGGCTAGCCTACAGCTGTTATCCAAAATATCTTATTAGGGAACTCCTTGTGATTCAGGAAAGAAACTGAAAGTTAAAAGTATGAGGAGAAGGTACTCCATGGAGAGGATATATAGGCCCAGGTCCTAGTTTTTGAGGCTGTCAGAAGAGCAAGTGATTTGCAGGTTTAGGTTTAATAATGACATTATTTTATATTTCTGCCAGCAGTTGGTGGGGGATCTGTGGCCTTCCACACAGAGCAGACATGCCTTGACAGTCCATCTGAAAGTCACTACAGCATTGACTTTTTTAACCACCTACAGCTTCAAGAGCCCTCTCACTGTGGGAATTAGTCAGTCATCTCACACTGTATTATACAATTTTTGAGTGCTTTTCTCAGGAGAAGATATCAGTATATTTCTTTTCATGCTGATATGCAGCATCAACATCAAATCATGCAGCTGAAGTTCTCAAGCAGAGTAGCAATTCTTAACACCACATACCCACCCCTGTGGAAAGGGACTTAAGCTGAATGTTCAGATGACAGTCTAACTAGTTTTCAGACAATAGCCTCCCTAGTTTTGGTAACTGTTTAGAATAGAGGGGCTAAATCTGGCCTTGAGAGCCACAAACAGTGCAGATTTTCATGCTACCCACAATGGATATGCATGAGATAGATTTGCATACAGTGGAGGCAGTGCATTGGCCACTCCTGGTTTCTATGATTAAAAAGCTAAAATGTGAATCTTAAAAGCCTGATGCACACATTAATTAAGGGATGCATGAATATGTCGGGCTCATGTGCATTGAATGGATTTTAAAAGCTGCCAAGCTATACACATATCTCCCGGAATACGCACATCTCAGAAGTTTTCAAAAAGGGGTGTGGTATGTGCATGGTCTGGAGATGGCACGGGCTTTTCAGGGCATGAACCTGAAATGTGTCCCTAAATATGTAACTTTACTTCTGCTATAGATGAAATGCAAATTAAAAATAAAGAAAAAATGGCCAGATCTGTGGGGTTTTAAGGGTAGGGGCTAACTGGGGGAAGGAAGGCAATTAAACTAGGGTGGTTTGGAAGGCCTATCTCTTAACTGGGTGAACTGGGAATGAACTGGTTTTAGTGTCAGTAGTGTTGGCACACACCCCTTTAAAAAAAACCCATTTACATAGTAGAAGGAGCATTTGTGCGCATAGGCGTGTGCCTACTTAAAATTGGGAGCACATGTGCATGTGGCCAGCCTACTTTATAACATGCACACATATGAGCATTTATGTTATAAGATGGCTGAGTCCCTGGGCATGGGCCGACATACGCATGCACATGTGCCCCCGCACGCCAGTTTTAAAATTCACCTTTTAATGTTATGATATAGAGAGGGTGGGGTGGGCTGGGTGTTGCATTAAATATAGGAGCTGGCATGCTCATCTATTCAGGGTGGTAAAGATCCAAATAGGAAGACAACAAAAACTGACTTAGGTTAGGAATAATAACATTCAAGTCGTCAAATTTCTATGACTGGCAACTGGGATATAGCCTTAACAATGGAGGTCAGAATAAGTAGGCAGACGTGATGGCCAATTGTTTTTTTATCTGCCATTATCAGCTATATTACTATCACCTATTCTTTTCATCCTCCTCATGAAAAAGTCTGTTGAAAAGAGGTTGGCAAATAGATAAATAAATAAATAAAGTAAATAAAATGTCCCTTCCCTTCTGCAGTGATATTACTGCTTTAAATTTTCTGTGCTTATTCTCTGTCTCTCTGTTTTCCTCAGTTCTTTCCTTCCCCACCTTTCTCCACAAATAATTGCACTGTTGCAAAAAATAATTACTGTGCATTCCTGATTACACCCTAGAAGAGTTTGCAACGCTGTCTCTCTATTTTTGTAAAGCAGTTGGGATAAGACAACTAGATAGCTCTATAAATATTAAGATAATTTTTACCTCTTGTATGTTCTTATAATTCTTACAACAGAAAACCTTTTGGATTTTCAGTCCCGTTGACCGGGTGGTACTATTATTGTGGAATAGAAGTAAAACAAAAGAATCAGAATAAAGCAGATATGTTGTGGTAATCACGAGAGTCCACAAATCTTCTTTAAACAAAGCAGTGTTTTGTGTTCCAGCAGTAACAGGGGGCTATTTTTGCACGTCTTACATCACAGTGCAGAAAAACAATGACCAGTGCTCAGACTTTCAGGTAAAGTTCAAATAAGTTCAGATCTTTTCAACCCATGGGGTTCCCCAGAGACTTGAATTCAATCCAGACTTTTCAGTACAGCTAAAAAAATGGCTGCTGATGAATCAGAAAGGGAGGTGGTTATGAGCACTTTTTTCCAACAAGTACTTCTGTGTAGTTTTTTAAATCTGTCATTTGCACTTTTTCATACTGAAGGTGACAGCCTAATTCGCATATGACTAACGCCAATAAATCAAGTGAAAAAAAAAGAGGAAATATTCATAAATCCATATCAAACAGGGCCCAAATTATGACAAATGACATGGCAGTCATAAAATTGCACAAGCACAACTCACCAAGCCATTAATTTCAGGGCTATGGAAAATAAACAGACACATTTTTTTCACAGCCCTAATAAATTTTAAAAAACTCAAAGAATGGTCCATCTGCTTCGAATAATTTTTAATTTCCTATTCTGTCTCATTCCCATTAGCTATTCCACAGAGATATTTGCTAAATTCTTTCATTTACCTCCTCCCATCTGCATTCAATTACTCTATTCCCAAAAAGAGTCCGTTTTTTGTTTCTCCCAAGCACAGTACAAAATATCCCCACCTGTACCTTAAAACAAATGTTATGTACATTTTATTATCTGTTAGACCTTATGAGTCATTCGAACTCGATTGCCTGAGCTGAAAGACTTGGAGGGCAATCTGGTTTTGATGTTTTCTGGCTTGGGTGAAAAACACCTGCCTGATTCTCATAGCTAATCTATTAACTTGGTAAATGCCTCAACAGATGTTCTAGAATCAGCAAGGGATCAGGGTCTGTCCTCATGACAGGGTCTGCTTGTAAGCCTGAAATATTTAAATGTTCCTAGATCAGAGGCCAATCATGTGTTTTGGATAAAAGCTTTCACTAAATCATATTTTTGCAGTCAATCCCTTGAGTATAATCCACATGTAATAAGTGGTTGGAGCATTTGGCTGAAGAGGCCAACAATATGGATTTCAACTTTGATGGGACATGAATTGCTGTGCAGGATTCACTTCTTCTGTCACAAAATCTGACAAACTTGTATTCCTAAAACAGTTTCCACGGGAAACTGCATTATTTAATATGCTGCACCCGTACAAATATAATTTATTCTTAAAGCAACAGTTCAAGTCAAAATGTAACATATGTACAATTACTTTGTTTAATGAAAAATGGATTTAATTTAGATAAAATCTGTAGGAAGAATTCAACACCTTTGATATTAGAGTCATAATATAGATTTTCTTTTTGTACCAAATCAGAGTTCAACATAGAGACAAACATATGGGAAAAAAGAATTAATTTCCTAGCCTGTGCACTGTTCTCCAGCAGTAACAGCTTTCCCCAAGTAAAGCATTTTATTGATATCAATTATTAGTGGCTGCGAGTGAGTTAAAAAGTATGTGGTGCAATACTCTTTCCTCTGTTCTACAATGGTCCCTTCTGTTCCTTCATTGTTCCTGTGATGTGGTGGACAGCTTACACAAGGGCCTATTTACAAAAGAGTGTTAATGATAACATAGATGCATGTGTTACTGTTAATGCAAACAAAATTCACTATAATGCACAACAAACCTTAATAAGCTGCACTGCATGCAAATTCATGCAAAAAAGCTAATTAATATTGAAATGGATTACCACAAATCTTTTTAAGATATATGTCGCCTGGTCATACAAACACTTTACTCCAGAAATATAGTTAAAATTTTGAGCTAGCTGATGAAAACTAAAGGCCTCTCAAGACTTAGGACCTCCAACCCAAGTTCTCAAGCAGCCCATGCAGCCCTTAACTTCACTTACTCACTTACCTTTGGAGTCAAGAAGTGTCTCCCTCTGGACCGTGCTGCCCACCCTCATTCCCAATCCCCCCAGAGTCAAGAAGTCCCCCTCCAGGCCAATCTCCTCACCCCTATATCCAAAATCAATAAGATGCTCCATGTGACTATACCCCCAGCTTGGAGGTCATATTTCCAGAATGTTGGGGGTAGGAGGAAGTACTCCTCTGTTCTTCCTTGTGATGCCAACTGGTGTAATGGTGCCTGATGACCTCATGCATTTCTTTGCCCCATATATGTGGGGCAAAGAAGAGCAAGAAGGGAATGAGGTCTTTGGTCACCTTTATGCCACCTGGCACCAGGGAAGCAGGATAGAGGAGTGCTTCTTCCTAGCTTCAGTGTACTGAAAGAAGACTTCACTTTCTTGACTCCTGGGTGGGTGGAATCGGACAGAGAAGTCATCTTTTTGAGTCTAGGGGTAGGATTGGATGAAATCAGCCCAGAAGAGCCTTTGATCCTTATTTGGGAATGAGCCTACCATCACTGATAACTTGGATGCATTAACAGGAATGGTAATGCCAGTGTGCTACCGGGGAAAGTATTGCTTCCACTTTAGCAATAATTATAATGCTAGATTTCCTAAAGACCTAACACCATTTAATATATCAGGCATTAAAATCATTGCTTACATCCACAAAAAAATTGGGCTTTAACATTCAAATCTAATGCGGCTTAGTAAATAGGACCCGAGTCAGGAATAGCCTACAAAGGAGAAAAAGTAGCCAATGAGAGAACTTTAGAGGTAATGTCACTTTGAGAAAAAGGATTCTGGGAGTTGTAGTTCTAGAGAGAACAGGAACCAGCTGTAATCCCAAGGAGAACAAGAAACAGAAGAATGGTGAAAAATGCCAGTCTCTGCTAAAATGCATACTAAATATGGCTAAAATGTCCCTTATAGTATACCACTGCAGCTTAAATGGTGTTGCTTGCAGAGAGGGGCGGCTCAAGGCAATCTGCTTCTTGAGGTGAAAGATGAAATGGCGCCCCCCCTTCCCCAATGGCCTGGTGCAGGTGAAATCACTGAGGGCCAGGGCAGGTGGAAGGCAATGGAGGGTGAAGTGACTTGCCCAAAGTCACAAGAAATGGCAATAGGATTTGAATCCTGGCTTCCCTTGTTTGCAGCCCACTGCTTTAACCACTTAGTTTTTGGGCCTGTTATTTTTTTCTTCTCAGTCTTTAACATCCGCACTAGGGGACGCCAGATAAATGATTAGTGGGGCAGGTTGGCCAAAGGCTGCCCCACCTCCTGGGTCTAGAAATAGAACTCATCCATTCCTTATTGCCTGCCTCCCACCCTTCTCCAGGATCTGCCCCCTGGGGGTGTGAGAGGTTGATGAATGGTGAGAGTCTGTGTGTGTAACACACTCTGTCTTAGGCTGATACAAGCGTATTAGATGCCCTGGACAAACCTTACAGCCTTTCATTCCCCCTTCCCTCCCCTCCCCACATAATTAAAACGTATGCATTCTTTTTCATTTTAAAATTTATTAATTTCCCAACCTAAAAAGGCAGATTGCATATGGAAAATAGACATTCAAAGTACAATCCTCTGAAGTAAAACTATCACTTACAACATATATATTATATAGGCATACACTGCAAAAAAAAACAAAACCCACTTTCAATAACAATAGTTTAATAGACTTAATAAAATACCTTTCTCATAGTAATCAAGGCGATTTACTGGATCCCATATGGTATTAGGCCTATGGTAAAGTGCATTGGGTGTGGACTTAGCCCACAGAAAGTCAGTAATAAACTGAACTACAATTCCAATACAGTAAGCCTTTCATATCATAAATGCCAGCACTCAACCTATGAAAAAGCCATACTGCAAATATCACATTAGGCCCTAAACACCAATACACCACCTATTAGGAAAACAGATTAAAGCCAGGTTGTTAAAAATCCCTTCACAGAAACTATATGCTAACAGAATACCTAAAGCCTCAGTCACACAAGCAGAATACAGACTCTCACCAAATACAGAATAAAGAGATCATAAAATATAAATTAAAACATGCAGACAAAAACTGAACCAGAAATCACAAGAAGCCAAACTCTGTAAGCAAAAGAAACATAATCAAAAAATATAAAACATTAAACATACCAATAAAAAAAATGTCAAATCTGTTGATAAATTCATCCAATTAAAAACATGTATAAAAATGTTTAAAATATTTCCAAATACTAATAAAATATTTCAAAACAGCAGACACATCACATCCAATTATTAAAATTAACAGGGATAAAAAAAAAAATCTCCCATTCTCCATACCTGGGAACGTTAGATTTCCAGTCCTCCTGAGACTGTCATAGATTGGAGGAAGGTGCACAAACTTTATCCTCTCGCACACACATATATACAGGTACTCTCATACACACACTCACATACATACACATACAACGGAAAAATTCAGCACTTGTAAATTTGTCATTCTCATAGTGTTTTCCAAATTTTCTAGCTTGAGGTGGAGAACATTCTTATCTTGTACCAAAGTAACTTGAACTGAAGACAACTCTTCCATGGTATCTTTCAAATTAGCAATCTATTCTGAATGGACCTGCAAAGAAACCTCCTAAGATTGAATCTGACTATAAATATTGATAGTAGTAATAGTCCGTGTTGATAATGACTGCCCCACAGAGGAGGAAACTGTCCAGATAATATCAAGAGGGGTAGGCGAGGGTTTGTATGTGCAAGATCTAAGCACCAGAGCCTCTATAAACGTACCTCGATGTCACACAACAGACTTAGGAATTCAAACCACAAACAGCAGTCATGCTCCTTCCCCCTTGAGAGCTTTCATTTCTGTCACCCACATGCTGCTGGTTCTGGTCACCACATCCTCTGATACCCTCCACTGCTATTCCTTTGGCTATTGCCAAGCCCCCTATGCTTCCATTGAAGCTGCAACCAGCGAGATCCACAATGCTGACTTACAATGCCAATGTGGACAATGCTGAGGAAGGAGGAACTCTAAGACTGGAGCTCAGCAAAACCTTTGCATCCTCCCCGGCCTCCAGCACTGCTCCCTCAGCCTCAGCAACAATAGGGCCAGCTCCTGATGAAGATTGGAAAACCTGAAAGAGCTACGAGATTATCATCTGGTATATTGTGGTGGTTTGAGAGCTAGTAGGGGGAACCCCTGCAACCTCCCCTTTTGCTTTACATTAGGGAAAAAACAGGGGAAAAGAGAAAAATCAGGCAAATTTGAAGCTCCAATAGGCATGTCCTCTCATGATGCCATTTTGGGTCTCTAACCCAGCTTTTAAATGGTCACTAATGCTATACTGTTCCATGTAGAAGGAGCTGTGTAGCTACAAGCTATAAAACAAGAATGCTCTAATCTAATAAAAAAAATAAATCCCCCCCTAATTTAACCTTGACCATCTCTTCATGAACCAGGAGGCCCAATGACACCGGAGGATCTAGAATCAATGAAAAAATGTAACTACAAGAAAAACGTAAAAAGAAATGTGCCCCAATCACTAACATAATCCCCATGTGATTCTTGCTATTTAGGGGCAGTATTAGGGATTTTGATATGTTTCGATTCCTCCTATTGTTATGACCCCATCTTTTTGCAGGATAGGCTTTTGGGGGGTATATATTATGTTGGAGCATGCTCAGTGCTTCAATGGGTGAGGAGCAGGGTTGATAAGAGGAAGAGTGAGGAGCTGAAACCTCCCCAGGGTTTCAATAGAGAGATAATTGAACAGAAAGAGATTTCCCCAAATCTTAAAGCAAGGTGGTTAGAGAGCTGGATCTCACAGAAGGCAAGTCAAGCATTTGGCAAAGAGGTTTTCAGGAAGAAAGTTTGAGAAGACTATTTTGGATTTTGATTGACCAATGCCTGAGGGACCCTGGTCTCCCAAAGGGCTGGGGCAAAGAATTTTGACCCATTCTACCAGTTAGTGTATTGGGTGAAGAGGAGGATGTAGACTTTTGAGCCACTAACTCAAAAGACTTGTATTTTTGATAGTTGAATTACAATTGAAGAGTTGACTTTTTGTGAACCTAGTTTGGATATTTTGCTTGGGGATATTTTTTCCAGCCCAGTTCATGCCAGAACTGGAACTACACTGTAGTTATCCCACCTTCACTGATGAGGATACTTTCAATTAGGATGAAGGTGCAAGATTAGGAAGGCTAGTGAACATAAAAAGGATGGACAGAAAGACCATATGCTTTTTATTGATCACGAGATGTATGCTGATTCTTATTTTTGTCATCTTGACTTGGATCCTCTTCTGCAGTAAAGACTATCTTTTTTTTGAACACCAATTGCAGACTTAATAGGGGATGAATGGACCCTTTTATGATTCCTAGTTTCTCCCTGTTTTGCTAATTTTGGCTTCCCTGCTGTTATTTTTCATTATTTGGCACCTTCTAGAAAGATTTACTATAGAGTGTGAAATGGTCACTGAGCTTGTGATCGACAGCATCAGGGGTCTTGGAAAATAAATCTTTCTCCCCATCCAGACTTGAACCTAGGCCTGTGGCACCCCTAGTCTAGGATAAAGCACTAAAATGGGGGATCCACTACATAAGCATGTCTTTCTGTGTAGACTGCAATAAGCAAGTAGACTGGTAAGAGCACAAATGATTGAGCAGGTACTGTGGTCACCAGAGGACAGAGCTTTATAAACTAAAGAAAGTATTTTAAAGCTGATTCTATTAATCATAGGGAGCCAATGTAGCTCTACAAATAAGGGAGAGACCGAATCAAATTTTTTTGCACCAAACAAATCTTTGGCTGATATTTTGAATCAGCTGCAACCTCCTCACCTGGCGAACAGTACAACCCTGATAAGGTGCATTATAATAATTCAACTTGGTCAGGATTAACAAATGAACTAATGTTTCCATGTCCTTTATGTTAAAATTAAATTGCAACTGCCAAAGCATACAAAGATAATAAAACGTTTTTTCACCACAGTCAAAATGTGATTAATAATGGATAGTTTAGAGATAAGAACTATTCCCAAGGAAGCAACCATATTTTTGGATAAATCTTTGTATCTATTAGTTCAGGAAAAGTGTTAAGGTCTGATTTGTTCTACTGATACAAAGTACTTCTGTTTTTGTAGGATTTAGCTTAAGCTTATGGTCTTTTAGTCACATTGCAACTGCCAATAGGCAAGAAATAAATGAAGACAATCTACTGGATTGCATGAATCAGTAAAAGCAAGAAGTTGGAGGTCATCTGCAAAAAAAATTCACTAAAATCATTATCCTGAATTAAAGTAGCTACAGGAGCCAAATAAAGATTAACTAAAAGTGGAGCTAAAATGGAGCTTTGGGGAGCGATCAGGCTGATCAGTGGAAAAACCTTGAACCCACCTAAATCTAAAAACTGGATCTGTTAAATAAGAATAAAACCATTTTAAAATAACACCTGAGAGCCCCAGATCTTGTAATCATCTTAACAATAACGGATGATTGACAGAATCAAAAACTGCACTCATAACCAGCAGGATCAAAAAGATATCCTTCCATGAATCAGCTTTGACCCTGATCTCATTTGTAAGTGCTATCAGGGCTGTTTCAGTGCTAAAACTCTCCATAAATTTAGCCTACCTAGGATGTGTGGCATTGATCTTGGTTATAAAATTGAGTAAGTGGCTAAACTACCTTTTCTATGATCTTAGCTAGAAAAGGTAGCTTAGAAATAGGCCTGTAATTTTGAAGACCAGTTTGACCAAGTTTTCCACCTTTAAAAATCAGATGAACAAGGGTTTGTTTTAGGGAGCAAAAAGCCTTGATAAAGGTTTGAGTTCACAATCTTTGTAAGATAAGGAGCCAGCCCTACTTCATAGATCTTGACAGGTTTTGGAGGAATGTGGTCAAGTACATAAGTAGAGACTTTCATGGTTTCCAAAATTTTCCAGATTCCAATCTATCTGGCCGATACAGTACAGTGCGCTCCAGCAGAGCGCACTGTTAACCCACGATTGGACGCACGTTTTGGGCGCTCTAGCTTTACCCCTTATTCAGTAAGGGGTAATAGCGCGTTGAAAATGCGAACCTAATAGCAAACCTAATAGCGCCTGCAACATGCAAATGCATGTTGATGGCCCTATTAGGTATTCCCGTGTGATTCAGAAAGCAAAATGTGCAGCCAAGCTGCACATTTTACTTTCAGAAATTAGCGCCTACCCAAAGGTAGGCGCTAATTTCTGCCGGCACTGGGAAAGTGCACAGAAAAGCAGTTTTTACTGCTTTTTTCTGCACCCTCCGACTTAATATCATGGCGATATTAAGTCAGAGGTCCCGAAAGTTAAAAAAAAAAAAGTGAAATCAGCCGCCGCTCTCGGGTTGAAAACAGGACGCTCAATTTTGCCGGCGTCCGGTTTCCGAACCCGTGGCTGTCAGCGGGCTTGAGAACCGACGCCAGCAAAATTGAACATCGGCTGTCAAACCTGCTGACAGCCGCCGCTCCTGTCCAAAAAGAGGCGCTAGGGACACGCTAGTGTCCCTAGCGCCTCTTTTTACTGCCGGCCCTAATTTAAATATTTTAGTTTACTGAATCATGCGCACAGGACACTGGCCTATGCAAGTGCTGGTTTCCCGCGAACTTTACTGTATCGGCCTATATGAAAGCTTGCTAAACTGAGAAAAAGTACTACTCAAAGAATAAGATGGCTTGGCAGATAAATCACAGCTTTCAACCTTATGTGGGGAGACTTCCATATTTGTATCCCTTTCTATTTTAGTAGCGGAGACCCAGGAATTTGTCATGGTTGAAGAGTTAAGAAAAATGTTGAATGAATCTGCATTTACTTGGAATGACCACTGGATGACACTTGGTGTGATACTAAAACATTGAGTTGTGGTTATAGTATGTGTAAAGGCATCTGAATTTTAGTACTTTTGGTGATGTGGTGTTCCCTTAAGATATGGGAAGTTTTGATTGGTTGGGAAGTATCTCAGAAAGGTATAAATCTGGGTCAAATTGGCAGTAGTTACCCTTTCTAGGTTGAAGCTTGGGAAGAGAGGGATCTCCAGAATGTAGGGTCCCAGAGTAGTCAGCCTCCAGTATGGAACAGGCCCTGCAGGGGTTCCCTCCAGTATGGAGCAGGCCCAGCAGGGGCCTTTCCCTCAAGGGGAAAGGCTTGAGGCCGAGAAGAAGAGATCAGGTGATTCCTCCTCCTGAGGAACTGGCAGCAATGAAGTGCTGGAGAAGAAGCTATTCCTTCCCTTTGAAGGATAAAGGCCTGAAGAAGGAGGTGAAAGGGTGACTCACATGGAGGAGAACCCAGGGAAGGAGCAGAGTGTGAAAGACACCAGGGAAAAACCTACACATTGCTAGAGGGCAAGATACAGGATGATTGGAGAGGCCTGAGATTGAGAGTTTGTGAATAACTAAAAGGGATGGATGTGTGTGGCCTAAGGAGGTAATTAGGGATTTGAGCTTCATGTCTCCCAAGAAGAAAAAAGGAAAGAAAGAGGGGGAACAGGAAAAGGTGGAATAATGAGGAATTGAAAGATCTAATTTCTGTTCAAGTGTGAATCTGAAGTATGGTATTTTAACCCTTGGGATACCAGCTAGTTTTATATAGTGTACATTTTACTTTGACTCTGTATCTAACGAACTCTGATTATTCAGTACTGACTGTTTACCCTCTGCTAAAATGTACATAATTGCTGGCTGGAAAATCCAAGAAAAATATAGTTGACAGTTTTGGTGAATGTAGTGGCTGTTTTTGGAGCCTTTAGTTATGCCAACAATAACTGAGAACTAGGGAAACCAGGTTCATGCCCTTCCTGACCAGCCAGAAAAAAAGTATTTTTCCTCACTGCTTCCAACAGGTTCCACTTCACCATCTGCATGACCCAAATTGTAGAATTCACAAAATAAATTAGAGCCTGACACTCATCATATGGGGATAGATCTTTGACATTTTATGTGCCAAGGATTGGGATTATACTTAAAAAGAAATTGATCATGATGGTGAAAAACGTTTTTTGAATATCATCAGTCATTTGACAAAAATGGTCAGCAACCATGTCAGCAGAGAAAATATTCAAGTTACATTTCATATTACTGATTGACTCACCAAAAAATGAGTTAATAGTTAAAATAATTGGTGAGGCTGGTCATTTGCTTCTCTTAACTTCCTTGCTAAAAAAAAATCCTTTTTAGCTTGCTTAACTGCTGCTTTATATTGAATAATACTCTGTTTACAAACTGAGCATTTTCTGGTGTTTTACCCTACCTCATTGCCTTTCTAATTGCCGTTTTTGACATTTAATAAGGTCTAAGCCAGCATGATACACAAAATCCTCTTGTCTTCTGGAATTAAAAATGTATGCTACGGGACCACTCTGTCTAAAGCCATTTGAGTGACTTTATTCCATGTGGCAACTTGAACGTTTATGAGGAAATCCTGAAAATTTGCTGGGAAGTGTGTTCATGAGGAACTAACTATATGTAGCAAGGTGATGGAGCCAGATGGGATACATCCAAGGGTATTAAGGGAACAGGGACATTCTATGAGCTATGCTGGCTGACCTTTTCAATATTTCTTTAGACTCAGGAATAGTTCCAGACGACTGGAAACAGGCGGATGTGGTTCCTTTTCATAAAAGTAGAAGTAAAGAGGAGGCTGGGAACTAGGGATGTATTATATTTGTTGTTCCATACATTTTACTAATTTTGGCAATTTGCGTGTATCTCACGAATGGACAGAGGCATGCCAAAACGGATGGTATGCATGTATGTATGCACTTACTACATACACAACAGTTTCAAATGAACCCAATATGTAAGAGAAATGAGTATACACAAGAACATATAATCTTGCTCATACCATAGAGCTATCTATTCAAAAATAGACTATGTGAGTATTTATTTATATGTCATCTCAAAGTGACCATCATATTACCTCGGGTTGTTCATCGTACTTGAATTTAACACACCCGATATTAGGCTTCAAGGTTTATAATCATCAGTCACTTATTTGAGATGTATTTATATGATTTATACTATTTTTGTTGGTATTTTTATGTTAATCAACAGTCACTTAACTTCGAGGTGCTGTATTATCCACAACCTTCCTCGTACTATTAATTTCTTCTCTTCTCCATGCACATCAAAAAGCTCTAGTGTCCTGTGTCGACACTACAGCGTTTCGGAAAGTGTTGCTAAGTGTTTGCTTGCAAATGCTAAGTGTTTGATAGCAAATGCTCTCTTTCCTTATGAAATAAATAGGAAATGATCTATTTTGCCCCGAGGACTTTCATGACTTTTTAGAAAAAATTAAAACATCTTACATAAAAATAATTACTCCGAAGTGAGTCTGGAAAATATTAAAGAATAAAGTGGACCAGAGGTCTGTACAGTTTGTGATGATTGCAAACTGAGGTCATGAAGGTCCTACGAACTTTACCTGTTTAAAAGAAAAATTATGTTCTACTGAGATTATATTAAGGTGAACCAATCTATCTTTTCATTCAATCCCAATGGCTCAACAGTGTTGCGTAGATAAATCTAATAATTTTCTTTGTAATTTAGTACAGCGGTTCCATCCCCACCTCTCCAAGTTAAGGGAACTTGTTCTAAAATGATCCATTTAAATTCCTCAAAACGGTGCTCATTGCTCATACAATGAGGGAGGGACTATTGGTGCTTTAAGTTCTTTTGTAGCCACATGGCTCCGATGTTCTATTAACCTTGTTCTGATTTTACGGGTGGTGCGTCCGATATATAATTTTTGGCACAGACACTGTAAAGCATAAATCACATAACGCGAATTGCAGTCCATATCTTGTCTATGGGTGATTATCAATCCAGTGTTGGGTTCTCTCCATTCTGTACCTGTGATGGCTAGTTTACAGAAGGCACAGTGGTCACACATCCCTTGTGTCGCTAGATGTACCTTGGTATGTGGTTTTTCTGTTGTTAATGCATGTACTATTCTCTGTTTAATATTAGTACCTTTAGAATATTCAAACATTGGTGGAAATTCCTTCATCAGGGTTTGACACCTTGAGCGTGCTGGTTGTGTTACAAAACTGTCTTTGTTAGAGACTGCATAATGATTCTGCAAAATATTATCATAAACAGCTTGCTATTTTTGAGATTGAACTCTAAGTTAACGGCTCCACTTTTAAATATATTAGCCCACTTACTTTTCATGAGATGCCCGGAATGCTTGTAGCCTTCTCTTACTTGACTTTACTGTATGTAGACAAAATGCCTTATCTCACATCTTTAAAAAGCTCAAAAGCCTGCGAAAATCAGGCACCGTAACTGACATCATCACCATCACGCTTTCTCTATACAAATTGCTTGCCTGTCAATCACTAACTCTTGTGAACTGACAATGTCTTATATTAAGGTGATTCAACAATCAAACAAACAAAGCCCAGATCTATTCGAAATCTGAGGAAAATTATCTAAACAATCGCACAAAACTTAATCTCAGTAGAACATAATTTTTCTTTTAAACAGGTAAAGTTTGTAGGACCTTCATGACCTCAGTTTGCAATCATCACAAACTGTACAGACCTCTGGTCCACTTTATTCTTTAATATTTTCCAGACTCACTTCGGAGTAATTATTTTTATGTAAGATTTTTTAATTTTTTCTAAAGTCATGAAAGTCCTTGGGGCAAAATAGATCATTTCCTATTTATTTCATAAGGAAAGAGAGCATTTGCTATCAAACACTTAGCTTCAATGTCCACTCCATCAATGTGCAAGTGATCTGTGACACTCGAATGTGCATCCTCAATGTGGTGGCCAGGTACTTGGGAGCCGTACATGATTCCTTTATGCTTAGGCAGTCGGGCCTGTGTGAAAATTTTGAGGACGGCCTCTATGGTGACAGTTGTCTCATAGACAAGAGAGACTCTTCTTTCTATATTCCATCTCTGGCTATGTGTTTGTAGCAAACGGCAAGGTCATGGGGGGTGGCTGGGAAGGGAGGAAAAGCATAGCTGTCATGATAAGTGGCTTGTACAGTTACATCTGCAGGCCATTGCCCCAGGGCCTGGCTTTTTTGCCTCATGCTGCAGAGGCCTGCAAATCTTGTGATGGCAAACAATACACCGGCCCTAAAGCTTGGAGTGTGAGCAGACACTATACACTTTCTACGTGTTAAATTTCAAAATGACCCTTTCCTATCGTCCCATTGGGAGTTATTTAAATCTCATTGGTTAATGACAAGCTTGAAGTGTCCACACTGCTAGTACTGCACGATCACGTGTGGCCAGTTAGTGAAGCGTCATCCACATTGTGAGACACTGTTTGTCTTGACCCTCACACACCTCAAGCAGAAGCAGTGTCCTGTGCATGTCAGTGGCCTGGCATATTCCCTGTGTTGGACCTCACAAATTGGTTTATATGGAGGGCATATTGCGGAGCCAGCAGGGACATTCACTATCACATCTTTCAGCTAACATAGGTGTGGCAGCTCTTATGTATTGCTTCAAGGTTGGAAGCCTGCTGCACACCAGTAACCTTAGCTCGGTTGTGAGGGCCTGGCACGCAATTGTTGTAATATCCAGAAGCTATTTAGTACTCTGGAAGAGCAGAGCTTCTTTTGGCTACTGCTATCCTGCACATATACTAGCCCAGAACAATGTGACATGCACTTAGGCTAGGCAAATTGGCTTTAAGGCTCAGGGAAAGGTACAGGCTACCTTATATAGTCTTATAGGGTGCTGTGGTTTGCAAGCCAGATCTGCAAGTGACAAAGCTCTGAATGATGGCTGAAATCTGTCTTTGCCACAGGAGATTCTGGGTACGGTTGCTTCTCACCCCCATTGCCATTCCCAACACGCCGGCAGAGAGGAGGTACAAGAGGCCTTATGTGCTACCCACTGTGTCATTGAACACACTTTGGAGTTCTCAAAAGTCGCTTTCACTGTTTGGACAAGATGGGTGGAGCTTTAATGTATGCCCTACCCAAAGTTGGAGATATAGTGCTGCTCTGCTGGGTCTTCCATAATATCGCTCTATGCCATGGACTACAAATGTATATAGTTCCTGATCTCCCACCAGATTCTCCATATGTCCCCACACGAGCCGAGGACACCACTTGAATGGCAGCCAGCTTCGTCAAACCTTATACAATGATTCTTTGCCTGTTAGGCCTCCCCTACCACATCCCCTTCCAGGGAAGGGAGACCAGTAGACTGTTAGCTGCTGCTCTCCTCGCTATCATCTTTCTTTCTCTGGTTCTCTGTCGGGGTCACTGGGTAACAGAAAACACGTATGGCTACTCAGGATTTGTCTTGACAATGGAGCTGTACAGTGCACTGGAAGAACAGTCATAAAAGTAAAGATGACATAAAATACATGTGGCTTCCATAATGTGGTTTGCCTCAAACTGACATAAAAAGAGACATGTGTGGCACATGAGTTTATGAACGACTGCCAACACAGAGTTCATAGTTTAGCCTAGCTGGCGCCATATGGCTTGCCAGCCCTCCTCTGTGGACCCCATCCTAGTGCACACATGTGGATGAGATAGTGCCCCAAGTGTGATGCCACCCCAGCTGGTTCTCGAGAATGGAGAGCAACAGCTCTAGAAATGTTGTAAATATCAAATAGCTCTGATGCTTAAAGGCACAGCCTAAAGGTACAGGAAGACAGTTAAAGGTTTTAATGACAGAGTTCCCATTTTACTGCCTCATTCCCCTGGGAGAGGTCATCGCAAGCAATCCAGGGATTGACTTCCACAGCCCCAGCTTCCAGAGGCCCCGCACCCTTTGCAGTAGAGGTGGACTGGAAGGCTCATCTGCATACTGCTCCCAGCATCCCCCAGGAGAGGAGTCCAGAGGTCACCGCAAGCGATCCAGGGATTGACTTCCAACCCTTCCATTAACTGAATGAAGATTAATTTAATGGTGGTTAAAGAGGATTGGTAAGTATAGCGTTTAGAAAATTTTGGGCTTATAAAAGTTTGGTGAAAGGTAAAATTAAGGGATACATTATTTAGTGTTTGTGTGTGTCTGAGGTAATAATTAATTCTAGTGTCTGTCTTTCCCACCCACTCAACCCTTGATTTTTAGGCATGAGATATTTTCTCATTATTTATTTATTTATTTATTTATTTATTTATTTATTTATAGAGTTTTATATACCATTATTCGGTAGAGCCATCATAACGGTTTACAAAATATGCAATTATCATACAAAATATGCAATTAGCATACAATCAAATGGAGTTAACATGGTAGTTGGGAACAGTAAACATTTTTTCTTAGTAGTTGAATAACAGAATAGTGAGGAGAACATTTTCAATGAACTTAATGAATCAAGTGAGAGAGCAGGGAGGGGTGAAAAAGGAGGGTACATCAGGAGAGCATGAAGAGGAGGATTATGCTTGCGAGTTCTGTTGAGGGCTGGGATGATCAGGTGTCAGATAGAATAGAGTTTGCGGAATAAAAATGTTTTTAGGTCTTTTTTAAATGTTTTCAGGATGTGCTGGGTCCTCAGTTCTTTGGGTAGGGTGTTCCAAATTTTGGGGGAGGCAAAGGAAAATGCTCTTTCTCATGTAGTTGAAAGATGAGCGTCTCTTAAGGTGGGAATGTTTAAGAATCCTGCGTTGTTAGAGCGTAGGTTTCTTTGTGGGTTTTGGGGGGTTATGTTTAAGCCTTTTAGTCCATGAAGATCATCATTTAGGATTTTATGAATGATGGTCATTGATTTGTAGGTAATTCGTGCAGAAATAGGTAGCCAGTGAAGAGAGGATAAAATGGGTGTTATGTGTTCATTTCTTTTTTTTCCTGTAAGGATTCTGGCAGCTGAATTCTGCAGTATTTGGAGTGGTTTGAGGGATGATGAAGGGATTCCAATAAGTAATGAGTTGCAGTAATCGAAGGTGGAGAAAATAAGCAGCTGCAGGATGGTTCTGAAGTCAGAAGGGTTGAGAAATGGCTTTATATGTCTTAGGGTTAGTAGCTTGTGGTATCCTTCTTTCGTTTTATTTACTATGTAGGATTTGAAAGAGAGATCAGCATCGATGGTAACTCCAAGGTTCCTGGTATGGGTGGTAGGGATTATCGTTACCATTGGTTTATCTAATATTGTCAGGGGTGGCGGAGTTGGATTGGGTTTTTTATCCATGAGTATGATTTCAGTTTTGTCAAAGCTGATTATGAGTTTCAGGGAGTTTAGTAGATGCTTGATTGAGATAAGTATATCTGAGGTTTTTTTGTATGAGTCTTCAATTGAGTTTTGTATGGGAATTAGAAGCTGAATGTCATCAGCGTAGAGGAAATGTGAGATTCCATGATCTTTTAGTAGTTGGCAGATGGGTATAAGGTATATGTTGAAGAGGGTAGCAGATAAGGCTGAACCTTGGGGAACTCCAGCTTTGAGGTCAATCATTTTTGATGGGGTGTTGTTGATCACTACTTGGTATGTACATTCAGGGTCTTATCTAAATCATACTATTGTACCAGCCCTTATTGAAAGTTTAATCATCCCTTGTAAGACACTAGCTGATTAATTAGTAAATTCACCTGTAAATTTAAAGCACTCTCATTCCAACTCTCTTAGTATCCTAAAATCTAGGAACTCAATAAAACTAAGATGAAGACAGCAGTCCAGCAGCAAGAGGGGGCCTTTCCAGTCTTTTGCATTGAGTGTCACATGTATGATTTTTTACCTGCTGGTGAGAGATTGTATGTGTGCACTTGGTGCAAAGAGCTCCTGGCTCTCAGGGAATAAGACCGATCTCTGGAGGCTAGAGTAGCAGACTTGGAGGAGCTGAGGGAGACAGAGAGGTACATTGATGAGACCTTCAAGGACATAGTAGCCAAGTCCCAAATTCAGTCTGGCAGCCCCAGTGCTGCCTTGGATCAGAAAGGTCTCCCAGTAGGAGAACATCACCCTAGTGTAGCAGGAAGTGATCCTGTAGCAAGGACCTGCACTCCAGGTGATGTATTGTCCTCTCGCACTGAGGACAAGTCTCCCAGGGCTACTGCCCAGGAGGGAAGGGTTAGGCCGGCCATCATAGTTGGTGATTCGATTATTAGAAATGTAGATAACAGGGTGGCTGGTGGATGTGAGGACCGCCTGGTAACTTGCCTGCCTGGTGCAAAGGTGGCAGACCTCACATGTCACCTAGATAGGATTATAGACAGTGCTGGGGAGGAGCCGGCTGTCGTGGTACATGTGGGCACCAATGACATAGGAAAATGTGGGAGAGATGTTCTGGAAGCCAAATTTAGGATTTTAGTTAGGAAGCTGAAATCCAGAACCTCCAGGATGGCATTCTCTGAAATGCTTCCTGTTCCACGTGCAGGTCCCCAGAGGCAGGCGGGCTCCAGAGTTTCAATGCGTGGATGAGACGATGGTGCAGGGAAGAGAGATTCAGATTTGTAAGGAACTGGGGAAACGTTTGGGGAAAGGGGAGACTTTTCCGAAAGGATGGGCTCCACCTTAACCAGAGTGGAACCAAGCTGCTGGCACTAACTTTCAAAAAGGAGATAGAGCAGCTTTTAAACTAGAACAAGGGGGAAAGCCGACAGTCACTCAGCAGTGCATGGTTCGTAGAAATGTATCCTTGAAGGATACTAATGAAACAGGAGAGTTAGGGCATCCCAACAGAGAGGTTCCATTAAAAGCAAACATAGTCCATATGCCTATATGTAAAAAATCACCGAAGCTAATGATTTCCGAATTATCCCAAACAACTGAAAAGCAGGTTGTTAAAACAAACAAAAAACACACTTTGAAATGTCTGTACGCCAATGCCAGAAGTCTAAGAAGTAAGATGGGAAAATTAGAAATTTTGCGGGGAAATGGCGACAGGTCTGAAAAATTGATGGACCCGCAGCATCGCACAAACTCGCAGCGCTGAGGTACACCCCCGTTAAAGAATCAGAAGGGGAGTGCTGGATCAGGAGAGTTTTGAATTGATGTCTCTGAAGCAGCAGTGTTGCGAAACGCGCGCGTCGGACGATTGACCCCGACAGCTACAGAAGGGAAGTTCATTTGTTTTAAATATATACGCCTAAAAAAATCAAAAAAATTCTTTTGAACATTGAAAACCAATATACTGGATGCTAGCTGAATCGGACCAGTGATTAAAAGTGACCCAAATGAAGTGCATGAAATACAAGTTCTAACTTGTGAGCACCATGGGTGGTATGATGGTCCTTAAATTTACATTCTAAATATATACAAGTATTGTTATATACAGCTTTGCAAGTTGAAAACTCTCTCAGTACCACGTCTCTTATTTATAGATTGTGCTAATCATGGGATTACATAGTAAGAGAATTTTTGGATTAGATTTCAATTACCCCAATATTGACTGGGTAAATGTAACATCAGGACTTGCTAGAGACATAAAGTTCCTGGATGTAATAAATGATTGCTTCATGGAGCAATTGTTTCAGGAACCAACAAGAGAGGGAGCTATTTTAGATTTAATTCTTAGTGGAATGCAGGATTTGGTGAGAGAGGTAACGGTGGTGGGGCCACTTGGCAACAGTGATCATAACATGATCAAATTTAAACTAATAACTGGAAGGGAGACAATAAGTAAATCTGCAGCTCTAACACTAAACTTTCAAAAGGGAAACTTTGATAAAATGAGGAAAATAGAAAAAAACTGAAAGGTGCAACTGCAAAGGTTAAAAGTGTTCAACAGGCTTGGACATTGTTTAAAAATATAATCCTAGAGGCGCAGTCCATATGTATTCCACACATTAAAAAAGGTGGAAAGAAGGCAAAACGATTACCATCATGGCTAAAAGGTGAGGTGAAAGAGGCTATTTTAGCCAAAAAAAACATCATTCAAAAATTGGAAGAAGGATCCATCTGAAGAAAATAGGATAAAACATAAGCATTGTCAAGGTAAGTGTAAAATATTGATAAGACAGGCAAAGAGAATTTGAAATGAAGTTGGCCATAGAGGCAAAAACTCATAATAAAAACTTTTAAAAATATATCTGAAGCAAGAAACCTGTGAGGAAGTCGGTTGGACCATTAGATGACCGAGGGGTTAAAGAGGCTCTTAGGGACGATAAGGCTATTGCAGAAAGACTAAATGAATTCTTCGCTTTCGTGTTTACTAATGAGGATGCTGGGGAGATACTAGTTCCGGAGATGGTTTTCAGGGGTGATGAGTCAGATGAACTGAACGAAATCACTGTGAACCTGGAAGATGGATGGAATCTCCCACCAGCACCCTACACACCCCAGCCGGACTGGTCGCAGACCATGCAGGGATAGGAACCAGAGCCTCAGGAGACCTCGTCTCATCCACTTCTCTTCACTCCTCCACATTCCTCCACCAACACTCCTCCACTCCTCCTCACTCCTCCACACTCCACCACCAACACTCCTTCACTCCTCCACCAATTATCCTCCAATCCTCCTCACTCCTCCACCACCACTCCTCCACAACAAAAGACAGACAGACAAACTGCACTAGCAAACACAAACTTTCATTCCAACAAAGAAGACAAAAGACCAAGTTAAAGGGAAACAGATATTAACAGAAAACAAAACAACTCACTCAGTAATCACTATAAAGAACCTCCAACTAGCCACCAACAACACTTACCTACCTCTTCTCTCCAAACTCCTGACACACCCTCAGAGAGGCAGCCACAGGAAGCTGGAATAATTAAACTGAAAAAATAATGCACCATGCACTAATTTACGCTAGCTGTGTTATTTACCTATGCCATGTGGCAGGCTGCAAATTTGCCTATCCATGCCCTTTTTTTTTAATCCTGGGCGCTATTTGCGCTATATTTATAGTGATTTCACCTAGGTCTATATTTGGTGCTCAGGAACCAGCTGAATATTGACCTCTATAATATTAATGGATTTTATAATCTTATTTAATTAACTCCATGCAAACATATTTCAGTAAGGATTCTTGTGAACTTATGTTGCAATAGATTTGCAGCTATGTTGGAAGTCTTCTTAGAACAAAATACAACATGAAAATGCTCTAGTTTCTGAGCCCATTGTACTAACTAGTGCAAGATTTTTCACACTATTTAGATTTTTGTGTGCACTATTTTTCTACTGGGATTTTCATGAAAATTGCTGCGATTCAACTCATGGCTGGAGCCACGAGCCACCTCTCATCTCCTTCTCAGCTTCTCTTCTTGTGGCTGGAGCCGCGCTGCGATACCCTGCGTGGCTCGGAGGCCGCCAACCCGCTCTTCTCGCGGCTGGAGCCGCACTGTGACATCCTGCGCGGTCCGGAGGCCGCTGATGTACCCCTTACGCAGCTGGAGCTGCGATGCTACACCTCTTGTGGCCGGAGGCCGCCGAAGTTACCTCATCCCCTCCGTGGGGAGGGGCCTGCATCACCGGGGTCGCTTGTAGCAGGGAGCCGCCTTCAGCCTTGCCTCTGTGGCTTGGAAGCTGCCTCCAACATCAAGGCCTGGTCTGAGGCCTAGTTCCTGCTCCAGTCCTGCTTCAGTGTCTTCAGCGGCAGGGACGCCATTCTCCATGGTCCTGCCCCTTCTTCCTAAGCAGCGAAGCTGCACCTCTTCTCCCTTCTTAAAGGGACAGAGAGGGAGTGGTGCACCTCTGACATCATCGTTTGATCCGCCTCTTTAGCAGTATAAAAAGCTTCAGTCTTCACTTCCAACTTGCCTTTGCAAGGAGCAAGTTCCTTCCTGGAACTGTCCTCCTAGAGCTGGTCTTCTCGAGGACTCCCTGTATTCTTCGCTCCTGATTGGCTTCTTGTCTTCTTTATTGGATCCCTCTTCATTGTTGTTCCTGGTCTCTTCGCTGGATGTCCCTCGTCATTGTTCCTGACCCCTCATAATGTCTCCAAGTCCATGTTCCTGATGTGTCATGCTGTGCCGTGTTCCTGTCACCTTGGTCCTCCCGATTGCTTCATCCTGAAGTCTTTCATCCAGAGGTCTCCTGAGGCTGGTTCCTATCCCTGCTTGGTCCATAACCAGTCCGGCTGCGGTGTGTAGGGCGCTGGTGGGAGATTCCATCCATCGGGGTCAAAGATCCTCTTTGTCATGATGTCTGATGTCTCTCCAGTGTGGTCCATGACCACCCTGGCTGGGGTGTGTAGGGCACTCAGGTGGATATCTTCCATCATGGCCAAGGATTCTCTATGTCCTCCATCAGTGCCTGGAGGCCTGACATTTTAGCCTGTTCTGATGTCCTCATCGTCTTTCCTCGGATATCTTGGTATGGATCCTTCTTACCGGGAATCGTCGTCTGTCCTGCTTCTCTGACCTGTCTCACCAGGTCTACGAAGTTCTGTCCTAGACAGTTCTGTACAGAGTTGCCTGGACTCTTCACCATGCCAAGTTTTAGCCTCGTCTTCTGTGCCTAGTCCTTATCTCGTCTGACTCCCTGATGTCTCTTCGTCAGCTCCACTGTCTTCAGCATCCATGTTCCAGTCCTTAAACATCTCTACCTCCTGTCCGGCCTACCGCCTCTGCTGTTACCCTGTGGCAGGTCTGAAAGGGCTAAGAATGGTCGGAGGACCATGCAGAGACCAAACATTGTGTTGTTGGTCTCTGCATGGTCCCCCCTGCCGACCTGCACACCTAGGCGTGCAGGTCGGCAGGGCTTGGTTTTGCTCTATTTACAGATGAGGTATATCTCGCCGCAAGGGTGCACACTACTCATCCCGCTCTGGAGAGCGCCCCTAGCACTCCCTTTCATCGCAGCGCAACAAAGATAGGTTCAGTAGAAAAATGTCATGTGTAGTTTTGCTACAACTTTTTCATAAAAACTTTAACTACACCTAATAGAGATATAAAATTTGTTATGAAATATGGTTTGCAAAGCTATTTTTATACACTCTTAATGAACTACTTTGCATAATTATACATTGCAGTCACTCATTAACTATGAATTTTCTGTAAATAAAATTTGGCAGCTTGCTTTAATTGTAATCCAGTGGAGATGGTAGAGATGAAAAAGGTATCTGAATTCAAGAAAGCATGAGATAAATATAGGGGATCTCTGAGGGAGTGATTGGAATTGTAAGGTCTGCATAAATTGAATGGATGGGCGGACTAGATGGGCCATATGGTCTTTTTCTGCCATCATGTTTCTTTGTTTCTAAATTTTGCATGTGTTTCTAAATTTTTCATGTACATGTAAAAAATAGCTACTGTATTTGAGAAGAAAATAGCAACATTTTGAGGCTGATGCATTAAGTTGCAATGTATGAAAAATAGTGCAAACACACTAACATTTATCATCTATTGGGTAAGTCAGATTTGGGGGCAGACAGGAGAGATGGGGAGGAGACCCAAATTGAAACCTTCAGTCATATTTGGTGACAAGGACACCTTTATATTTTTAAGGCCTGCAAGGGGATCATAGGTAATGATCAAGGGTGAGGGGTCCACATGAACCACCAGAGATTTTTGAAAACAAGGGGAGACTTTAGACTGGCTACATGACTTCTTTAATACCACAGCAACTCTAAGTATCCCTGCTCATTGACATGGTCAGGAACTCACAAAGTACCCAACCATAGTAACATGAGAAATATTTCTTGCAAAAGTTTGCTAATTGATACAAATAAGCTCTAAGCTAATTTGGCTCCTTAGCAAACTTGGCCAGGAATGGGCTGCTAAGCTGTGGGAAATATGAGTTAGTACATCAACTTCTTTATGTGCTAACAACTCTAGAGCTCCCAAAGTTTCACTGTTCACTTTAACTCTTTAACCCTTTTTACCAGTTTAACCCTTTTTAGGGTACATAAAATAAAATCTAGATGCTACAGAATTTTGATTCTGTGCACTGTGTAATGTGTTCTGAAATGATGGTGTAGTGACTGGGTGCTGAGACTGCTTTTCCCCTTTGTGGATGAACAGGCATACTCCAAAGTATTTGGATTTTTCAAACTTATACCAACTTACTAGAAACTTCTACTTCAAATGAACCTAAACCCTGGGGAAAATGATTCATTCCACTCCTTGATTGGTAGTACCCATAATGCAAATGTTTATAATGCACAATCAAGGTGTCTTATATAAGTACCACTTTCACAGGCCTCCACAGCAAAAACAGACAATAGCAAAAATTAAAAAATCCTTAATAGCATGACAGACTTCTCAGCAAAGGTAATTCCTTCTTTGCATAAACTAGCACAGTTCATTAGTAAGAAATACATTAGTACATTAGTAAGAAATCCAATCATTTCTACTGATTCTACTGGACCTCTCGGCAGCGTTTGACACTGTCAATCACTCCATCCTCATAAATCAGTTGGCGGCAATAGGAATTACTGGCGCCGCACTTAATTGGTTCAAAACTTTTCTCAACAACAGAGGCTACAAGGTTAAAATCCAAAACAAAGAATCATCACGTTACAATTCAACCGTAGGAGTCCCACAGGGTTCCTCTCTGTCCCCTACGCTCTTTAACATCTATCTCTTACCGCTATGCCAGCTCCTCTCCAGCCTCAATCTAAAACATTTTCTATATGCGGACGATATTCAGATAATAATCCCTGTTAAAGACACATACTTGAAAACACTAGATCACTGGGAAAACTGCCACCAACAAATCAAACTCCTCCTCACTAGTCTAAACTTAGTATTAAATTCCTCCAAAACCGAACTCCTGCTCATCTCGCCCGAGAACAGTAACATCACTTCCACTCACCCTGGCATCCCACAATCCACGCAACTGAGAGATCTTGGAGTTTTAATTGACGATCGGATGAATTTGAAAGCTTCTATCAACAAAACTACCAAAGACTGTTTTCACAAACTCCAAGTCTTGAAAAGGATAAGACCTCTCTTTCACTTGCAGGACTTTAGAACAATCCTTCAGGCATTAGTTTTCTCAAAGTTAGACTATTGTAATTCTATCCTACTAGGTCTCCCTTCCTCCTATACCAAACCGCTTCAGATGGTACAAAATGCGGCAGCATGAATATTAACAAACACCAGAAGAAGAGATCACATCTCCCCTATCCTAAAAAGCCTTCATTGGCTGCCAGTGCACTTCAGAATTCTCTACAAATCCATCTCTGTTATCTACAAAATCATTCATCAACATACTTCTATCGACCTGCAAATTCCTCTCCTCTTACACAATTCTTCAAGACCTACCAGAGATGCATATAGAGGTTCACTCCAGGTTCCTCCAACCAAAGCCACTAGACATATTACTTTGAGAGATCGGGCCCTCTCTACCGCCAGTCCCCCTTTATGGAATTCCATCCCCCCAGACCTAAGACAGGAACCCTGCCTCCCAACCTTCAGGAAGAGACTTAAGGCTTGGCTCTTCAAACAAGCTTTCCCAGACTCCAGCTAATGTCCTTCAACTTCAAGTTCTATAACACAACCAGCTCATTTAACTGTTCGTTGTAAATATTTAAAATGCTATTAACCTTTTCTTTTTCCTTCCTCTCCCAGTTTAAGCATCCCTGTTTTTTGTAACTGCTTTTTTCCGCACTACAGTTCCAGTTTGTTTTTTCTTTCTGTGCACCACTGTTTTAATGTAAACCAGCATGATGTGATTTTATCATGAATGCCGGTATATAAAAAACCTTAAATAAATAAATAAATAAATAAATAAATAAATAAAATTCAGAGGAGAAGCTACAGGTGGGACCTGGGTGGGCCATGCCTCACCTTCTTTGAGCTCAGGCCCAACCAATTAGCATGCCTGGCAGCCTGAGAAGAGAGACCTTGTCACAGACACCCTGCAAACAGACCCAGGACTGCCAGGTTTGCACACCCAGCGGAGCAGGGGCCAAAGAGGAGAGACAGCCTGTGAGGCTGCCCATCCTGTCAGTGGTCAAAGAAAGAAGAGGCCCTCAACTTGCAACTCAAAATGATTGGCTTTAGGAATCCTTTGAATAAAATCAGGGAAGTAAAATTCTTCATTTAGAGACCTATAGACTTCTTGGCCTGTAGTGAAGGGGGGGCCTTATGGTAGGTCTGTTAAGTATTCCTCTTTGGAACAGTATACCTCTGTCAGAAATTCAAGACCTCAGGACTTCTTAGACTCCAACTCAGAAAACATTGGTTAAATGGATGACTGAGACTAGACCGACTCTGGACCAGAGGACCGACTCTGGACCAGAGGACTTTTGTGGCCTAAATTTCAAGACTTTGAGCTTCAGGACCAAGAACTATCAAGGGGCAAAAAAAGTTTCTCTTTGGTCCCCCATACAACTTTGTCTCAATGCAGATGCCACTGAGATAAACTTGGATTGCTGGACCTGTATCACTGCTTGGTGTCAAGAGAAGGATCACTCAGTTCACCTGAGAGGGTTTAGATGCATGATGCTGGGACCTTGATGTTCTAAATCGTGTCAACAAATACTTTGGAAGTTCTCCTGTTCAACTCTGCCTTGAAGAGTGTCGATGATGGCGACAATATTAGGGTTGGCCTCAAAGAGAAACCACCTATGGCCCTCTGGAGGTGATTTTTGAAGGCTCTAGATTGGACCTCTGGAGACGGATACAAGATTGTTTATGTCTGGGAGGCAGATCTCACTTCCAGACACAAATGCTTTGAGTGGTGCATTAACTCCTGCCTCCCAGAGTCTTGTGCAGAAGAGATGAGAAAAAGCTTTGAAACCTCCATTCAGCACTCAGTACTGACTCTCAAGTTGTTACTGAAGCATTCAGAGATCTATTCATAACTTGAGTAAGGACATAAGATTTCTCTTAACTGGGCTTTTCCTTGGACTGAGGAGCTAAAGAGATCTCTTCAACACAACCTGGTACTCAGAAGTTGTTGTGGCTCTGTGGTCTTTGGATCTATAATTTGATGCCAGTTTTAAGGAACTGGACTTAGCTCACCAGTTAAATCCTGTCCTTCTGGGCTCAAATTATTCTGGGAGATGTCAGAATGTAAGATACCATGGCCTTATTTCAAACATTAATAGCAAACCTTGTGACTTTCAATAATGGAAATCTTCTATTTGTATTTAGGACAGAACTAGAAGCTGTTTTGCAGTCTCTTCATTGGCTCCCGATTCACTGGCATGCACAGTATAAAATAGTGATAATTATATTCAATTTACTAATAATATTGGCATACCTTGGATTAATTCTACTCTCCAAATTTATGCTCCTATGCACTCCCTCCATTCTGCCAATCAGAACTTGTTGGATATTCCATCACCCCGTGAGGCCCATTTAGAGGCGACTTGCAAAAGGTCTTTCTCGATTGCTGGCCCTATTTTATGGCACACTCTACCAGCCCAAATTTAAAATATCAAGGAAATTAAGGCATTTAAGAAAGCACTTAAAACATTTCTTTTCAGAGATGCTTTTGGAACAGCAAATTAATTGATCATAATATATTAATAAACAGCATTGATTGTCTTGTTATTGTATAGTTCTGTTTTTAAATGATTGTGTATGTTCATTTTGTGCCCCACCCCAAACTTTGAAGGGTGTGGGCTAGAAATGTTTTAAATAAATAAAATAAGCTGCTGGTCTTATTCTCAAACATGGTGAGGAAAATCAGGAGGGTAAAATCGAGCGAAGAAATTTTACTCCCAGTAAAAATGATCCAGAGAGGAGGAATTCAGTCTGTTAGCATGGACGCAATAAAGAAAATTTTGACAGGCTGGTACACTGGATTGACAAACAAAAATAAAACTTCAAATGTGCCAAAAATAAAACAAAGATGATCTTGGAGTGTGTCGGGGGTGAGGCAAAAGAAATTGAAAAAAAAGAAATATATCAGTATCTTGAGTTCTGTAGGGCCACAGAAGAATGGAATGCATTAGACAGTTACAGTGGACAAAAACAAACTGAGGAGCCATGGGGGCCACTGCTAGTTGTAACTTTTGCAAATGGGCAGTGCAGAGATTTTGCTCTTTCCAGAAAGCTCTAGATAAATCTGTTCATTTGATGCCGCATGCAGTCACATAGCCAACATGTATGACTCAATAAATTGCTTGTCTTCAGAGAACAAAAGTGCACGACTGTTTGCCATTGTATTCCATGTGAGGGAAAGAATAAAAAGAATGTTTTTGCTTGATTAGGAAACAATAGGGATGTCTGCCAAAAAAGGAGGCCATCTGGAGTTATTCCTGCCCTGCACAGTAGTAAATCTATTTGGGATTGAGGGCCGAGAAAGGTAAATGAAAGATGCATATCTAGGTGGGTGAATCATTATTTGTGAGTGACAATACCAAGCTCTATAAAGGCTCCGCTTTCTATGCAGGGTGGATATTTTTCTTCAGGTCACTCCAAATGTTGGGAATCAGGAGGTGGATCCTTGGTCCGACCGGCGGAGAGGGACTGGCGTGGATCTCCGCTTGATGGCGTAAGTCGGTAGGCGGTATCGCCGCTGCGGGAGATTGGCTCTTCACTCTGGAGATCCGTTACCCCTCCAGGAGGGTCCTGTGGAGGCCCAGACCGCTGGGACTTAGGTGGCTTCACCCTGGAAGTCCACGGTCCCCCCAGGAGGAGCCCGTAAGGACCCGGACCGCTGGGACTTAGGAGAGCGGCAGGAGGCGTAGGCGAGTAGACGGACCAGGTTCGAGGCAGGTGACTGAAGGCGTAGACGAGTAGACAGACCAGGTTCGAGGCAGGCGAGCAACAGGAACAGGCGGGCAGGATCTGGCAGGCAAGCGAGCAGGAACAGGCGGGCTGGATAGGGCAGGCAGGCAACAGGAACAAGCGGGCAGGATCAGGCAGGCAGGCGAGCAGGAACAGACGGGCAGGATCAGGCAGACAGATGAGCAGGAACAAGCAACTTACTACTCACAGGAGTCGACCACATTGCAAGGCAAAGTTCCAGGTTTAGATGCCGGGGTTAAATCTCCCCCGGCGTCTGACATCATCGCGGGGGGCCGGCAAGGCTTTTGCGCCGGAGGCCCTTTAAAAGGATGCCCTCCGCGCGTGCGCGTGAACCTAAGGGGCGGGGTCAGCAGTGTTCGGCGGCGTCTCCCTCGTGGAGACGCCGCGATGCAGGCCCGAACGAGCCTAGCAGATCCGGCGGCTCGGGTGGCGTCCCACAGGGTAGAGAAGGTAAGGATAACCACAACACCAAATATCTTTTTGGAGGTTTAAAAATAAAGCAAGTGTCATCCAGAATTGTTTTTTATTACAGGAGATATCAAGTCAAGTCATCGTTTATTTATGTCATTCTTTTCCAAAAAGAGTCCAAAATGTGTTACAGGGCCTATAGCAGACGCTTCAGATGCAATATCTGAACAGAATGATTTAGTACAGTAGAGGTACAACTCAGAGTGCAGGTAATTGTGCAGAAATACAGCTGATATATCAGGTAAAGTATATGAATAGAGCAAGTTTAGTACAATTAGGCCAGGATTTTGATATATATGAAGCTAGGGACTCCAACTTTCAAAACAATCTGCAGTACAGCTTTGGCGTGTATAAGTGGTACCTAATGGAATGTCGATTGTCGACCACTCAAGCTTTCATGTGGAACCTGCCTACATGTTGCTTTAAGTTTTGTACCTAACTACTGCCTCAAAATTTCCAGCTAGGTTTTATTAATGGCTTTCAAGGTAAATGCCAACATCAACAATTGGAATGTCCACCATGTGAAAATATTTATTTGTTATCATCCATTTGGCCAAAGCACTGCCCTACATATTCCAACTAGCCTCTGCTATGGCATCAAGAAAAATACCATCATCTGCTATAGTATGAAGAAAATGGCCAGAGTCAACGCAGAAGTCCTGACAAGTTGTCCCACTAAAAACTATAGTATTTATTTTTATTTTTCATTTATTGACACATCTGTCCTCCATAGTAAAGCTCCTTTTGTAAATTTCTTTGTGAGGCTACACTAAATGTTTTTAGTGGAAACTGTATTACACAGGCTTTAAAACAACTGTAAAGTGACCCACATTACAAAATCACTAGAAAACACCAAAGAAATGAACATTTCTGCTTTGAAAACATCCCATGCTAGAACAGAGAAAACATATACAGTAGCAGAATTAAATTGGGGAGATTGTTTAGGGTTGGCAAATATATCTCATATTTGCCAATATTTGAAAGTTTTTAAGAGTGCAATTCTGGTAGCTTTTGAGAGTGAGGTTTAGGGGAGAAAGAGGATGATGCCATATTCCTTTTACTTTTAGATTTAATCTTTCAAATGAACAGGATATCAATGGATTTCATTTAGGGGCAAACTTCTGTAATGTGCTTGAGTGTCACCTTCCCCACTAAATGCAAGACCTGAATATGAACTCCCATGCCAGACAGTTTTTGCAAGATCATAGACCTAGTCAAAGTTATACACTGATAAGTCACACCTTCTTCTTTCTACAGGGATATAATATAAATATTGAATTCCATGATAGGTTTATTAGCTGTACATGACTTATTTTTTATTATAGTAACCATAAATGAATGAGCAAGTCATTAACTCAATATTTTGGTAATACTGCTTGTATTACTCTTTTTTGTTGAAGATTAAGAAATGTGTAATAAACTGTAATCATCACTTGATTTTACATAATTTGTCTGGATTAAGTGAGGAATTATCTGTGAAATTTAAAACATCTGTTTAATAAAAGTTGTGCATTATCCATGAAAAAAGATCCTGGAAACAAACAAAGCAATCAAGAATAACAAGCTGTTTGGGGGAAGACCAGCTCACTTTTCTCCTTCCTCAGGAGTTTATAATCCAATTGAAACCTATACCAATCTTTCATACTATTATGATGATGGAGAATGGAAATGGGAGAGGAACTGAGTCACCACTAACATTTATATGCTATAATTTGATATTTTACCGCTATAATTACACTTTCTTCAAAACTAATAACATGAACCAAGAGTCCCTTTGAATGCTTGTCTCAATAAGATATCTACATGACCAACTGCATAGCAGGATGATATATCTACTACTGGGCCATCCACGTAGAGAATCAATTTCTTTAGAAACCTAATAATCAAATTGCCCAAATTGATGCAAATACCTCAGGCAATGTTTACCCATTGGGTTTTCACCCAAAATCAAAGCAAAATTATGCACAGAAAGCCCACATTTTATAATAGCCAAGTTTTCAAAGTGGACTTATGCTTGTAAGTTTACTTTGAAAATTAGCAGGATTGTGAGTACCTTTTTCATATATAGAGGTGAACATTTATATCATACTTCTGAAAATCAAAATTTTACTCATAAATGAATTCCATGTTCCCAGCTCTGCCCTGGGAACACCTCTTTCAATTACACTTGTGTGCCTATTTTTATGGTTAAATGAATTAAATTGGTATTGCACAAGATTAAGACAGTCATACAAAATAACCCCGGGGTCATTTTCAAAAAGCCCATTTATGCACATAAATGCTTTTGAGAATTACCCCCATAGTTTTGATTTGATTATTGCCAAGGGTGCAAAATCACTTTTGGTGCAGGGAAAAATGTAAATGAAATAATTCACATAGATATGAAAATGCAATCTACACATGTTATTTTCCTCCTATGGATGCCCACCCCCAACCCATGTCATTGCCCACTACTGTGGTCATGGTTAAGGGTTTTCAGATGTTATAATGAGAAGCTAGCCCAGATTTCACAAGGGGGTTTCACAAGGGTTAGGAATTCACATGCCCTCTTCCCTATCAGAGAGCAGAACAGTGGGTAAACCCTCCTCATTATTGGAGCTCCCAGAGGTTGGGAGGGGAAGCAGGGAGTAAAATGAAATAAAGAATGGTAAAAGATTTAAGAACAAATTCATTATTATAGTTAAAATGTGTTTAAGAAATAATTAAAAAGTCAGCTGACAAGGGTGATAAATATTTAAAAACAGTATTTTAAAGTGCACTGGAAGTTAAAAAGAGCTAATACATTTTCTTTTCCTTTGATAGAAATAGAAGGAACCCAACCAACCTCTTCAATCAACATTCCAAATTCCACCACATATCACCCAACTTCCAACAGCATCCACTTGCACCCTAAACAAAATCTACTAGTACTCTCTAACACTCATACTGAGCTCTCTAAGCATACAAGACACTTATCAGGATCATTACAAATTGCCTCATACTTCATCCGACAGCGCTCATCCTAATATCACTGAACAGTAACCAGCTCTCATATGAATCTCTGCAAACACCATTCAACGCACATCAAGCACACTCCACCACTCACCCGGATTTCTAATCTCATCAAACCTCTCATCTCATCTCATCAAATTTCAGCCATTAACTCCAAGAACCATTAACTCCAAGAGACAAAACTGAATCAACGATTGTCCCTTTCTTATTTCATTATGACTACCCACCACATACCCATCATCAAATACTTTAACACGTTGTACGAACCTGTGAAAATCAACCAACACGCAACATTTAACAGAACACTAACTCCCATTATGGCCTCACCAATCACTCAAATGTTAGGTCTGACAACTAGGGGTGTGCATTCGGCCCCTACTTATTGGCAATCCGCAACGGATGTGCCAATATTCGTTGTATTCTTGGGGAAGCGAAACGTATCACGATACCCCACGAATACAATGAATTTTTGCCGAATTATTCGGCTGCCAATTTAAACTACCCCCCCCCCCACCCTCCTGACCACCCCAAGACTTACCAAAACTCATTGGTGGTCCAGCGGGGGGTCCAGCACCCATCCCCTGCACTCTCACACCCTCGATACCACTTCAAAATGGCGCCGGATAGCCTTTGACCTACTATGTCACAGGGGCTACCGGTGCCATTGGTCAGCCCCTGTCACATGGCCATCGGCGCCATCTTGTGCTCCTACCATGTGACAGGGGCTGACCAATGGCACCGGTAGCCCCTGTGACATAGTAAGGGCAAGGCTATTGGCGCCATTTTGATTCCTGGCACCCGACGGCATGAGTGCAGGAGATCACTCCCGGACCCCCGCTGGACCCCCAGGGACTTTTGGCCAGCTTGTATTCACCACGAATACAATGAATTTTCGCCGAATTATTCGGCCGCCAATTTAAACAACCCCCCCACCCTCCTGACCCCCACAAGACTTGCCAAAAGTCCAGCAGGGGTCCGGGAGCGACCTCCTGCAATCGGGCTGTTTTGCCAGTATTCAAAATGGCGCCAGTGCTACCTTTGCCCTCACTATGTCACAGGGGCCGACGGTCGGCCCCTGTGACATAGTGAGGGCAAAGGCTAGCGCCGGCGCCATTTTTAAGTACTGGCAGCCGCTAGCCTTTGCCCTCACTATGTCACCGACCGTCGGCCCCTGTGACATAGTCAGGAGGCCCCCCCAAGCTGGCCAAAAGTCTGGGTCATTGCCTTCCTTTGTGAGCTTCGGTGAGAACACTTTCTCAGGCACATAGTTTAGTAACCCACTGCTCCTCCTAGGGTCTAAACTCTAAATTGTATCAAAGCAACATTCAGATTTTGAAACTTCAACTTGTCTGTTCTTCCACTCTATTTATTACACAAAGCATGCTAGAAAAATGTAGCCATTTTGAAGTGTAGTTCTGAAAAGCTTTCTTCAGCTCAGATCTCTGTCTGTACTGATATTTTTAGAGTAAATTCCTTTTTCACTTCAAATTCCTATCACACCCACATAATAACGGGCAAAACTTCCTGCAGGTCCATTCAATAATTTACTTTTAGCTGTTTCTTTCCTGTTTCTTACCTTTTCTTAAAAGGATGGAAATTTTTCTTTAAAATTATATTCACACTTTACATTCACACACTTCATTAAATCAGTGTCCAGATACCTGCTCCTTTGTTTCTTATATGAATTTTGTGTTGTTTTAACTTTTTTCCCCTTACATATACAGAGTAGTCTCACTGCTCTTTGCTCTCACAAACTGTCATCTCCAACTGTAACTTTTCCCTCTCACTGGAAAAATGACTATCTTTGATGACATTAAAGAAAAAAATAGAACTTTTCAGTTCTGAGATTACCTTAAAAATATTTTTTTTTGAATTCCCTCAATAGTGGTATGGATTTGGACATTATTTCCTATGGAGGTAATATTCAAAAGGATTCATGTACATAAAAGTAGCATATATCACAGCAATTTTTAAAAGCCCATTTATGAGCTTAAAATGTATAAAACCTATTGACAGTTCAATAGCATATATCGTAGCAATTTTGGAAAGCCCACTTACATGCATAACATGAATTTACACGCATAAAACTCAGTTTGAAGCACAGAAATCCTTTTGAAAATCAACCCCCATTTCATTTAAATAACCATAGATGGCCTTAAAATATATAGGGGAGCTGGCCACAATAATACCCTAGTAAGTTTCCACCATTCCTATTTCAAGAAAACAAGTTGGGTTTTTTTCTTCTAGCATGAGGCTCTTCAGTGCAGCAAAAAAGGCTTTAGTGTTTAGTGTTTATGAAAATTAGCCTGCTCAGGAGAAACCAAAATGCTTGCAGAAAAAGTGTGATTCACCAGTTTCCCAAAGTATCATTGGCTTACATTGGGGCGCCTCTTTTTAATGTAGCACCTCCCTGTATTGGGCTTTCCTGGCTTTTAAAAGCCTCATTTAAAATGTATGTATTTATTTAGTTATAGGATTTATATACACTACGCCATCCAAAATTCTAGGAAGTTTACATGCATAAAACAACCAGACAACTTAAAAGTAAAACAAATTTTACAAAAACACAAAACATAAATAAACCAAATCAAGTGACCTTGAAAGCTTATACTGATGGAAAAATAGCTGACAGCCACATGCCCTGAACAAATTTTTTTTAACCGCTCTGCTACATATAGTCGGCAAAACAATACCAGGAGCCAGTCACAATAAACAATGTTAGTTATTAAAAGCCTGACTAAACAGATGCGTTTTTAACTGCTTCCTAAAGTGCAATGAAAATGTTTTATTCTTAAACTCTGCAGGCAGCGTACTCCAAAAAAGAGAGCCAGTAATCCTGAACAGCAGTTCCCAATACTCACACAACTGCACCACATGAACCAATTGAACATCAAATAAGTTTGTAAATGAGGACTGAAGTAATCTACAAAGGCGATATATTTTTAGAACCAAGTTAAAGTTAAAGGCGCCAGGGCCATGAATGCCTTGAAGACTAAAGTTAGCACTTTGAACCAGATTATCCAGAAGATAGGAAGCCAATGAGGTTTCAATAGGATCAGATTGATGTGATCTCTTACAGGCCAAGTTGCCATGATCTCTTACCAGCCAAGTTGCCATGTTCTTTAATTAATTGAAGCGGTCTCAAGGTAAGCTCAGAAAGTAAATTGGCGCTATGATAACTGCAGTCTTCATAAGAACATAAGAAAATGCCATACTGGGTCAGACCAAGGGTCCATCAAGCCCAGCATCCTGTTTCCAACAGTGGCCAATCCAGGCCATAAGAACCTGGCAAGTACCCAAAAACTAAGTCTATTCCCTGTAACCATTGCTAATGGCAGTGGCTATTCTCTAAGTGAACTTAATAGCAGGTAATGGACTTCTCCTCCAAGAACTTATCCAATCCTTTTTTAAACACAGCTATACTAACTGCACTAACCACATTCTCTGGCAACAAATTCCAGAGTTTAATTGTGCATTGAGTAAAAAAGAACTTTCTCCGATTAGTTTTAAATGTGCCCCATGCTAACTTCATGGAGTGCCCCCTATTCTTTCTACTATCCGAAAGAGTAAATAACCGATTCACATCTACCCGTTCTAGACCTCTCATGATTTTAAACACCTCTATAATATCCACCCTCCGTCGTCTCTTCTCCAAGCTGAAAAGTCCTAACCTCTTTAGTCTTTCCTCATAGGGGAGTTGTTCCATTCCCCTTATCATTTTGGTAGCCCTTCTCTGTACCTTCTCCATCGCAATTATATCTTTTTTGAGATGCGGCGACCAGAATTGTACACAGTATTCAAGGTGCGGTCTCACCATGGAGCGATACAGAGGCATTATGACATTTTCCGTTTATTCACCATTCCTTTTCTAATAATTCCCAACATTCTGTTTGCTTTTTGACTGCTGCAGCACACTGTACCGACAATTTCAATGTGTTATCCACTATGACACCTAGATCTCTTTCTTGGGTTGTAGCACCTAATATGGAACCCAACATTGTGTAATTATTAGGGATGTGAATCGTTTTTTGACGATTTAAAATATCGTCCGATATATTTTAAATCGTCAAAAATCGTTAGAGGCGATATTTAATAGGAATTCCCCCGATTTATCGTCAAAAATCATAAATCGGGGGAAGGGGGAGGGGAAGGGGGAGGGCGGGAAAACCGGCACACTAAAACATCCCTAAAACCCACCCCAACCCTTTAAAATAAATCCCCCACCCTCCCGAACCCCCCCAAAATGTCTTAAATTACATGGGGTCCAGTGGGGGGGTCCCGTTGTGATTTTCCACTCTCGGGCATCGGGCGCGTTGATAGAAAATGGCGCCGGCGCCATTTTGTTCCTGTTCCCCAACGTCATGATCTCCTATGCTCGTGACGTCGGGGAACAGGAACCAAAATGGCGCCGGCGCTACCTTTGCCCTGTCATATGACGCTACCTTTGCCCTGTCATATGACAGGGCAAAGGTAGCGCCGGCGCCATTTTCTATCAACGCGCCCGACGCCCGAGAGTGGAAGATCACAACGGGACCCCCCCCACTGGACCCCAGGTAATTTAAGACATTTTGGGGGGGTTCGGGAGGGTGGGGGATTTATTTTAAAGGGTCGGGGTGGGTTTTAGGGATGTTTTAGTGTGCCGGTTTTCCCGCCCTCCCCCGATTTACGATTTTCACGATATTTAAAAACACAAAACCTCGACGATCCGATTCCCTCCCCCCCCCCCCAGCCGAAATCGATTGTTAAGATGATCGATCACATGATACACATCTCTAGTAATTATAGCATGGGTTATTTTTCCCTATATGCATCACCTTGCACTTATCCACATTAAATTTCATCTGCCATTTGGATGCCCAATTTCCAGTCTCACAAGGTCTTCCTGCAATTTATCACAATCTGCTTGTGATTTAACTACTCTGAACAATTTTGTGTCATCTGCAAATTTGATTATCTCACTAGTCGTATTTCTTTCCAGATCATTTATAAATATACAAGCTGTTAAGCCCGTTAAAACGGGCTACATCCCTCTGTCTCTCACCTCCCCCTCATTCTCTCTCCCCTCACTCTTCACCACCCCCTACCTCCCTCCCTCCCTCCTACTCCCCACCCTCCCTCTCCTCTCAGTCAGTCCCTCCCTCCCACTCAGTCTCACTCACTCCCTCCCCCCTCTCTCCCTCCCTCTCACTCACTCAGTCCCACACACTCTCAGTCCCACTCCCTCCATCCTCTCCCTCAGTCCCACTCCCTCCCTCCCTCCCTCTCCCTCAGTCCCACTCCCTCCCTCAGTCCCATTCACTCCCTCTCACTCAGTCCCCCCTCCCTCTCACTCAGTCCCTCCCCCCCAGTCCCTCCCCCTCACTCAATCCCTCCCTCCCACTCAGTCCCTCCCTCTCACTCAGTCACTCCCTCCCCCCCTCTCCCTCCCTCTCACTCACTCAGTCCCACTCACTCTCCCTCAGTCCCACTCCGTCCCTCTCTCTCCCAGTCCCACTCCCTCCCTCAGTCCCACTCCCTCTCACTCAGTCCCCCCTCTCCCTCTCACTCAGTCCCCCTCTCCCTCTCACTCAGTCCCCACTCCCTCCCTCTCACTCAGTCCCTCCCCCTCACTCAATCCCTCCCTCCCACTCAGTCCCTCCCTCTCACTCAGTCACTCCCTCCCACTCTCTCTCTCCGTCCCTCCCTCCCACTCAGTCCGTCCCTCCCTCTCTCTCTCTTCTCCCTCCCTCGCTACTGGCTGCTACCGCCGCCCGCTACCGCCGTCACCGCCGCCCGCTGCCAGTACCCGCCGCCGCTCGCTACCGCCGTCGCCGCCCGCTGCTGCCACTGGACGCCGCCCGCTACCGCCGTCGCCCCGCTAACGCCGTCGCCGTCGCCCGCAACCGCCGTCGCTACCACCGCCGCTGCCCGCTACCGCCGCTGCTGCCGCCGCCGCTCGCTACCGCCCGCTGCCGGTACCGCCGCCGCTCGCTACCGCCGTCGCCGCCTGCTGCTGCCACTGGACGCCGCCATTTTTTTTCTTTCTGACGCTGGCTCAGACCGACGTGCTCGCCCGCACATGCGCGGTAGAGCTGGTCTCTACTGCGCATTTGCGGCACGTCGGTCAAGCTTCGTTTATCTAGTAAGATTGAACAGTAAGGGTCCCAATACAGATCCCTGAGGCACTCCCCTGTCCACTCCCTTCCACTGAGAAAATTGCCCATTTAATCCTACTCTCTGTTTCCTGTCTTTTAGCCAGTTTGCATTCCACGAAAGGACATCGCCACCTATCCCATGACTTTTTACTTTTCCTAGAAGCCTCTCATGAGGAACTTTGTCAAACGCCTTCTGAAAATCCAAGTATACTACATCTACCGGTTCACCTTTATCCACATGTTTATTAACTCCTTCAAAAAAGTGAAGCAGATTTGTGAGGCAAGACTTGCCCTGGGTAAAGCCATGCTGACTTTGTTCCATTAAACCATGTCTTTCTATATGTTCTGTGATTTTGATGTTTAGAACACTTTCCACTATTTTTCCTGGCACTGAAGTCAGGCTAACCGGTCTGTAGTTTCCCGGATCGCCCCTGGAGCCCTTTTTAAATATTGGGGTTACATTTGCTATCCTCCAGTCTTCAGGTACAATGGATGATTTTAATGATAAGTTACAAATTTTTACTAATAGGTCTGAAATTTAATTTTTTAGTTCCTTCAGAACTCTGGGGTGTATACCATTCGGTCCAGGTGATTTACTACTCTTCAGTTTGTCAATCAGGCCTACCACATCTTCTAGTTTCACCGTGATTTGATTCAGTCCATCTGAATCATTACCCATGAAAACCTTCTCAATTACGGGTACCTCCCCAACATCCTCTTCAGTAAACACCGAAGCAAAGAAATCATTTAATCTTTCCGCAATGGCCTTATCTTCTCTAAGTGCCCCTTTAACCCCTCGATCATCTAACGGTCCAACTGACTCCCTCATAGGCTTTCTGCTTCGGATATATGTTAAAAAGTTTTTACTGTGAGTTTTTGCCTCTACAGCCAACTTCTTTTCAAATTCTCTCTTAGCCTGTCTTATCAATGTCTTACATTTAACTTGCCAATGTTTATGCTTTATCCTATTTTCTTCTGTTGGATCCTTCTTCCAATTTTTGAATGAAGATCTTTTGGCTAAAATAGCTTTTTTCACCTCCCCTTTTAATGGTTGCTTTACAACGGTTGAATCACTATACTCTATTTTGAGAATTGAGGAATCCTACTTAAGAGAAGTCACACATGTAATATGAATCATTTACTGCTATACATTCTAATTCTCCCATCTTACTTCTTAGACTTCTGGCATTAGCATACAAACATTTCAAAGTTTGTTTTTTGTTTGTATTTTCATTCTGCTTTTTAATTGATAGGGATGTTAGAATTTTTTAGCTCAGGTGAGTTTTTAGTTACAGGCACTTGGACTACTTTTCTAATTATTGGAACCTCACTGTTGGGATGCCCTAATTCTAATGCATCATTAGTATCCTTTAAAGATACCTCTCTCCGAACGATGCGCTGCTGAGTGACTGTCAGCTTTCCCCTTTGTTCTAGTTTAAAAGCTGCTCTATCTCCTTTTTAAAGGTTAGCGCCAGCAGTCTGGTTCCACCCTGGTTAAGGTGGAGCCCATCCCTTTGGAAGAGACTCCCCCTTCCCCAAAAGGTTCCCCAGTTCCTAACAAAACTGAATCCCTCTTCCTTGCACCATCGTCTCATCCACGCATTGAGACTCCGGAGTTCTGCCTGCCTCTGGTGACCTGCGCGTGGAACAGGGAGCATTTCAGAGAATACTACCCTGGAGGTTCTGGATTTAATCTTTCTACCTAAGAGCCTAAATTTGGCTTCCAGAACCTCCCTCCCACATTTTCCTATGTCGTTGGTGCCCACATGTACCACGACAGCCGGCTCCTCCCCAGCACTGTCTAAAATCCTATCTAGGTGACGCGTGAGGTCCGCCACCTTCGCACCAGGTAGGCATGTTACCAGGCGATCCTCACGCCCACCAGCCACCCAGCTATCTACATTCCTAATAATCGAATCACCAACTATGACGGCTGACCTAACCCTTCCCTCCTGGGCAGTAGGCCTTGGGGAGAAATCCTCAGTGCGAAAGGACAATGCATCACCTAGAGAGCAGGTCCTTGCTACAGGATCCTTTCCTGCTACACCTGGTTGGTGCTCTCCCATCATGAGACCTTCTTCCTCCAAGGCAGCACCAGGGCTGCCAGTCTGAAGTTGGGACTTGACTACTATGTCCCTGAAGGTCTCATCTATATACCTCTCTGTCTGCCTTAGCTCCTCCAGGTCTGCCACTCTAGCCTCCAGAGATCGGACTCGTTCTCTGAGAGCCAGGAGCTCTTTGCATCGGATGCACATGTACAACTTCTCACCGGTGGGTAAAAAATCATACATGTGACACTCGATGCAAAAGACTGGGAAGCCCCCCTCTTGCTGCTGGACTGCTGCCTTCATCTCAATTTTGATCAGTTCCTAGTTAAGTTTTAGGTTGCTATGGTAGTAGGAATGTGTCTAACTTCCTTTAAATGTATTAGTGAATTCACTATGTGTCTGGTGGTGGCTTACCGGGGTCTGATCGAATTCTCAATAAAGTTTTTGTTGATGTTTTTTTGTTTTTTTTTTTGTGAAAGTGGCACCTGCCTATAAATTAAGGGATGAGCTAGGGGTGGGTGGGCGAGGGGTGGGAGGGTTGGGAAATACAAACAGTCTAACTTCAGTTAGTCAGCCTGAGTGACTCACTGCTCCCTTGCTTAACAAATGTTGGTCCCTATTCAAACCCAATCACACTACCTCAACACCTTTCCAAGGTGAGTAACTGAGCTGAACTATTCAACTTTTTTACTTTGGTATATACTGCTCCTAGCTTATTTCTAGCTTCTGGCTACTTTTTGGGTTTTTTTTTTTTCTTTTCAATACAAGCACTCAGTTAGTATTAAATACAAACACTCAGCTCTTTAAAAGTCTGGAGAACACTCAGTTCTGCAGAATTTTAAAAATAAACACACTACCTACTGCTACCTTATTGACTGACTAAAATACAGTCTAACTTGTTTATTCGCTGCCTACCTACTGCTTACCTTATTGACTGACTAAAAATACAAACAGTCTAACTTGTTTATTCACTGCCTTTCTGACTATTAAAGGCACAAACACACAAACACACTAAATAATATTCCCAAATAGTTAACTTTGCCCCAATACTTTTAAAAAAGTCAATGTCCCAAGCAAAAACTTACTGATTCCTTTCAGCCACCAGCAAGGTGATCCTCTCCTCTCAGTGTTTCCACTGGAATGTGGAAGTCACTGTTCTCCAGAAAAGGTTTTAGGTTGCACAATAGGCATAACTTAAAAACCAAATTTTGTAATATGTTTCTAATATACCCCTAGATTCATTAAAATGCAATAATTTTGTATGGATAATGCCTGTGATAAGAAAAGGGGTGTGTCTATGATAATTTTACAATTACCACACCATGGTAGTGCCTTGCATAGAGAGAGAAACTCTTTGTAAGATAAGATTTCTACAATGTTCACTTGCACTGTCTTGATGGACTCTATACCAGGGTACTATCAAGCTAGGGAACATTGTAGACATCTCATGCCAAATGATGTCAAATCTTCACTGAGGTGTACTGTGCTGTTCATACGTCTCACTATGCATGTAAAACTGGCCCCAAAACCCTAAACCATCACAAACACCTCTCCTTGAGTTATTAGCTGGCCCTCCTATAGTGATATAAATAGTTGAGTACTGTGACAGCTTCCCCAGAGTCTCTCTCTCTCTCTCGCTCTCCCCCCCCCCCCCCCTCACTCTTGGAATGCCCCTAACTTAGCGCTGCCCCGATTCCTCCCCTCACCACCCTGACTCCACCCCTAGCAAGCTAACGCACGCGAAAAGGGACTTTTCACGTGTGATAGCTGCTTATCGCATGCGATAAGCAATAGAAAATGACCCCCTTAGTACCTAATTCACATAAGGGTAGATTTTCAAAGGGTTACATGCCAGAGACAGGCATAACTCAACAAAATAAGGTAGGGGGGGATTTAGGTAGGGCTGGGGGTCCTGGGAGGGATCTTACGGTCTCGGGCCGCCAGGCCTGCCAGGAATCAAAATGGCACCAGTGGCCCTTTGCCCTTACCATGTGACAGGGGCTACCGGTGCCATTGGTTGGCTCCTGTCACATGGTAGGAGCAATGGATGGCCGGTGCCATCTTAGAAAATGGAGCGGTCCATCCAGTGCTCCTTCCATGTGACAGGGGCTGACCAATGGCACCGGTAGCCCCTGTCACATGGTAAGGGCCACTGGCACCATTTTGATTAATGGCAGCCGACGGCCCGAGAGGGAGAGATCGCTCCCGGGACCCCGCTGGACCACCATGGCTTTTAGTAAGTCCTTGGGGGATCAGGATGGTGGGGGGGGGGGTTTGTAATTAAGTAAATTTGAAGGGTTGGGGTGGGGGTTTTTTTCATGGAAAATCGCTGAAAAAAAAATGAGCCGCAGGAAAACGTTTTCCACGAGGCGCCAGAACCACAACCTGACCCGAAAACCTTAAACAATGCACATCTCTAGTAAGTACTGCTTGGAGACATTTTTAAAATTTAAAAGTTTTGGGGAGAAGTAAACTATTAGGGTGTATTATTTAGTGTGTTCATGTGTTTTGTTTTAAATAGGTAGTCAGAAAATCAGGCAACAAACAGAAGTTTGTGTGTTTTGTTTTAAATAGGTAGTCAGAAAGTCAGGCAACAAACAGAAGTTTGTGTGTTTTGTTTTAAATAAGTAGTCGGAGAGTCAGGCAACAAACAAATTTGCGTGTTTTATTTTAGATAGGCAGTCAGAAAGTCAGGGAACAAACAGAATTTTGTGTGTTTTGTTTTAAATAGGTAGTCGGAGAGTCAGGCAACAAACAGAAGTTTCCGTGTTTTGTTATAAATAAGTAGTCAGAAAGTCAGGCAACAAACAGAAGTTTGTGTGTTTTGTTTTAAATAAGTAGTCGGAGAGTCAGGCAACAAACAAATTTGCGTGTTTTATTTTAGATAGGCAGTCAGAAAGTCAGGGAACAAACAGAATTTTGTGTGTTTTGTTTTAAATAGGTAGTCGGAGAGTCAGGCAACAAACAGAAGTTTCCGTGTTTTGTTTTAAATAAGTAGTCAGAAAGTCAGGCAACAAACAGAAGTTTTTATTTTAAATAGGTAGTCAGAAAGTCAAGCAACAAACAAGTTTGTATGTTTGTATTTTCCAACCTCCCACTCCCAGGCAAATCCTTTAATTTATAGATAGGTGTCACTTTCACACTTAAAATGTTTTTTAAAAATCAGCCTTTTAACTTAAATTAAGAAATTCCCCACACCTTATCATGAGTTTGATCATTCCCTTGTAGATCACTACCAGATATATAGTGAATACACTAATACATTTAAAAGATCCTAATCGTATGCAATCCTACATACATAGCAACCTAAAACTTAACTAGGAACTGAACAAATTTAAGATGAAGGCAGCAGTCCAGCAGGAAGAGGGTGGCCTCCCAGTCTTTTGCATCGAGTGTAACGATTGATTTTTTACCCGCCAGTGAGAAGTTGTATGTGTGCATCTATTGCAAAGAGCTTCTGTCTCTCAGAAAATGAGTATGATCTCTGGAGGCTAGACTGGCAGACCTGGAGGAGCTAAGGCAGACAGAGAGTTATATAGATGAGACCTTCAGGGACATAGTGTTGCTTTGCTGCCCGTTTCCTAGCTGCAAGCAGCCTCTTACCTTCCTTTCCAGCCAGCCTTCCACTCCCTGATGTCATCCGCAGTGCCCAAAGATCCGGAGACCGCTGCTGTCAACTCTCTTCTTCGCGGCCTGAGAGCCGCCACCGACTGGACCTTCCACGCGGCCTGGGAGCCACCATCCTCCTTTTCTTCGTGGCCTGGAGACCGCCACTGACTCCACTATTTCTTCACAGCCTGGAGGCCACCTTCCACGTCCTCTTCAGCAGCCTGGAGGCCACCTCAAAGCCCCTCTTCCAGGGCCCGGAGGCTACCATCGTCCAAGTCCTCTTCTGTGGCCTGGAGGCCGCTCCGGAGCTCCTCTTCTTGCGGCAGGAAGCCACCATCAATCTTCTTTCTTCACAGCAGGGAGCCGTCGTCGTCAAGGCCTTGCTTCTCCTACACTGCAGAACATCACTCTCCATGGTCCTGTCCCTTCCTAGGCGCACAGCTGCACCTCCTCTCTGCTCTTAAAGGGCCAGCGGTGGGCAGTCCTTCTGAGCTCCTCCTGCTGATGTTCCTAGGCATTTCCTCTTCAGCCCTATAAAGAGGGCCTTCCTTCAGTCCGTCTTGGCCTTTGCAAGGAGCTGCCTGCTCCTGGAGTCCATGCTGTTCCAGCTCTTCTTCCAGGAGGCTCCGATGTCTATCCTCACTTCTTCAAGGCATTCTGTTCCTCATTGTCTTCTTCCATGATTCTTGAACCTTGGTTGTCATCTTTGTTCCATGTCCTGGTCTCTCGACAGATCCCGTCCTCTTGTCTCCAGCTGTCCATGTCTCCAGATGCCTGATGTCCTCGTCTTCAAATGTCCTGAAGATCCCTTGTCTTCGGATGTCCAGACTTCTTAGCTTTCTGATGTCTTTGCCCATCATGTTCCAGTCGTCCCTGTGATCCTCCTCTCTTGAAGTCCCTTGATGTCCAGATGCCATAGATGTCCTGATGTCCCGAGGTACCTGGTGTCCTTTCATATCCGATGTCCTGCGCTCCATTCCTGATGTTCCAAGTCTCCGAGTTCCAAGTCCTGACTTTGATGTTCCGAGTTCCAAGCTCCTGATGTTCCGAGTTCCAAGTTCCGAGTCCTGATCCTGATATCCTTGTCCAGTTCTGTTCCTGAAGTTCCGTTAGTTCCTAGCTCCAGGTTCAACTTCGCTCGCTCTGGTCCTCGTCTTCAGCTGACCTTTCCTGGGAGTAAATCCGTATCAATCCGGTGTCTGTTCCCGGTGGCTGGAGTCCTCTTCAGGAAGGATTTGTCTTTGAGCACTGCCTGGATTCCTCCTTCATCCTGAGCCTCAGTCTTATGCTCGCTCCACTCTATGTGGTCTGCGACCAGCCTCTTCAGGTTGTGTAGGGTGCGCCATGGGACAGGGTGGTCCATGACCAGCCCTCGTTGGCTGTGTAGGGCGCCTTGAGGGGCAGCGCCTGTCTAAGTCTCTGAGTATCCTGAGTCCTTATCCTTGCCTGAGTCTTCCCAAGTTCCAAGTCCTCATCGGAGTGTTCTATTCAGAGTTAGCAGTCTGCTTGGGAGTTAGCAATCTGTTCTTTTAGGAATTAACAGTCTGCTTGGGATTAGCAATCTGATGTTATTTAGGAGAGTTGTGGGTGGATCCTTGGACCAGTGGCAGATGACCATGCCCCGGGGGAAGATCCCGAGAGGAACCACCAGTCAGGCTCAGAGTATGGAGACAGACACACACTAGTTCTTTTATTAGACAGTATACTGAACCACAGAGGTGGCAGTAGTGAGCTGGAATGCTCAGCTGGGCTGTAGTCTCTCAGATACTGGAACAGTGATCCCTGGAGGCTGATCTGTAGAGAAACTGAATATAGTGAGTAGGCAGGGTATGCAGAGTTTATGTACTGAACCAGATGGTAATACTCACACAATGTCTCATAGAAGCCCAGGAGCTGGAATGTATAGGCCCTCGAGGAGCGAGTACTAGAGATGTGAATCGGAACCGGAATCTGATCGGTTCAGGGATCCAAATCTTAAAATATTTATCGCCCAGCCCGATTTGAGTTTTGATTATCAGCTGCGCCCGATCAGATAATCAAAAAATCCTCCCCCACCCTCCCGAACCCCCAAAAAAGGTTTTAAAATTACCTGGTGGTCCAGTGTGAGCGCGGGGAGCGATCTCCCGCTCTCAGGCCATCGGCTGCGTTAATAAAAATGGCGCCGATGGCCCTTTGCCCTTACCATATGACAGGGCAAAGGTAGCGCACTGTTAATCCACCATTGGACGCGCTTTTTCCCTTACCCCTTATTCAGTGAGGGGCCAAAAACGCACGTCCAACCCGCAGAACCTAATAGCGCAATTGCATGTTGATGGCCCTATTAGGTATTCCCGCGCGATTCAGAAAACAAAATGTACAGCCAAGCCGCACATTTTGCTTTCAGAAATTGGCGCCTACCCAAAGGTAGGCACTAATTTCTTCAGGCACCGGGAAAGTGCACAGAAAAGCAGATATAAAGGCCAATCAGGGGACCGCCCAGAAAAGCAGATTTAAAGGCCAATCAGGGGACCGCCCTGATTGGCCTTTAAATCTGAAACTCCCGCCGACCGAGCCCTCTTCATCCGGACGCAGCCCTGCCGAGCAGAGGGGGAAAATCGGTGCTGGGCCTGCGCGATCGGCGCCGGAGACCCGCCGGGGTAAGGCCCCAACTTATTTCACCTACCCACGGCCGCCTCCGACCACCGACCACGAGGCAGCCCCTGCCGTCTTCCCTGAGCCGCAGACGCCGACGACATCCTCCGGCCCTTCCTCCGCCTCCGAGGGGAACGCTGAGCACGCACAGCCAATCAGGGGACCGCCCTGATTGGCCTTTAAATCTGAAACTCCCGCCGACCGAGCCCTCTTCATCCGGACGCAGCCCTGCCGAGCAGAGGGGGAAAATCGGTGCTGGGCCTGCGCGATCGGCGCCGGAGACCCGCCGGGGTAAGGCCCAACTTATTTCACCTACCCACGGCCGCCTCCGACCCCGACCATGAGGCAGCCCCTGCCGTCTTCCCTGAGCCGCAGACGCCGACGACATCCTCCGGCCCTTCCTCCGCCTCCGAGGGGAACGCTGAGCACGCACAGCCAATCAGGGGACCGCCCTGATTAGACATTAAATTTAAATTGTGAGACACCCAAGCGCCGCGCGCCTAGCGTCGCGCGCCGAAGGAGCACGACAAAGGAGCCTGCTCCTTTGTGCGCTCCTTCGTGCACTCCCGTTGTGCACTCCCTTTATGTTCTACAACCTCATTAAGTGACTACAACCTCATTAAGTGACTCAATCCTCCTTGACCTCCCCTGAAACCCCCCACCACCCTAAACTCCCGACCCACCCTCCTCCATCCACCCTTCACCCTATCTATTGAAATCTTCTATGCATCGCTATACTAACAAAACTCTCCACACAACATTATACAGTCACGCAGCAACCAAACAGGCTCTCTCGCACAACAAAAACACACGCTATGGATCTAACACAATGCATTCCCAACTTCCTCACCACTACAACCAATACCACCCTCCCAAATTCACTCTATCCACTAGACGTCTCACCAAAATCCAAACTAACCCTAAAATATACTTTAATACCCTCACACTCATCACTCTACTACTCATCAATGCACAGTCTATCACCAAAAAAATCCCAATCATTCATGACCTGCTCTCAGACTACCACCCAGACATATTCTGCATAACTGAATCATGGCTCAAACACACTGACACAGTCCTACTCAATCAACTGCCCAGAAACACATACAACATATTCTCCATACCTAGGAGCAAAAGAAAGGGAGGTGGACTACTATTCCTAGCCCACAAAAAACTTAAATTCTCCTCTTTCCCCCTAAACCTACCCCCTCCTTTCGAGACTAACCTATTTAAATCAAAACATCTACAAATACTCCTCCTCTATGTTCCTCCCGGCTGCCTACAACACAACCTCTCCCCCCTGATCGAAGCCATCACATCACACATCAACCTACAAGAACCAGCCATCATACTAGGAGACTTCAATCTCCATATTGACACCCAATCAACAACTCCCACCTGCGAACTCCTCCTATCTTCCATGACAGCTCTCGGATTCTCCCAAATCATTACCACCCCCACTCAGAAATCTGGGCACACCCTTGATTTAATTTTCATTAACAATAAAATATCTGCAACTGAATCACCCACTACTACTCCAACTCCATGGTCCGACCACTACCTCATTCAAGCCAAGCTCCAACATCAATCGAACACAGCAAAAACAGACTCCTGCTTCATTGAATACACCAAACCTTGCTCCAGTGAAGACCTAGCAGAGCTACTCCCGGAAGCACTAAAAACAATCAACCTACATGATGCCAACTCAGCTACAGACTCCTGGATCTCCATCAACGCTGACATAGCCAACACATTATGCCCCACAATAAAAAAGGAAATCAGATCATCTACTAAACAAAATGCTCCTTGGTACACCCCCGAACTGAAAACATCCAAACGAACGCTCAGACAAACCGAAAAACAATGGAGACGAACACCTACACCAAACCTGAAAGACAAATATAGAACACTTCTACACAAATATACAGCTGACCTCAACACAGCAAAGCGCAATTTCTACACATCCAGAATTCATGAATACCAATTCAACCCGAGGACCCTCTTCTCATACGTCAAAGAACTCACCAACCCAATCCAGAATGACACAATGCCAAACTCCAACAACATCTCCAGTGACAAACTAGCTCAATTCTTCAAGGACAAAGTCGACAACATCATTGCCAAGATTCCCCATTCCCACAACGACTCAACAAATATCCCTCCTCCCATCCACATTTGGACCCAATTCACTCCTGTTGCATCTACAGAAATTGAACCCTTCATCAAAAAAACCAAACCAGCATCCCACCCCGTAGACTCCATCCCCATCAAAACCCTAAAACTCATCAGAGAGATTATTGCCAAACCTATAACCCAAATCATCAACCTATCCCTCAAACAAGGAATCTTCCCAGACAAACTCAAAAACGCCATCATCAAACCAATCATAAAAAAACCGCAACTCGACAAATCTGATCCTGCAAACTACAGACCAGTCTCCAACCTCCCATTCCTAGCAAAAATCATCGAGAAAACTGTCAACAATCAACTCACAGACCACCTCGACGCCCACAATCTTCTCCATCCAACACAGCACGGCTTCAGAAAACTCTACAGCACAGAAACTCTCCTCCTCTCCCTCACCGACACCATCCTCAGAGGCCGAGACAGTGGCAAGACATTTCTACTGATCCTCCTCGATATATCAGCCGCATTTGACACCATCAACCACAGAACTCTCCTCACCAGACTTAAAGAGATCGGTCTGCAAGACACTACACTCAACTGGTTCAAATCATACCTCTCTAACAGATCCTTCATTGTCAAGACAAACTCTTCTGAATCCTCCCAAGTGCCCCTCACCCATGGCGTCCCTCAAGGTTCTTCACTATCCTCGACCCTCTTCAACATCTACCTCCTCCCACTATGCAAATACCTCTCTGATGCCAACCTCACCTACTTCGTTTATGCAGACGACATTCAAATTCTCCTCCCCATCACCAAATCCATTGAACTCACCATGGAAAGATGGAACAAACTCAGTTCAAATTTATCTCAACTGCTATCACAACTATCTCTCTGCCTCAACCAAGCCAAAACAGAAATCATTCACATCCAGGACGACCGTCCCGCTTCCCCCCTCGAGAGCACCCCCTCAAACAACACAGGAAGCGCAAACAACACTGGGATGCCAAACTTATCAAGAACCTCACTCACACCATCCACAAAAAACCTAGGAGTAACCATCGACAGCCAACTCAACTTTAAACGACACATCTCCAATATAATCAAAGATGGATTTTTCAAACTTCAAACACTTAAAAAACTCAAACCTCTCCTCCAACCGCATGATTTCCGAACAGTACTACAATCAATTATTTTCTCAAAACTCGACTACTGCAACTCCCTCCTCCTTGGACTTCCTGAAATCCACATCAAGCCCCTCCAAGTTCTACAAAACGCCGCCGCCAGAATTATCACCAATCACAGAAAATCCTCCCACATCACACCCACTCTCAAAGACCTCCACTGGCTGCCCATCACACAAAGAATCCAGTATAAAACCCTCACCCTTCTTCACAAAAAAATAAACAACAACAGAATGGTCTGGCTAAACAACAACATCCAACCATATTTCACACAAAGAAATCTCAGATCCACCAACTCAGGTCTCCTCTCCATCCCAACTCTTAAAAATGCTCACCTCAATACAACACGCAAATGAGCCATTACAATAGCTGGCCCTACCCTCTGGAACTCCCTCCCCCCACAGCTCAGAAACGAACCCTCACCGCAAGTCTTTAAAAAACAGCTCAAAACATGGCTGTTCTTGAAAGCATTCCCTCCTGAACCCCAACATCCTATAATAAACGCTCTTGAAAGCCTTACCGCATAACTTCTACTCTGCATGAACGCATAACCCCTCCCCCCTTCTCTATCCTCCCTTTTCCCTGTCCCCCACCCTTCTCGTAACCTCCCTTTTCCCTGTCCCCCACCCTACTCATAACCAAGTCATATTGTACATATTGTATATAGGCTATATGCCATTTCTATATACCCACATCTAATATTTAATTTTAATTTTATTCATATGTTACAATGTTCCTTATATTTATTGTTTAATCAACTGTTCTCTTGTTACAATGTAAAATAGGGCAGTTCCGGCTCTATTCAACCTGTTTTCTGGAAACCGATGTGATATCTCGATCGAATGTCGGTATACAAAAGAAATAAATAAATAAAAATAAATAAAAACTGCTTCTTTGTGCACCCTCCGACTTAATATCATGGCGATATTAAGTCGGAAGTCCCGAAGGGTAAAATAAAAAGAAAAAAAAATTTGAAGTCAGCCCGCGGCTTTCGGGTCGAAAACCGGACGCTCAATTTTGCCAGCGTCCGGTTTCTGAGTCTGTGGCTGTCAGCGGGCTCGAAAACCGACGTCGGCAAAATCGGGCGTCGGCTGTCAAACCAGCTGACAGCCACCGCTCCGGGCCAAAAGGAGGTGCTAGGGACGCACTAGTGTCCCTAGCGCCTCCTTTTGCCTGTTTCTACCACCAGGCGTCATTTAAATACTGAATCGCGCACACAGACGAGTGGCCTGTGCACGCGCCGGGAGAGCGAGCATTTGTCCGCTCTCCCGTGGACTTTACTGAATCGGCCCGATCATTTGCTGCTATACACTCCAACTCTCCCATCTTGTTTCTTAGACTTCTGGCATTGGTAAACAGACATTTCAAGGTGTGTTTTTTGTTTGTATTAACAACCTGCTTTTCAGTTGTTAGGGATAATTCGGAAATCATTAGCTTCGGTGATTTTTTACATATAGGCACATGGACTGTGTTTGCTTTTAATGGAACCTCTCTGTTGGGATGCCCTAACTCTCCTATTTCATTAGTATCCTTCAAACATACATTTTTCCGAACCATGCACTGTGAGTGACTGTCGGCTTTCCCCCTTGTTCTAGTTTAAAAGCTGCTCTATCTCCTTTTTAAAAGTTAGTGCCAGCAACTTGGTTCCACTCTGGTTAAGGTGGAGCCCATCCTTTCGGAAAAGTCTCCCCTTTCCCCAAAAGTTTCCCCAGTTCCTAATAAAGCTGAATCCCTCTTCCCTGCATCATCATCTCATCCACGCATTGAAATTTTGGAGCTCTGCCTGCCTCTGGGGACCTGCACGTGGAACAGGAAGCATTTCAGAGAATGCCACCCTAGAGGTTCTGGATTTCAGCTTCCTACCTAAAATCCTAAATTTGGCTTCCAGAACCTCTCTCCCACATTTTCCTATATCGTTGGTGCCCACATGTACCACGACAGCCGGCTCCTCCCCAGCACTGTCTATAATCCTATCTAGGTGACGCGTGAGGTCTGCCACCTTCGCACCAGGCAGGCAAGTTACCAGGCGGTCCTCATGTCCACCAGCTACCCTGCTATCTACATTTCTAATAATCGAATCACCAACTATGATGGCCGGCCTAACCCTTCCCTCCTAGGCAGTAGCCCTGGGAGACTTGTCCTCAGTGCGAGAGAACAATACATCACCTGGAGAGCAGGTCCTTGCTACAGGATCACTTCCTGCTACACCAGGGTGATGTGCTCCTATTGGGAGACTTTTCTGATCCAAGGCAGCACTGGGGCTGCCAGACTGGATTTGGAACTTGGCTACTATGTCCCTGAAGGCCTCATCAATGTACCTCTTTGTCTGCCTCAGCTCCTCCAAGCCTGCTACTCTAGCCTCCAGAGATCGGACTCGTTCCCTGAGAGCCAGGAGCTCTTTGCACCGAGTGCACACATACATGTAACACTAAATGCAAAAGACTGGTAAGCCCCCCTCTTGCTGCTGGATTGCTGCCTTCATCTTAGTTTTATTGAGTTCCTAGTTAAGTTTAGGATACTAAGGGAGTTGGAATGAGAGTACTTTAAATTTACAGGTGAGTTTACTAATTAATCAGCTAGTGTCCTACAAGGGGATAATTAAACTTTCAATAAAGGCTGGTGCAATAGTATGAGTTAGATAAGACCCTGATTGATTTTTAATCAGAAAGTGTCTTGTGCCTAAAAATCAAGGGTTGAGTGGGTGGAAAAGACAGACACTAGAATTAACTATCTGGCTTGCTTATTACCTCAGACACACACAAACTCTAAATAATATATCCCTTAATTTTACCTATCACCAAACTTTTATATGCCCCAAAATTTCTGAAAGCTATACCTACCAATCCTCTTTAACCACCATTAAATTAATCGTCACTCAGTTAATGGAAGGGTGTGGAAGTTAATCCCTGGATCGCTTGCGGAGACCTCTGGACTCTTCTCCCGGGGGATGCTGGGAGCAGTATGCAGATGAGCCTTCCGGTCCTCCTCTACTGCAAAGGGCATGTAGCCTCTGGAAGCTGGGGCTGTGACGTCAATGCCTGGATCGCTTGCGGTGACTTCTGGACTCCTCTCCCGGGGGATGCTGGGAGCAGTATGCAGATGAGCCTTCCGGTCCTCCTCTACTGCAAAGTCATCTTCTGCATTGATGACAGGTAGATCTTGAGTCTTGGAAGAAAATTCACTGAGTATGAGTGGTTTCAGGAGAGAAACGTGGAAGGCATTATGGATGTGAAGCCCAGGTGGTAGTTTCAGACGATAGGTAACTTGGTCAATACGTTGAAGGACTGGGAATGGTCCCACATAGCGAGGAGCAAACTGAGAGGAGGGTAGTTTGAGTCTGAGGTGCTTGGTAAACAACCAGACCTTATCTCCTAGCTTGAAGACTGGAGCTTGCACATGGTGCGCGTCGTAGTACTTCTTGGCGCGATCACTCGCTTTGATTAGCATGTCTTTTGTTTGAACCCACAATTTATGGATATCATCAGCAGTAGATTGAGTTGCTGGGGATGACACTGAGAGCTTCAGTAGAAGTGGTGGTGTTGGAGGACGTCCAAAAACCACTTCAAATGGTGATTTTCCAGTGGATGTTGCTGGATGAGCGTTGATGGTGAGTTCAGCCCATGGAAGTAATTCGACCCAATTATTTTGTCAGAACTTGACATAGGCTCGTATAAACAGCTTCATTGTACGATTCATCCGTTCCATCTGGCCATTCGACTGCGGATAGTAGGCTGAGGTGTAGTCTAGATTGATGTCAAACAACTTACACAAAACCTTCCAGACTCATGCTGTGAATTGGGTCCCATGGTGAGAAACGATGTGTGAAGGTAGGCCGTGGAGGCAGAATATGTGCGTTATGAAGAGCTTTGCAAGCTCCAAGGCTGAGGGTATGCCAGGGAGCGCCACGAAGTGTGCCATCTTGCTAAAGCGATCCACAGCCACCCAGATGGTGTTCATTCCTCCGGAAGTAGGTAAATTTACTACAAAGTCAGTAGCAATGTGCAACCAGGGCTGATCTGGAACTGGCAATGGTTGCATCTGACCCCACGGTTGTCCAGAAGCAGGTTTGTTCTTAGCACAATTGGTGCAGGATGCCACGTAGGAATAGGTATCCTTTTTGATAGTAGGCCACCAATACAGCTTCTGTATCTTGAGCAGGGTACGTCGTTGACCAGGATGGCCAGCCAGCTTGGAATCGTGTGCCCAGAAGAGCACTTTCTTCCTAAGGTTCTTTGGAATGATAGTCTTTCCAATGGGCACAGAGTGAGTGGATGTCAAGAGGATTTTCTTCGGGTCAATTATGTGCTGTGGCTCATCAGGCACATCCTCTGAATGAAATGAGCGCGACAGTGCGTCTGCTCTGGTGTTTCGATATCCAGTGCGGAACTTGAGCCCAAAATCAAAACGGTTGAAGAATAAAGACCATCTGGCCTGTCTGTAATTCAGCCGTTGTGCATGGCGTAGATACTCAAGATTCTTATGATCTGTGAAGATGGTTTTTTGATGTTGAGCGCCTTCAAGCCAAGGCCGCCACTCCTCGAATGCAAGCTTTATTGCCAGGAGCTCCTTGTTGCCAATCCTGTAGTTCCTCTCAGCTGGAGAGAATCTTCGTGAGAAGAATGAACAGGGACATAAGGCTTTTGAGTCTCCAGCTTGGCTTAACACAGCCTCTACCCCCATATCCGAAGCATCGACTTCTACTAGAAGGGATTATTGGGGTCTGGATGCTGTAAGCATGGTTCTGTGGAGAAGGCAATCTTCAATTTCTCGAATGCAGAAATGGCCTCAGCTGACCATTTTGAAGTGCTGGCACCCTTGCGAGTCATTGCAGTCAAGGGTACAGTTAATGAAGAGTAGTTCTTTATGAAGCTTCGATAATAGTGTAGCACTCACACAATGTCTCATAGAAGCCCAGGAGCTGGAATGTATAGGCCCTCGAGGAGCAAGTACCTGGTTCCAGGGAAAGCTCTGAGAGAGCGATGGTAACTCACTGATGTAGTTGGCAGTGATGACTTGCAGGCAGAAGAGAGTACTGAGAAAATCTGGAAATGAGGGCCCTCGAGGAGCGAGTACCAGTTCCAGACTGTCACCTGAAAAACAAAGGAGAGAGCGAGGCCCCCGAGGAGCGGGTACCCCTAGTAAGTCCGAGGTGGCAGAGTAGCTTAGGTAGTGTAACCCTTGCTAACTCGATGTGTTAGCAAAGACCTTATATATCCGTTGCGGGTGACATCATCTACGGGGGACGCCGCCGAGGTTTGCGCCATTGCCGGTACTTCAGTCGGGGCCACACCGTGTGTGCGCCCCTAGGCCTCCAGGAAATATGGCAGTTTGCAGCGTCTAGCCAGTCCAGGGAAGCAGGAGGACTTCGGCAGAACAATGCTGCGGCAACCAATCTTCCCATGGACGAAGAGGGAGGCGCCAAAGAGGTAAGGAGGGCGGAGAGAGGGTGTCGGGTACCGACGGACACAACACGGAGTAACCAGATCCTCGCCTGACTCTCTAGAATCCACCTCTGATCTTCTTCTTCGTCTGAGCATCTTACGTCTGAATTCCAAGCTACCCCATGTCTTCGTCTGAGCCTTTCCAAGTTTCAAGTCCTCGTCTGAGTCTTTCCAAGTTCCAAGTCCTCGTCTGAGTCTTTCCAAGTCCTCATCTGAGCCTTTCCATCTAGGTCCTCATCTGAGTCTTTCCAAGTTCCAAGTCCTCATCCAAGCACTTCCAAGTTCCAAGTCTTTGACCAAGTCCTTCCAAGTTCCAAGTACCAAGTGTCCTCGTCTTGTCAAGTTCCAAGTTCCCAGCATCCTCGTCTCATCTGATTTTCAAGTTCCAAATTCCCAGTGTCCTTGTCTTGTCTGAGTTCCAAAGTTCCAAGCATCCTCGTCTCATCTGAGTTCCACGTTCCAAGTTCCAGGCATCCTCGTCTCGTCTGAGTTTCAAGTTCCAAGCGTCTTCGTCTCGTCTGAGTGCCAAGTCCCAAGTAACCACACCTTGTTCAAGTTTTCAAGCCTAGTCCGAATTCAAAGTCCTGTCTTGTTCCTAGTTCCAGTACCATCACCTGTCCTCAACCTCTGTCCATCCTGCCGCATCTTCCGCTCCCTAGTGGCAGGTCTGAAAGGACTATCAAGTGGCTGGAGGGCTACCCCAGAGACCAGCATTGCGTTGCTGGGTCTCTACCAGTGCATGCAAGTTCGGCAGAGGTTAGGGCAGCGGTCAGCCTGTTCCTCCCATGCTTGGGCATGGCTTGCCTGCCACAGTGCTTCCACGGAGCTCCTTTCTGCAGTCACGCCGTGGTCCAAGGGGACACATCTCCCCAGAATCGGGAGTACTCCCTAGCACTCCCGCAACACATAGTAGCCAAGTCCCAACTCCAGTCTGGCATCCATGGTGCTGTCTTGGAGGAGGAAGGTCTCATGATTGGAGAGTATCAACCTGGTGCAGCAGGAAATGATTCTGTAGCAAGGACATGCTCTCCAAGTGGTGCATTGTCCTCTCACACCAAATATGTGTCTCCCAGGTCTTCTGCCAAGGAGAGAAGGGTTAAGTCAGCCGTCATAGTTGGTGATTTGATTATTAGGAATGTAGACAGCTGGGTAGCTGGTGGGCATGAGGATCACCTGGTAACATGCCTGGTATGAGGGTTGCAGACACCATGAGACACCTAGATAGAATTTTAAACAGTTCTGAGGAGGAGCCAGCTGTCGTGGTACATGTAGGCAACAATGACATAGGAGAATGTGGGAGGGAGGTTCTGGAAGCCAAATTTAGGCTCTTAGGTAGAAAGCTGAAATCCAGAACCTCCAGGGTAGCATTCTCTGAAATGCCCTCTGTTCTACATGCAGGTTTCCAGAGACAGGCAGAGCACCGGAGTCTCAATACATGGATGAGACAATGGTACAGAGAAGAGGGATTCAGTTTTGTAAGGAACTGGGGAACCTTTTGGGGAAGGGGGAGTCTTTTCCATAGGGATGGATTCCACCTAAACCAGGGTGGAACCAGGCTGCTGGCACTAACTTTTCAAAAGGAGATAGAGCATCTTTTAAACTAGAATAAAGGGGAAAGCCGACAGTCATTCACCAGCACATGGTTCAGAGGAAGGTATCTTTAAAGGATATTAATGATGCATTAGAGTTAGAGCATCCTAACAGAGAGGTTCCAATAATAAGAAAAGTAGTCTAAGTGCCTATAATTAAAAACTCACCTGAGCTAAAAGATTCCAATTTATCCCTGTCAATTGAAAAGCAGAATGTAAATACAAACAAAAAACTCACTTTGAAATGTTTGTATGCTAATGCCAGCAATCTAAGAAGTAAGATGGGAGAATTAGAGTGTATAGCAGTGAATGATGACATAGACTTAATTGGCATTTCAGAGAGATAGTGAAAAGAGGACAACCAATGTGATAGTGCTGTACTGGGGTACTTGAGGTTCCAACAATAAAAACTGCAAGACTTGACGTAACCCACAAGAGAGCTTTTTCAGTCACTGGCCCAATTCTTTGGAATTCCCTGCCTGAAGATATTAGACATATCAAACACCAAAGAATTAAAAAAAATCATTAAAAACTTATCTGTGTTCTATCGCTTACAATATTGCCTAACTATCTTTAACTTCCCCCTCCACTAACTTATTAAGAAAAAGTTTTAAGAAAATGTTTTATGTCTAACTAGCTGTCCTTTTAATATTTTATTATTATACATTCTATTTTGTATTTATATTTGTTATACTGCCTTTTTAGTTTAATTCATTATGTATGTATTATTGTAAACCATCTAGATGGATTGTTACTAATCTTATTAGCAGTATATAAAAACGTTTCAATAAAAACAAAATAAATAAATAAAATTATATCGCCATGACAAAGAGGACCATCTTGGTGATGGGGTGGTGCTTTATGTCTGGGATGGCATAGAATCCAACAGGATAAAGATCCTGCATGAGATCCAATCTTTATGGGCAGAAATCCCTTATGTGTTGGGGAAAAGAATAATGATATGAGTATACTACCATCCACCTGGCCAAAATGTGGAGATGGACAGTGAAATGCTAAGAGAAATTAGGGAAGCTAACCAAATTGGTAGTGCAGTAATAATGGGAGATTTCAATTACCCCATATTGAGTGGGTAAGTGAAACATCAGTGCAGAGAATAATTAGTTCAGGAACCGACAAGAGAGGGAGCAATTTTAGATCTAATTCTCAGTGGAGCATAGGATTTGGTGAGAGAGGTAACAATGGTGGGGCTGCTTGGCAATCATAATCATAATATGATCAAATATGAATTAATGACTGGAAGGGGGACAGTATGTATATCCATGGCTCTAGCGCTAAACTTTCAAAAGGGAAACTTTGATAAAATGAGAAAAATAGTTAGAAAAAAACTGAAAGGTGCAGCTGCAAAGGTAAAAAGTGTGTAACAGGCATGGACATTGTTAAAAAGTACCATCCTAGAAACACAGACCAGAAGTATTTCACACATTAAGAAAAGTGGAAGGACGGCAAAATGATTACTAGCATGGTTAAAAGTTGAGGAGAAAGAACCAAAAGATCTTCATTCAAAATTTGGAAGAAGGATCCATAAGAAGAAAATAGGATAAAGCATAAGCATTGGCAAGTTAAATGTAAGACATTGATAAGACAGACTAAGAGAAAATTTGAAAAGAAATTGGCCACAGAGGCAAAAAAATCACAATAAAAGCTTTTTTAAATATGTCCAAAGTAGAAAGCCTCTAAGGGTGTCAGTTGGACTGTTGGATGATCAAAGGGTTAAAGGGGCACTTAGAGAAGATAAGGCCATCATGGAAAGATTAAACAATTTCTTTGCTTCAATGTTTACTGAAGAGGATATTGGAGAGATACCTGTTTCTGAGAAGGTTTTCATGGGTGAGGATTCATCAACTGAATCAAATCACGGTGAACATGGAAGATGTGGTAAGCCTGATTGACAAACTTAAGAGTAGTTAATCACCTGGACCGTATGTATATACCCCAGGGTTCTGAAAGAACTAAAAAAATGAAATTTCAGACCTATTAATAAAAATTTGTAACCAGTCATTAAAATCATCCGATGTACCTGAAGATTGGAAGATAGCCAGTGTAACCCCTATTTAAAAAGGACTCCAGGGGTGATCCGGGAAATTACAGACTGGTGAGCCTGACTTCAGTGCTGGGAAAAATCACGAAAACTGTTATAAAGAATAAAATCCCAAAATATTTAGATAGACATGGTTTGATGGGACACAGCCAGCATGGATTTACCCAAGGGAAGTCTTGCCTCACAAATCTCCTATATGTTTTTGAAGGGGTGATTAAACAGATGGACAAAGGAAAACCAGTAGATGTGATGTATTTGGATTTTCAGAAGGTGTTCAAAGTCCATCATGAGAGGCTACTAAGAAAACTAAATATCATGGGATAGGAGAAGATGTCCTTTTGAATTGCAAACTGGTTAATTGACAGGAAACAGAGAATAGGATTAAATGGTCAGTTTTCACAGTGGAGAAAGGTAAACAGTGGCATGCCTCAGGGATCTGTACTTGGACTGGTGCTTTTTAATATATTTGTAAATGATCTGGAAAGGGGAACAATGAGTGAGGTGATCAAATTTGCAGATGACACAAAATTATTCAGAGTAGTTAAATCACAAGCAGATTATGATAAATTGCAGGAGGACCTTGCAAGACAGGAAGATTATGCAATATGCATACATATGAAATTTAATGTGGACAAGTGATGCATATAGGGAAAAATAACCCATGCTGTAGCTACACGATGTTAGGTTCCAATTTAGGAGTTGCCACCCAGGAAAAAGAACTGGGTTGAAATTGTTGGCTTAGAGTGCTGTTGCAGTCAAAGCAAACAGAATGTTAGGAATTATTAGGAAGGGAATGGCAAATAAAACAGAGGATGTCATAATACCTCTGTATCACTGAATGGTTTGACCGCACCTTGAATACTGTATGCAATTCTGGTCTCTGCATCTCAAAAAAGATATAGTTGCACTGGAGAAAGTACAGAGAAGGGCAACCAAAATGATAAAGGGATGGAACAGCTCCTTTATGAGGAAAGGCTAAAGAGGTTAGGGCTGTTCAGCTTGGAGAAGAGATGGCTGAGGGGAGATATGATAGAGATCTACAAAATCATGAAAGGACTTGAATAGGTAAATGTGAAATGGTTATTTACTCTTTCAGATAGTACAAGGACTAGGAGGCACTACATGAAATTAGCAAGTAGCACATTTAACAAATCAGAGAAAATTATTTTTCACTCAATGCACAATTAAGCTCTGGAATTCTTGCCAGAGGATGTGTTAGGTATAGCTGGGTTTAAAAAAGGTTTGGATAAATTCCTGGAGAAGTCCATAAACTGCTATTAATCAACAGGTATTAGCCACTGCTTGTTGCTGGCATTAGTAGCATGGGATCTATTTAATATTTGCTTACTTGCCAAGTACTCGTGAATTGGATTGGCCACTATTGGAAACAGGATCCTGGGCTTGATAGACCCTTGGTCTGACATAGTATGGCAAATCTTATGTTTTTATATTCTTATCTATCAATGTCATCAGGACAGGGTATGAAATCCAAATTGAAAAAGATGGAGCACATTAGCTTCCTCCAGAACATCTAGAAGCTGTTGATAAATAGGGATGTGAATCATTTTTTAACGATTAAAATTATCGTCCGATAATTTTAATATCGTCTTAAATCGTTATAGAACACAATACAATAGAAATTCTAACGATTTATCGTTAAAAATCGTTAAATCGTGTTAGTGCGCACTAACGGGAGTTAGTGCGCACTAACTCCCAGTTAGTGCGCACTAACTCGAGTTAGTGCGCACTAACTGAAAATGATACAAATTGACACTTTCCAGGTCAGTAAAGGTCAGTTAGGAATGAATATGTGTTCCTATTGGCTGGCTGCCCTCTTATCTATTGATGTTAACCAGGTTCCCACTGAGGTGATGGTTGGGGGGATGGGAAATGGAAATGGAAACTCAGGAACACTAACAGAAAATGATACAAATTATTGACACTTTCCAGGTCAGTAAAGGTCAGTTAGGAATGAATATGTATTCCTATTGGCTGGCTGCCCTCTTATCTATTGATGTTACCAAGGTTCCAACTGAGGTGATGGTTGGGGGGATGGGAAATGGAAACTGTTGGTAGTTGACAAAAAAAGTAATGTGATCAGTCAATATGACTAGAACCTGTGCCCTATTCCTGATACCAGGGGTGTTGTGATCTTCCTGCACTCAGTGCCCTATCCCTGATACCAGTCTGAGACAGCTCCCTCCTTGCATTACTAGTGAGAGGCTGGCTTCACAGACAGGGGGGAGCTGCCTGACCCTCACTCCTGACTTCCCCCATGTACCAGCCAGTGAATGGTGTGTGGGTAAGGGGGGGGGGGGAGGATGGTGAAGTCTGAGACAGCTCCCTCCCTGCATTACTAGTGAGAGGCTGGCTTCACAGACAGGGGGGAGCTGCATGACCCTCACTCCTGACTTCCCCCATGTCCCAGCTAGTGAATGGTGTGTGGGTGAGGGGGGGGGGGGAGGATGGTGAAGTCTGAGACAGCTCCCTCCCTGCATTACTAGTGAGAGGCTGGCTTCACAGACAGGGGGGAGCTGCCTGACCCTCACTCCTGACTTCCCCCATGTCCCAGCCAGTGAATGGTGTGTGGGTGAGGGGGGGGGGGGAGGATGGTGAAGTCTGAGACAGCTCCCTTCCTGCATTACTAGTGAGAGGCTGGCTTCACAGACAGGGGGGAGCTGCCTGACCCTCACTCCTGACTTCCCCCCATGTCCCAGCTAGTGAATGGTGTGTGGGTGAGGGTGGGGGGGGGGGGGGGGGGGGAGGATGGTGAAGTCTGAGACAGCTCCCTCCCTGCATTACTAGTGAGAGGCTGGCTTCACAGACAGGGGGGAGCTGCCTGACCCTCAATCCTGACTTCCCCCATGTCCCAGCTAGTGAGTGGTGTGTGGGTGAGGGGGGGGGGGGAGGACGGTGAAGTCTGAGACAGCTCCCTCCCTGCATTACTAGTGAGAGGCTGGCTTCACAGACAGGGGGGAGCTGCCTGACCCTCACTCCTGACTTCCCCCATGTCCCAGCCAGTGAATGGTGTGTGGGTGAGGGGGGGGGGAGGATGGTGAAGTCTGAGACAGCTCCCTCCCTGCATTACTAGTGAGAGGCTGGCTTCACAGACAGGGGGGAGCTGCCTGACCCTCACTCCTGACTTCCCCCATGTCCCAGCTAGTGAATGGTGTGTGGGTGAGGGAGGGGGGAGGATGGTGAAGGGTGAGACAGCTCCCTCCCTGCATTATTAGTGAGAGGCTGGCTTCACAGACAGGGGGGAGCTGCCTGACCCTCACTCCTCCGGGGTATTGTGATCTTCCTGCACACAGTGCCCTATCCCTGATACCAGGGGTGTTGTGATCTTCCTGCATGCAGTGCCCTATCCCTATTAATACCAGGAGTGTTGTGATCTTCCTGCACGCAGTGCCCTATCCCTAATACCAGGGGTGTTGTGATCTTCCTGCATGCAGTGCCCTATCCCTATTAATACCAGGAGTGTTGTGATCTTCCTGCATGCAGTGCCCTATCCCTGATACCGGGATGTGTGCAAGAAGATCACAACACCCCCGGTATCAGGAATAGGGCACTGCGTGCAGGAAGATCACAACACCCCCGGTATCAGGAATAGGGCACTGTGTGCAGGAAGATCACAACACCCCTGGTATTAGGGATAGGGCACTGTGTGCAGGAAGATCACAACACTCCTGGTATTAATAGGGATAGGGCACTGTGTACATGAAGATCACAACATCCCTGGTGCCAGGGTTAGGGCACTGTGTGCAAGAAGATCACAACACTCCTGGTATTAATAGGGATAGGGCACTGTGTGCAGGAAGATCACAACACCCCTGGTGCCAGGGTTAGGGCACTGTGTGCAGGAAGATCACAACACTCCTGGTATTAATAGGGATAGGGCACTGTGTGCAGGAAGATCACAACACCCCTGGTGCCAGGGTTAGGGCACTGTGTACAGGAAGATCACAACACTCCTGGTATTAATAGGGATAGGGCACTGTGTACATGAAGATCACAACACCCCTGGTGCCAAGGTTAGGGCACTGTGTGCAAGAAGATCACAACACTCCTGGTATTAATAGGGATAGGGCACTGTGTGCAGGAAGATCACAACACCCCTGGTGCCAGGGTTAGGGCACTGTGTGCAGGAAGATCACAACACTCCTGGTATTAATAGGGATAGGGCACTGTGTGCAGGAAGATCACAATACCCCTGGTATCAGGGTTAGGGCACAAGTTCTAGTCACATTGACTGATCACATTACTTGTTTTGTCATGCTACCAACTGTTTCCATTTCCCATCCCCCATATACTGTCAGTGGGAATCTTGGTAACATGAATAAATAAGAGGGCAGCCAATAGGAATACATATTCATTCCTAAACTGACCTTAACTGACCTGAAAAGTGTCAAATTGTATCATTTTCAGTTAGTGCGCACTAACTCCCGTTAGTGCGCACTAATCGGAAAAAACGATTTTTAACGATTTTTTAACTAAAAAATCATGCCTAACACGATTTTCTTGCCCTGCCACACGATTTCTATCGTTAAGACGATATGGAACACGATTCACATCCCTATTGATAAACCATTATCAAAAAAAGGGAGATTAGAGATTGGATGGTAATGATCAACAATCCCTGTATCTCTAATCCCTCCTTTTTCATAATTGTCCTAACCACAGTCTCTTTAAATATTGAAGGTAAATACTTCTGGGTTAATTTAACATCAATAATATATGCAAGCCACAGAAATAGTGCCAGTCTGGTATTTTTAACAAAGTGTGAGAGAATAGGGTCCTGGCAAAAAGTAATCATTTCAGTCCCTTGGAGAATCTTTGCCACTTCAACAGTATCGACTGCTCTAAACTCTTGCAGCTAGGTGAAACTTGCACAGAGCTTGCTAGTCCAACTGGGGATGCCAAGGCATAAAGCAACTCCGCTTCTCCATTTCAACCCTCTTGACAAGAGAGATAGACGAAGGAACAGATACAGCTTTATACCAAAAAATTGGCACTATCCTCAGGTTTTTAATTCTCCAATGAATTGTTAACATTTGTTAAGCCAGGTCTAGTCAGCCTCTTCAGCAACTGAAAAATGTTTTTTTAGCTGATTTACAGTTAACATCAACTGTTCTGAAAAAATGTATTTTTTTGTCAGTCTAATCTTCTCTTTATAATCTTTTATATGACTTTTACATAAAATCTTACAGCCTTGCACTTCAACAAATGAAGCCCCTCTTGAAACCATGCCAAATTTCTCCCTAGATCTCTCAGCTGCTATCACATCAGCAGCAGCTCTCAACTCCCTATTACATTGGTCATCCATCTGTTCTATGGATTTATCTGTAAGACTTCTAATATTTATTTATTTTTATTTAGCACTTTTATATACCAAATTTCCAGTAACAGAATTACTGATCAATTCGGTTTACATTTTAAACAATAACAATGACAAGTTGATGTCTTACAATGAAGGAGGCTGATGTACTATGCCATGGAGTTATCCACCTATCTGGCCTGGTAACAAGCAAAAACTTTGCCCATTCCACCTCATTTAAATGATATTATAATTACTTCACATCCAAACTTTTGTGCAAAATCAAAGACTTATCTTTAAAAAGCTTTTTGTGATTAAGTCTGATTTTGCTAAGTTTTTCATGTGTAGGTTTGCTATTGCTGATTTGTTAATGAGATGATTTTCATGATTTTGTCTCATTAGCAATTTAGCACATTTTTCGGAAGGCTTCTCAAATGTAAAATTATGTGCATTAAGACTGCAAATAGCATGCATAAGATTTAAAAATTACATTCATGTACAAATTTTGCCATTTTAAAGCATGAAATCGAATTTGTAAAGCCATTTACTGCTTATTACATCTGTCTCATATTCATGGTAAAATTATATCTCCTACTACAAACCTCTTCAGCTGTATGGCTTCTACGGCCAAGTCCCAAAGCAAAGAACGTCAAGCAGCATTGTCTGTCTTATCAAGAAGGCTCCTTACCCAGTAAAATTGTTGCTAACAGTAATTTATGGGTTTGACATTTGTTTGGTTTTGATTGATTGTAAATATTACTACCTTTATGTGGACCCTGTGTGCCACAGAAAAGATTGCAAAGTATAGTGTGCAGAGAGTGTATTGTGGTTAATGTGATTTCCCCCTATGGGAAGTGTTAGAGGATAAAAGAGCAGGGAAGGTTCTAGCTAGTAAAAAGGTTACCTCTTGGACAAGGGGTGATCCTGAATTCCTTGACGGACAGACTGGTTCAGCCCCCAGGGGTTGGGTTTGAGAAGGAAATATAACCCCCAGATTCACCAAGCAAAGCGAAGGCAGCAGGGTTTCAGGGGAAAAGGGGAAAGAGTTGGCAGAGTTACTCCAACAGTGTCTCAGGGAGCCTGTGTGAAGTGATTGGAATTTGGATATCAGAGAAAAATTATATGGGGAAAAATGAACCGTGAAGGGACCAGTTGGGACCAGAAAAGAGAAACTTGTGTCCAATTTGATCCTGGAAACAAGATTGAAAGTCTCCTGTTTCCTCCTGCAACAAAGGGAAATAAATAGCTTGAAGCTATCCAAGAAATAAAGTGAGTACATTGAGATTTACTGGGTTTAAGAAGAGATTTTAAACAGTGTGGCCTAGTACAAACTGAAGACTGTAACATAAGTTGTCAGAGGCTGTCTAGGAGGCTGAGAGAAAATGTCTTACTGGATTCTCTGTGAAGTTGAAAATTAAAATCTCATAAAGTAGCTGAAGATACTTTTAATAAACAGCAAATTCTGATGTGGAAGTGCATGAGTGCCCCGCACCCAGTTTGGCCTTGCAGTTCAGCCTATGACCCAACTAAGATTTAATTCCTCACTTTGGGACAATTACACCAGGCTCCCCAAGGCAAAGAAGGTGACTCTCAACGGACAGGAGAATACACTTATCATAAGGCTTGGGGGTAACTGCATGAAGCAGCAGTTACTACCCTTGAGAGAAACATGGGGGTATCCTTCTCAGTGCGGCAGATGCTACCATAAGAATCTTGCTGGGCAGACTGTTGTGCCATCTGGACCTTTTCTGCCATCATTGCTATGTTACTAATTTACCCATTTGTTTACCTATGCATAGATCGGTGACTACAAATCCCATTAACAAGTGGACTCTCTAAGACATCAGGTCAACCAAAACACTCTCTGGGTCACAGTCCACCTGTTTAAAAATTAAGTCTAATGAATGCCCTATTTTTATGTGTTGCAGACTTGATTAACTGACAGAGACCCACATTTTCCAAATAACATAAGAAATCATCCCTGGTCCGGTTAGATTGGGGCCTGTGTATGAATGGAAAATCTGTTTCTTTTCACTTATGGTATGATTTTGCTCTGCTAGGGTTCATTTTAATGTTCCTTCATATAATAATAGCATTGTAAATTCCTGATCCCTAAAGGTATATCGTATATTAGAAGAGGAATCATGATCACTTAGATGCAGTTCTTGACCCATCTGATGTAACCTACACTGAATGACAGAGGCAGAAATATCTTCCTATGAGGCTTCAGGCCTGAAACATATCCTCTGTAATCTCTCTTCTGTTTCATCTCTCTCTGAGCACTGAATCTGGATGGATGAGTCTACAGTGCTTGAAGATTCACACACGTCAGTGAGGCTGTTTTGTTTCACCTATCACTTAGCGAGATGCTCAACAAAAAACAGAAAAGAAGAGTGTGCTCTGTACACTATCAAATGTACATCATTGTGACTGTTATTTCCGCTCAACAGCTTCAGCTTTATCCAAGAATTATACAGTTTGGGAATAGCACAAGATTTACATACTCCAACACAGGTCAAATCATAGTCAGAATGCACATGTGTTAAAGTTTTTTAACCTGCATATTACTTCTGGTAATTGTTACTTTCAAATCTCCCAAACTGTTTTTGGCAGAAATTGCCAATAGGAACATTCAACTGTAAACATTTACTGATTTGTATCACAGATGTTTCATGTGGATTTTTACTTTACTATTAAGTTTTGGGATAAGAACCTATAGTAAGACCCATTAACTTATTAAATAGCTGCAGTAATATCTGAAGAATACTTATAATTTTTCTTAATTGAATAATTTAATGGTGTATTTTTTTGATGCTACAGTTAATGTTCTTTAATAAGCAATAACATGATAGAACTGGCTGACCCCCTTCCGATCCTCCCACCCATCACAAAAACACAGACAACCAAAATGTGGATTTAAATAAGGTCTCAGTTTATTAACCATACAACTTCACAACCTGAGCCCGTAGATCCATAATATAATAATAAGCCTATACAAACTTCCAGATCCGCCCCACCACCCTTATTGTGCCAATCTCTGGGGAGGCCCTGCCACCTTCCAACGAGACTGCCAACAGCCAACCCTGGCTTCCAGAGCGGACACCTCCCATGGCAGACCTCTGCCTCATAAAGTCCTTCCCTACCCTGCCCCAGCAGGGTAGTGCTCACTGCACAGCAGACAGCCCTTGCACCGTGTTTTCACTGCTCGTTTCTCTTTTCTTGTCGTCCTCCCCCCCCAACCCAGAATGCTTGCTAACATATCAACATTAACACAGCAATTATAGCATCACCTTTTAGGGCCTGAGCTACCCGCACAACTGTTGTGACAAAACCAGCAGCAAACCTAACAATCGAGCTGTAACAATATAAACAATTAGTCACTGAGAGAAAGGGAGGGGAAGAATGGGCCAAGGGACACAAAGTCTGGGAGTGGTGGAGGGGGAAGGGGCTGGCTTATAAAGAAGAGGGAGGACCCTCCCGAACAAGAATCCTGCACCTCTCAAACACAAGCTTGATTTCAATTACCCACGAGGATCCTGGCATTCCGTGGCATTGCTAGCTCACGCCACTCTGCTTATTTTATTCAAATTGGAAAATAAAACTCATAAGTTAAACAAATGGGAAAAGGGGGGGGGGGATGAGTAATAAGAGGCATAGAGCACTCATAAGGGGGGTCTCTGTTCTGGAAAGAGATCAGCACTTCCTCCAAGTTAATAATGGCAATCTGTACCTCTAGCCTGCCTTCTAATTATGCTTCCATGTTTTCCTTTCAAATTCACCTGAACGAAGCAATACAGCATGATTGGCAGACCTATGAATATTGTCACAAGTGGAGTGTGAGACCTGAGGGGAAAGAGGTCAGCATTTTTAGCCTGCCTGAAACAGAGCAAATTCCCTAAGAAAGCAGTTTGGAGAAATGTCTTATTGCTTTTAGAAAATGATTTTCTGAATCAGTTGTAGAAGAAAGGTAATATGGACTTTTTTTTTACACCCTTTTAAGGTTGTATATTAGGGGTGTGCATTCGTTTCTAACGTATTGCTAATCCGGAACGTATAGGGCCATATTTGTTGTATTTGTGGGGAAGCAAAATGTATCGCGATTCCCCATGAATACAATGAAACTTCGCCGAATTATTTGGCCATCTAAAGGAGTGAATTTAACAAAACCCCCATCCTCCTGACCCCCCCAAGACTTGCCAAAAGTCCCTGGTGTTCCAGCGGGGGTTCGGGAGCAACCTCCTGCACTCGGGCCGTCGGCTGCCAGTATTAAAAAATGGCGCTGATAGCCTTTGCCCTCACTATGTCACAGGGACTACCGGTGCCATTGGTCAGCCCCTGTCACATGGTAGGAGCACAAGATGGCACCGGCCATCCATAATTCAATTTTAGCCGGGGAACAAATAAGAATGAATGCATTAACATATCGGGGGGCCCCCTTGCCGAATGCAACGTATCTGCCCCCCAACAAATACAAATTCCGAATGCAACATATGGCATCCCTCTGCACATCCCTATTGTGTATAGGGAGGATAACTTTCAAACAGCTGTGTACGCCCCCATATCCACATGAAAATGGGTGCAGGAAAATCTGCTCTTGTATTTTATAACCTGCCTTGTGCCTACACCTAGGGAAGAAGATGTTAGTGGATGGGATTTCCCTTTCTTCACCCCCGGAAAACCCCAAAAATAGATGAAACCGTAAACAAGGCTGGCAGTACTTATAAATATATACAGGTTTCATTGGACTGTATGATTATATACATTTCAACATAACTATATACATTTCTACAAGATATCAAATAGAACTTTTATCTAGTCTCAGACCACACACATTTCTACAAGATATCAGCTGGCACATTTAGCTGTCTGGAGGTGTTAGTCCCTACAAAATACCACCAAATAGAAAAGAAAGGACCTCTTGTGTTCCCCTTGATCCAATATAGTTATCCTCTTTCCTTCTCTCTGTACCCCAAGTCTCACCCATGTGAAGAAATGCAACTGAGCTGGTCGGTTCTGCTTAGTCATGGGGGGTATCTCTTGTGTCCAGACTACTGTTGCTGCCAACTCCTCCACTACTTCACTTCTTTCCACTTTATTATAGATCCATGCCCTCCAAGGGGGACCAAACTCTGCTTCTTGATCTGCCACTGGGGTCTGCATCCTCTAGGGGATCCAACTTTACCTGTGCACAGCCGATGGCCAGAGGCTTTCTTCCTCAGCGTGAGAGGAATTTCTGCTGCTTGGGTTTAGAGCTTAGCTAGGCTTATAGCTTGCTCAATGTTAATTCCACAAAACACACCCATTCAGAAATATAAAAAGAGAACAAGTATACATTCTTTCATCCTTTACCCAAGGGTTCTGACCCACTCTGTAGTTTGGGGTGAGAATTTGTTTGTTTGAATAAAATGGTCTTTAAGTACATATCAACACAAATCCCTCTTTTAATCAAAGTTTTAGAAGTTTGGCATTATTTGTTTGTGAAGTGATATTTTACTATAAGTCAGCAACTATAGCTAGTGGATCTGTTACATGCAAATCCCCTAACATGAAATTCTGACTCATCTCTTCAATAGTAATTTAATCACTTCACTGTTGGGGTCTGATAACCTTTTCACGTTTTCTCTTTAGTCCTTGCTGGTGGACCATGTTATATTGCTTCTTCCTGCTGCAACTCTCTAACAGAGGGAAGGAGAAGCCTAGTGGAGAGTGCAGTAGGCTACATATCAGGGTTCAAATCCCACTACTGCTCCTTGTGACCTTGGGCAAGTTGCTCTACTACCCATTACCTCAAGCATAAAATTTAGATTGTGAGTCTTCTGGAAACAGCAAAATGCATATAGTACCTGAATATAATCTACTTTAAGTTACTGAAAAGCAGAATGTAAAAATGCAATGGTATCATGCTCTTTTTTTCCCCTTCCCCTTTCACAAGTGAGCTGGGATGGGCACTAAAAACAACTCTTGCCCAAGGCACCATTTAATCCAGTGACTGCCCTGTCTGCAAATGCCTTGTCTTAGAGTATCTTTCTGTGTGGCATGCAATACGTGTGTTACATGCAGTATTCTCTGTTTTAATTTGTGCATGCCAATTCATGGACCTTGGTTTCTGTTACTGCTCTCTCCTACTCTCCCTTTTTGTTGTGCCTGTCTATATGTGTGTATAATGTGGTGGGTTGTTTTTTTTTTTCAGTGCTTAGAGCATGGTCTTGTGTTGACTACATTCCAAAGGCATGTGCTGTATCTGGCCTTGATAAGTTCTCTGGCATCTTGTTTCCTGTCCATCTACTGGGATGATGCATTTTTTATACATATTTTTTTGTTTTGCTTTGCTAAATTCATTATGGGAGTAATTTTCAAAAGGATTTATACACTTAAAACTGGGTTTTATGTCTATAAATGTAGTTTGCATGTATAAGTGGGCTTTTGAAAATTACTATAGTATATGCCATTGAATTGTCAATAGCTTTTACACGCGTAAGTGCACTTTAAGCGCCTAAATGGGATTTTGAAAATTGCTCCAATGGTATGTTATAATTACATGCATAACTCCTATGAAAATTATCTCCAAAAATTTTTGCCTGACTTTTGCTGTCTTTTGTAGCTGTTGTTAGATCTAATAGTGTGCATTTGTGTCTGTATACTAGATGTGAATGTGAGAGTGTAAATGACAGTGTGCAGGGTAGGTGCTGGGAGTGTGTGCTTCTGAGCAAAACATATGAATGGAAGGGTGTGAGAACATAGAAGGCAGATGTATAGATAGCACATGATGGTTGTTCAAGAGGTAGGGACAACAACCACCACTTTGAAAGAGACAAGTGCTGCAATGTGTGCAGCAATAATGACAGGAATATCTCTTACAAGAAATGGCACAGAGACAGGAACTTTTTTCAAATTTTCCAGTGCTGGTTTTTTACTTCAATTTAGGTATCATTGGTTAGCTTAAAAGAAAAAAAAAAGTGTGTGTGTAGCTATCTTCCAGGGTTTTATATGCAAGGAAAAGAAAAGAAAAAATTACTTCCATAAGAAACAATATGAGATATTTGCTCCAAAGGGATATCGCTTGGATTTACTCCGGTCTAGGGCAGGATTAAATTTATCTGTGTCAGAGCGTTTAGGGAGGCGTGCTCCCTAAATGTGGGTATCAATGAACTATAGTTGAGAGCTACAATGGAGAGCATAAGTCCATCCTACCCTCCTGTGTGAAGCAAATATCTTTTTTTTATTTCATGCCAAATATCCTTTTTGAAAGTTTCAAAACAACTCATTCCGTTGACAAAAGATATTCATTAAAAAAGTTATATATTTAAATGGTCTTTATTGCCAGAAGACATATAGACTTAAGTAAACCCTTCCAGCTCTTCTCTTTCTCCTTCCCCTCTTACCCCTCTCCTTCCATAACAGGGCAGGTCAATAAATAAATTTATCATCCTATAAGACATAGTTTCCATAGAGAATGAAAGTAAAAAATAATAATAACAAACACATATAATTTTACCACTGGCTATGGAAAAAACTGGAGAGAGAGAACCTCTGGGACGGCACACATAAGAGTCAACTATTTATATCACTGTAGGAGGATCAACTAGTAAGGTGAGGTTTTGGGTTGTGGTCTAGAGTTTTGGGGCCAGTTTTATATTCACAGTGAGACGTACAAACAGCACAGCTTGATAGCACCTAGGTAGAGTTTCCATCAAGCTAGGTCGAAAGTACATTGTAGAAATTTCATCTTTGTGTAGCTTTCCTCATTCCAAATCACATCAAATGTTCACTGATGTGTACTAGGGATGTGAATCGTTTTTTGACGATTTAAAACAATCGTCAGATATATTTTAAATCGTCAAAAATCATTAGAGCCGCGATACAATAACAATTCCCCCGATTTATCGTCAAAAATCGTAAATCGGGGGAGGGGGGAGGGCGGGAAAACCAGCACACAAAAACAACCCTAAAACCCACCCCGACCCTTTAAAATAAATCCCCCACCCTCCCGAACCCCCCAAAATGTTTTAAATTACCTGGGGTCCAGTGGGGGGGTCCCGGCGCGATCTCCCACTCTCGGGCCACGGCTGCGTTAAGAGAAATGGCGCTGGTGGCCCTTTGCCCTTACCATATGACAGGGCAAAGGTAGCGCCGGCGCCATTTTGGTTCCTGTGACCTGACGTCACGAGTGCAGGAGATCGCTCCCGGACCCCTGCTGGACCCCTAGGGACTTTTGGCCAGCTTGGGGGGGCCTCCTGACCCCCACAAGACTTGCCAAAAAGTCCAGCAGGGGTCCGGGAGCGACCTTCTGCACTCGGGCCGATTTGCCAATATTCAAAATGGCGCCGGTGCTACCTTTGCCCTCACTATGTCGACATAGTGAGGGCAAAGGTAGCGCCGGCGCCATTTTCTATCAACGCGCCTGACGCCCGAGAGTGGAAGATCACAACGGGCCCCCCCCCCCCCCCCACTGGACCCCAGGTAATTTAAGACATTTTGGGGGGGTTCGGGAGGGTGGGGGATTTATTTTAAAGGGTCGGGTGGGTTTTAGGGATGTTTTAGTGTGCCGGTTTTCCCGCCCTCCCCTGATTTACGATTTACACGATATTTAAAAACACAAAACCGCGACGATCCGATTCCCTCCCCCCCAGCCGAAATCGATCATTAAGACGATCGATTACATGATACACATCTCTAGTATCCTTCAAAGATACATCATTCAGAACAATATACTTCTGAGCAACTATCAGCTTTCCCCCATCATCTAGTTTAAAAACTGTGCTATCCCCTTTTGGAAGGTTAGTGCCTGCAGCCTGGTTAAGGTGGAGTTCATCATTTCAGAAAAAGCGTCCCCTTCCCCAAAATGAAGCCCAGTTCCTAACAAATATAAAAACCTTTTCCTTGCACCATTGTCTCATCCACACGTTGAAACTTTGGAGCTCTACCTGCCTCTGGTGTCCTGCATGTGAACAAGGAACATTTCTGACAATGCTACCCTGGAAGTTCTGGATTTCAGCTTTCTACCTAAAACCCCCAAATTGGTTTCCAGAACCTCCCTCCTACACTTTCCTATGTCATTGGTACCCACATGTACCAAGACAGCCGCTCATCCCCAGCACTATCTAAAATCCTATCTATGTGATGCGTGAGGTCCACTCCTTCGCACCTCGCAGGCAAGTTACCAAGTGATCCTCACATCCAACAGCCACCCAGCTATTAACCTTTCTAATAACTGAATCACCAACTATAATGGCTGTCCTAACCCTTCCCTCCTGGGCACATGTCCCTGGAGACCTATCCTTGGTGTGAGAGGATAATACATCATCTTGAGGGCAGATCCTAGCTACAGGATTGCTTCCTGCCTCATCAAGCTGATGATCTCCTTCCAGGTGACCTTTTTCCTCCAAAGCAGCACAGAGGCTACCAGATTGGAGGTGGGACTTCTCTACTATGTCCCTGAAGGTTTCCTTCCTCTATATACCTTTCTGTCTCCCTTAGCTCCTCTAGGGCTGCTACTCTTAGGCTCCAGAGATTGGACTTGTTCTCTGAGGGCTTGGAGCTCTTTGCACTTAGCCCACACATATGACCTCTTGCTAGCTGGGAGATAACCATATTTATTCATCTCAGCTATAGAGTCCAAATTAAAAGATGCTAAATTTGAAGGTCATCTACATATACATGACAACTAAAATCCTGAATATTAAACCAGAAGGTATTCTAAAGCAAAATAATTATTGATTGTGTAGGTAGAAAAAGAGTAAATACAAATATAAAAATATGATTTCTAAATTTTCTTCTTTTTCCAGTTAAGGTCATCACATTTAATGTTCCAGTCAATTATAATAATCTACCAGAACTCACAATAACAGTAACTAGCCAGCTTTTTGGTCTATCATGTAAATATCAATTTCACAATTCTTATGTGATTTACAGCTGGTTCAACTGACTATGCTAAAACATGAAGACAGCATATACAAGCTTTATAACCAAATAAAATAGTATATGACTATGGTGAATCTAAAAATACCACCATCTTCAAGAAGATGAAAAAAGTGTCATGCAATCAAGGAAAAATGGAAGATATATTTGGAATACATTGCATTTCCTAAGGGAACCAGGAATTTGAATAATGTTTGATGAAATTATGCATTCAGGATATATGGAGAGAATGTGATGAGATTGGAAGAGCAAGAGAGAGAGAGAAGTTCACAACCTTATAGGATATATAGTAGATACTAGGACCAATGGTGATGATAAGGAGACCCTTAGAATGCAGAGCGAGTGGGAGAAAAGCATCTAGGTATAACTGAAAAAGTAGTGACACAGGGTAATTGACATCTTAGCTTAATATGCTCTACAGTCTTATATGACATTCATGATCACTTCTGTTAACTGGAAGTTATTGTTCTCATAGGGACTAATGACTTCCAATTATGTTGAATTATGATGGACACCTATTACAAAATATCATGACAAGTTTTACAATTAGCCTGTGTGGTTACTGTATGTTAAGACATACAGTGATGACTGACATCTTCTGACATGTATGCCAAGTCATGCCAGCAAATGATAATTGAGCATCAATTGTGCAATCAAAACTACTAACTCCCACATTAATAAAAGAGTGTTGATTGGCATTAGCTCTCATACAGTATTTCTGATCAACAGCTCATGTTGCCATTCTGTAGCATTTTAGACAGAAATAAGGAGGCATGTCAATAACTTGATATAATACAATGTTTCACTGGGTCAGTACAAAAGAAATGCATGGTTTCATGCTACATGAAATGCCTACTTCCTTTATAAACAAACAATCTGATGTATGGGACATTATTTCTCAAATGAAAATAACTAACTAACTTAGCTTACAATACTGTAACAATAATTCCCCCTTGTCTGGGAATTTACTATCAGTTAATGTATCTCAAATTTCCACTAAGCCTTCAGTTCCTCTGGTTTGGGTATTAACTATCAGTAAATACCTTGGCCATTAAGAATTATTGCTCAGTAGGGATGAAGATTAATAGATGGAAGAAAATGGAGCCGCAGAAGTGAATATATGAGGAAAGCTGAATGCTATGGCAGTTTTAACTGGCATACACAAAATGATTTGCAGTTGGAATCTGAGACTCTTGTAGCTCAATCTTTGGTCCTGCCATCTGATGTTACCAAGAAAAATGATTTATAGACATAATGTAAATGACTTGTACAGAATCCATAGCAGCAATGAGGAAACATTAGATCATCTTCTTGGAAGCTCTAACGTGCCAGCATAGCAACAGTGAAAGGAAATGGTCTGATAAATAAGCAAAGATGGTTTGCTGAGGATTAATTTGGATGTTTAGAACTAGGGCACCGTTTAGAACTAGGGCACTGTGAATGCCTCCCCTCTCCCCAGCTCTGGCCTCCACTCTTCCCTGGAGACAGTGAGACACAAAAGGGGTGGACACGGCTTCACTTTTGGAAATGTATATCCGCAGCTTTATTAAGTTAACAACAAACGACAACTGTAAAACTAGGTGCTGAGCCTCAACAATGCCTTCTCTTGTCAACTATTCACCACCCCACCCACCCCCACCCCCGAACTGTGCCGGACTGGCCAGATTCTCTTGCCCCATATCTCTGAGTCACTTACCAGGGCCACAAACCCTGAACCACAATTTGCACTATCCTCTGCGCCACACCCCAGCGATGAGGCAGAAACCTGCTCCTAGGCAGGACTTCCAAGGCCTGCCATGTCTCGCAAGGCCTTACCGGTGGATTGCCAAGCCCTAGCTTGCCTTCATGCTCCTAGCAAAGAGGTCTGAACAGACCCAACATTGATCCAACCAAATGCTCCTCCCCTCTTTTGAGGCTCAGACACTTGCTGCGACAAAAGAGACGTATCGCTAATACAAATAACATCTATGCTACTACACACATACAATATTTGTAATGGTTACGCTGCTTGCGAAGGAGCAGGGTGGGTAGGACGCGAGCAGCTTCTGGCGGTGGCAATTGCAAAAGAGCCGATCACTGCTGCTGCCAAAGTTTTAAAGGGGCCTAAGTCCCACCCCGATGCTGCGGGACCCACCAATTGCATCCCTCGTCGGCTTGCCCGGTGTCATCATGCAGCTGTGTGGGCTGCTGGAAGATCTCCCAGCATGCCCCACTCGCCTCAGGGTGGCCACTGCAAGGCCAAACAGGGGAGGGGGAAGGGGGCATGTCCCTCCAGGTGCATCATCTACCCTCCCGGAGACTCCTACAATGCCCCCCTGAAGCCAGGCAAGCTTGGGATTGCAGCAACTCCCCACCCCCCTGCCGATGCTGAGCGACCGTGCCGGTCGGTCAGTACTCAGTATAGGAGGGGGGAAGGGGGCACAGTGAGAGTAAAGGGACGCTGTTTGCGGGATCAGGGAGGCACACCGTTCTCCCCGTTACCGGCGGAGCCTGCCCACCCGCCGCAGGCCGCATCAGGGAGAGGGCTGGCCGCCCATAAATGGTCTGATCCTCTCCGCTGCAGGGCTTGTTAATAAGACCCTGCTTGTTAGTTTTATGATTTCAGCCTGTGGCAGCAAGCTCTTATATAGTAACACAGATCTCCATATTCAGTAGGCTGGCGAGCAGCAAAGTTATGAGGGTAAAGTTACCCCGATAACTTTAGCAGAATATTCAGCGGGATAAGTCTCCCACTAAATATACTCAGCTAACCTTATCTCAGTAATTTTATCCAGATAAATTTAGCTGTGCCTCTGAATACACTCAGTTAAACTTATTCAGGTAAGTTTATCCAGATAACTTTAAGATAATTTTAAATTTAACTGGATATGTTAAATATATAACAAGTTAAAATCAAAAAGAAAATAACCTGCAAGGAGAGAAGGTCCAGTCCCCCATTTCCCACCCCCTAAAATAATTTTAAAAATATCAGCGCATAGTACCTGATTCTCTCCATTCACCTCAATCCGCCAAAATAACATTTTAAAAAAATCTATGGTCATAGCAGTCCAAGGTTTACTCCCCCTGCTAATATGAAAATTACAGATCAGATTCCAGGCTCCCTCCCCAAGTACCTACCTTCAACTTCCTGCTCCACCTGGAACCTTCTAAACCCCAAAGGCCAACGGGAGCAAGATAGATTATTACCAATCCCATTTGCGTCTAGTGTTCTGTTGTATGATGACTAGGGAGGTATGATGACTAGGGAGGTAATTGGCAGGGAGTAATCGAGGGAAAGGCCTGTTCCTACAGGCCTTTCCCTCGATTACCCCCCGCCAATTACCCCCCGCCAATTATTGGCGGGGGGTAATCGAGGGAAAGGCCTGTTCCTACAGGCCTTTCCCTCGATTACCCCCCGCCAATAAGAATAATGTAGAAAATCGTATTGTGAATTGCTACGGCTGATTAATGTATATAATGTAAATACCTTGATGTCTCCAATTCTCTTATAACTATATCCTCTGCTAAGTAGATTTTCCCCTCTCCCTTTCCTGTTTCTCGACCTACCCCTCCCTCTGCCCTCCTTCACCTCTAGTTTCCCCCATCCCCCTCAAATTTCTCCTTTTGTTGAGTTTCCTTTTATGCTAAAATTAGCTAGCCATCATTGTACCCTAAAATGTTTTGTCCTCACACACCTAATGTTCCTCAGTTTTTAGTTTCAAAAAGTTGCATGTAGTTCTATGTTCCATTGTTTTTCTCTGTTCCCTGTAATTGCATCACATGTTATCTCCTAGTGATGCTACCTATGTTCTTTGTAAACCGACACGATGTGCAAACGGCTGTCAGTATACAAAAAAAAAAAGACAAATAAATAAATAATAAATAAAAACAAAACTGCAAAATATGACAAATAAGGCTAATTTGTATCATTCAGGAGCCTCCCCAACTGAAACAAACATATTCATTTCTTTTATTTAAAAAAAAAACATAGGGCATAGTTCTAGGCCTGAAGCCAGGGCTTCACCTAGAGCATAGACCAAGGCCCAAAGCAGGGGCCGTAGCCTATGTCCTAGGCAAGACCCCAGCTTCAGGCCTATGCCGAGGTGCTGGTGTCGTGTTCGGGCATAGGCCGAAACCTAAAGCAGGGAATGTAGCCTAGGCTTGGCCACAATGCCAGGGGTCTCTGCTGAGGCCTCCGAAAATTTTTAAAAATTAAACAGCAACTTACCTGATCCATCAGGTTCTGTTGAAGGCCATGTCCTGAAGCCTGGGCCCCATGCTGCAACTGCACTTGGAGGCCGGGTCTTGTTGCCGGAGCCTCAGCCTAGGCTGGGACCCAGACCCAGGCCCGACACCATAACCCAACCTGGAGGCAGGGTCCTGATGCCAGGGCCTCAGCCTAGGCCAGGGTCTGGACACATATCTGATGCTGCAACCCGATCAAAAGGCCAGGTCCCAATGCCGGGGATTCGGCCTAGGCCAGGGCCCGGACCCAGGCCCAATGCCATGACCTGATTCAGAGACCGGGTCCTGAAGCTGGGGCCTCGGACTAGGCCCTGGCCCAGACCCAGGCCCGATGCCACATCCTGGACCAGTCCCAATGCCGGGCCTTGGCCCAAGGCCTGGGCCCAATGCCACTACATGACCAGGAGGCCTGGCCCAGTGCTGGGGCTTCGGCCTGGACCCAGGCCCTATGCTGCGACCCGACCTGGAGGCCGAATCCCAATACTGGAGCCTTGGCCTAGGGCAGGGCCTGGATCCAGGTGGATGCTACGACCCATCCTGGAGGACAGGTCATGATGCTGGGGCTTTAGACTGTACCCAGGCCTGATGACCCAACCAGAGGCCGGGTCTTGACACCGAAGCCAAGACCTGAACCAAAGCCCAATGCTGGGACCCGACCTGGAGGCCGTGTCCCAATGCTGAGGCCTCGGCCCAGATCCAGGTCTAACGCCGGGGTCTCAGCCAGGAGGCCAGGTCTTGATGCCTGGGCCTTGGCCCGAGGTCAGGCTTAGGCCTCAGTGTCCAGGCCTGGGAACTCCCCCGTCCAACATCGTCTTTCTTCGGCTCTTTACTGCCAAATGGTGGCATCCAATGGGGTCATGCTGGAGTGAATTAACTCCAGCATATTCATCCCAGTAGATGGTGCTATTTTGATGTACGGCATGTGTACCAGGTTGTGACATTAGGCCTGGGTCCGGGCCGAGGCCCCTGCATCAGTACCCAGCCTTGGTCCGGTCTAGGCCCCAGCTTCAGGACCCGGCCTCCTGGTCAGGTCGCAGTTATGGGACTGGGTCTGAGCCCTGGCCTAAGCCAAGGCCCAGTTGTCAGGACCCGGCCTCTGGGTCTGGCTGAAACCTTGGCCTTGAGTAGGCAAAGGTTGGGGCAAGCTACTACATCCTCGGCCTATGCAAGACTGAAGCTTCGGCCTGGGCCTAGACCAAAGCTGGCGGATCCTCACCGGACCGCATAAGTAGAGTCTGGGAGAAATCTTGGCCCATGCATTTTTGTGGCCTCGTTTTCATTTTTTGGACATTTTGTTTAGGGGGGGGGGGGGGGTGTTAATTGTTTGATTTGTTTTTTTCTCACTAATGAAAACGTATCAAACAATCCACAAACTGAAATTCATGGAAAAAAAAAACTCACGAAAATGAACCAAATAACAGAAATAAAAAATGTTTTCTTTGCACATCCCTATTATAGAGGAGTTTGATGAGAGGGAAGTGACATCACACAATTCAAACAAGCTTAGTTACCCAGATATAGTAAGCTGTTGCCATCTTAAAGGATGGATTCTTTAATACAAACCTAAACCCTTTTATTTACAAGAAATAAAAAAAGACTGGAATGAAACTAAATGAGAATCAGGAAAAACTTCAGGAAAGAAGAAAATTCAAAAAGCATGCAAACCTATTTTGAAGGAAATATCAATTATTCATATTTAAAAGCAGCACTTCAACACAGTCATCTAGAAAGTTAACTGTATTGGCATGCTCTGCATAAATAAATAGCAATATCATATACTGTTACCCTACAGAAATGCAAAAATAACTTGGCATATAGGTTGTTTTCCTCTATAATTTCAGGGTTGCTGAAAGATCTAATGTTTCCAAGTGCATTCTGACTATTGTCCAATGCAAAAGATCTTAAAAAAAGACATTGACTTTCTCACCCATTATCAGACAGCGGCCCCTTAGAATTGTGAAAAGTTTTACTATCTCTCACTTGTTTTAAAAATTCAAATTCTGCATTTTGCCCCCTCCCTTACTCTATTCCTTTATTGATCTGTAATTATAATGCAATCTGCAACTTCCTAGCATATATAATCTAATGCCTAGTTGACTCTGTAATATTTAAATCCAGTGTAAATGTACTGTCTCTTTACTGACCTGAAAAAGGGAACATACCTCTTGCAAGCTAGTCACAAATGGATTGAGTTAGTCCAATAAAATATCTGCAACTTGTTTGCTGACCCTTATTTCTAGATGGATAAAGCAGAAATAACAAACAATTACTTTTGTTCAGCATTTACCAAAGGAGGAAATGGAGATAGACCATGCATAGTTGGCAGGGATACATATAACATGGGACAGATATCACACCATTTTCTGAAGAAAAGATTTGAATGGGGCCAGATTGGATAAACAGTGGTGCTCAAATTGGTTCTCAGGCACTCCCTTACTCTCCCTAGCCAGTCAGGTTTTCATGATATTCCTAATGAAAATGCACGGGATATATTTGTGTTCACTGCCTTCAATAAATGCAAATATATCATGCATGTTTATTAGGGATTGTTGCGGCTGGACTGTTGTGAGAGTAGAAGGTGGACCCTTGGGCCGGCCTACTGAAGATGATAGGGCAGGCCGGGAGGCGGAGACACCAGCTGGCAAGGTTTCACCCGGAGCCTGGGACGCCCCGGGAGGAGCCCGTAGGGGCCCGGACCCTTGGGTCTTAGGCGCTGCTGTGAATGTCCAGAAAGGCCGTAGCGAAGGGAAGGCAGGAGGCCTATCAGTAGCAGAGGCGGGTCGAGTATTGCCAGAGAGTCACAGTAAAAGGCCAGGTCAGGGAACTGGCCCAGAAGGTACACTGGGGCCAGCGCAAGCAAGCTGAGGTAAAAGTTTGTGGCAAGCAGAAAACGTGCAGAGAAGGGTGACAAAAATGATAAAGAGGTTGGAACATCCCTCCTATGATGTGAACTACACAGGCTACAGCTTAGAAAAGCGATGGCTGAGAGAGGGCATGACAGAAGTTAATGAAATCATGAGTGGGGTGAAAATGGTAATCAAGCACAGTTATTTATACTTTCAGAAGGTTATTTATACTTTCAGAAGGTACACTGGGGCCAGCGCAAGCAAGCTGAGGTAAAAGTTTGTGGCAAGCAGAAAACGTGCAGAGAAGGGTGACAAAAATGATAAAGAGGTTGGAACATTCCTCCTATGATGTGAACTACACAGGCTACAGCTTAGAAAAGCGATGGCTGAGAGAGGGCATGACAGAAGTTAATGAAATCATGAGTGGGGTGAAAATGGCAGGCTGAAGCAAATGTGGAAAGTAACCTGGAGACACGGCTAGCCGCGGGCTGCGGCGTAGTCAGACAAACCGGAGACAAGCAAACTGCGGGCTGGAGCGGAGTCAGAAGCAAACTGGAGTCTAGGCAGGCAGTGAGCTGTAGCGGAGTCAGAAGCAGACCGGAGTCAAGGCAGGCAGCGAGCTGAAGCGGAGTCAGAAGCAAACCGGAGTCAAGGCTGGAACCAGGTAGACAACAGGAAACGCAACTGGAAACAACTAGATAGCTGGGAACCTCGTTGCAAGGCATTTAGGGACTGACTGAACGCCGGTTATATCGGGAGCAGAGCGTGACATCAGCCGAGAGGGCGGGGCTGGGCTTCCGGGAGCTGGGCGCACAAGAAGAGTGTCCTCGCGCGCGCGCGCGAGGCCGGAGAGGAACAGGCCCGCAATGGCGTCGGCCACGTGGGAAGTGCGCGCACAGGGAGCCCACCGGGACCAGGACCAGGAGGAATCCCATGGCCGTCGGAGCGAAGGTAGGCGGGCCTGAGCCCTATCAGGAGAGGGGCGGTCGGAACCGCAACAGGGATATCCTAAAAATCTGAAAACCAGTTTAATTATTTGAGGCCTAGGATTTTAAGGGAGCTCTGACAGGTTCTAGGAGCTCTACTAACAATTTTGTTTAATTACTTTTTAGAGACAAGATAGAAAAGGGGAAAATGTAATTACTTTTCATAAAAGTGAAAGTAGGGAAGTGGTTGGTAACTACAGGCCAGTTCGTCTGACCTTAGTGGAAGGTAAATTAATGTAGTAAACTATTAAATGAAATATTAGTGGAGTATCTTGAATCCAGCCAGTTTCAGGATCTAAAGTAGCACATAGAGATCATGCTAAATAGATCTGATCAACTTCTATGACTGGGTGATCAAAGGATTTGATTGGGGTAAGCACTGGATGTGACTGGTACAGCTTCTGACTCTGTTCCACATAGGAGGCTCATAAACTGAACAGACTTATGTTGGGGCCCAAAGTGCTTGGGTTACAAACTGGTTGAGTGGTAGACAGCAGAGGGTGATGGTAAATTGAATTCTCTCCAAGAACAGACAGGTTTATTAATAGAGTGCCTCAGAGATTAATCTGGGGGCCAATTCTGTTCAATATTTTCATAAGTGATATTGAGTAGAAAATGTTTGCCTTTTTTCATTTGATACTAAGATTTACAACTAGTTTTGCCAACTGGCCCAGCAGCCTGACTTGGACAGTAACCAATCCAGGTTGGAAGTACCTGACAGATCCCATAAAGTAAATCTAATTCCTCCAGGAACTTGTTCAAACCTCTTATAAACCCAGATATGCTAGTCACCTTTAGCAACAGATTATACAGCTTGATAATGCATCGAGTGAAAAAATACTTTCTACAATTTGTTTTCAATCTGCTGGTTGAGTTTCATGAAGTGTCCTCTTGTTTTAGTATTATTTGAAAGTATAAATAACTGTGCTTGATTACCATTTTCACCCCACTTATGATTTCATTAACTTCTGTCATGCCCTCTCTCAGCCATCGCTTTTCTAAGCTGTAGCCTGTGTAGTTCACATCATAGGAGGGATGTTCCAACCTCTTTATCATTTTTGTCACCCTTCTCTGCACGTTTTCTAGTTCCATTATGTCTTTCGTCAAATGGGGTGACCAGAAATGCACATAATACTCAAGATGTGCTCGATACAAAAGCAATATGATATTTTCTTTTTTATGCTCCATTCTATTTGCTTTTTGACCACCATTGCACACTGAGCCAAGGGCTTCAACATATTATCCACAAAAACTCCAAGGTCCTTTTCCTAGTTGGTGAATCCCAGTACAGAATTTAGCATTGGTACCTGTAGTTTGGATTATTTTTCCCTATGTGCATCACTTTGCACTTTTCAACATTAAATTTAATATGTCATTCAGTTGTCCAGTCTCTTTGTCTCATAAGGTTCTTTTGTAGTTCCTCGCAATCCACTGCTGTTTCAACAAATTTGAATAATTTTGTGTCATCTGCAAATCTGATCACCTCACTTGTTGATCCCAGTTTCATATGCATAGTGCATGCTTTTCAAGGGGCTCTGTTCAAACAAATGGTAATAGAACCCACGAGGGAGGGTGTGATAATTGACCTGGTGATCACAAGTGGGGATAATGTCTCAAATGTCCGAATAGATGCCCATTTGAACACCAGTGATCATCATCATCATCATCAGATGGTATGGTTTGATATCGCAAACAGGATACAGAGAAGACATACAAAGATCCAAGTTTGAATTTCACAAATACAGACTTTGTCAAAATGGGAGTGTTCCTAGAGGAAGAACTGTAAAACTGGGAGAAAATGGGTTTGGTGGAACAACAGTAGGCCAAATTGAAAGAAACTATTACAAAGACAACAAATCTATATGTTAGGAAAGTAAACAAAAGTAAGAGGACAAAGAAACCAATCTGGTTCTCAAAGGAAGTGGCTGAAAAATAAAGGCAAAAAGAACAGCATTCAAGAAGTATAAAGGATACCAAAAAGAGGAACATTGAGGGGGATGAAGAAAGAAATCAGGAAAGCAAAATGTCAAATGGAAGAAAGGATTGCCAAAGAGGTTAAGCGAGATGACAAAACATTTTTTAGATATATGAGAGAAAGAAGGGAGGCCCAAAGTGGTATAGTGAAATTAAAAGGTGACAAGGAGCAATGTGTGGAGATAGATGAAGAAATGGAGAAAATATTAAATAAATACTTTAGTTCGGTATTTACTAAAGAAAACCCTGGAGAAGGACTGTTGCAGGTAGACAAGATCGTAGAAGGGGATGGCATAGACGAAACTCCATTTATGGAACTGAATTTATGGGAAGAGCTAGGCAAACTGAAAGTGGACAAGACCATGGGACCAGATGAGGTATATCCCAGGATACTAAGGGAGCTCAGAGATGTGCTGGTGGGTTTGCTGAAAGACCTGTTCAATAAATCCCTGGAAATGGGAGTAGTGCCACAAGACTGGAGAAGAGCAGTTGTGGTCCTGATTCACAAAAGTGGTAGCAGGGAGAAAGTTGGAAACTACAGGCCAGTTAGCCTTATCTCAATGGTAGGAAAATTAATGGAGACTCTACTGAAAGAAAGAATAGTGAACTATCTACAATCTGGGGTATTGCTTGACTCAAGGCAACATGGTTTTACCAGAGGAACATCCTGTCAAACAAATCTGATTGACTTTTTTGATTGGGTGACTAGAGAATTAGACCAAGAAGATCACTCAATATAGTTTACTTGGATTTTAACAAAGCTTTAGATAAGGTCCCAATTAGGAGGCGAGGCTCATAAATAAAATGAGAAGCATAAGAATGGGTGCCAATGTGGTGGAATGGATTATTAATTGGTTAATTGACAGAGAGAGTGGAACCTACTCTGAAGTGAGAAGAAGTATTAAGATTGGTTTTGGGGCCTGTACTGTTCAATGTCTTCGTGAGTGACATTACAGAAGAGTTAGATTTATTTTATTTATTTATATTTAGATTTATATTCCGCTTTTCACACTTTTTTTTCAGTGCTTCAAATTGGATTACATTTAGGTATTGTAGGTATTAGAGATGTGAATCGGAACCGGAATCTGATCGGTTCCGGTTCCGATTCAAATCTTAAAATTTTTATCGTCCGACCCGATTGGGTTTTTGTTTATCAGCTGCGCTTGATCCGATAAACAAAAAGCCCACCCCGACCCTTAAAAACTGACCCCTTAGCTTCCCCCACCCTCCCGACCCCCCAAAAAAACATTTTAAAATTACCTGGTGGTCCAGTGGGGGCACGGGGAGCGATCTCCCGCTCTCAGCCATCGACTGCGCCGGCCATCCAGTGCTCCTACCATGTGACAGGGGCCGGCCAATGGCACGGATACCCTGTCACATGGTAAGGGCAAAGGGCCATCGGCGCCATTTTTATTAGTTGCAGTCGATGGCCTGAGAGCGGGAGATCGCTCCCCACGCCCACACTGGACCACCAGGTAATTTTAAAACGTTTTTGGGGGGGTAGCTAAGGGGTCGATTTTTAAAGGGTCGGTGTTTTTTTTTTTTTATCGGGCCATCGGCGCCATTTTTATTAGGGGCATCAAAATGGCGCCAATGGCCCGAGAGCGGGAGATAGGTCCCGGGGCTTCCACTGGACCACCAGGTACTCATAAAAGGTTTTGGGGGGGTTCAGAAGGGTGGGGGAAGGAAAGGGTTTAGTTTTAAAGGGTCAGGGTGGGTTTAGGGGTTGTTTTAGTGTGCCGGTTTTCCCGCCCTCCCCCCAAATCCCCGATTTATGATTTTTCACGATAAATCAGGGGAATTGCTATTGTATCGTGCACTCTAACGATTTTTGACGATTTAAAAAATATTGGACGATATTTTAAATCGTCAAAAAACGATTCACATCCCTAGTAGGTATTGTAGATGGAAAAGTTTGTCTTTTTGTGGATGATACTAAGATCTGCAATAGAGAAGGAGGAGAGATAATGAAAAGCAATTTAAGAAAGCTTGAAGAGTAATTGAAGGTTTGGCAACTAGGTTTTAATTCCAAGAAGTACAGAATCCTGCACTTGAGGTGCAGTAATCCAATTGCAGTAGGAGTGAAATGTGCATAGACCATGAAAGGGACCTTGGGATGATAGTGTGTGGAATTCTGAAGGCACCAAAGCAATGTGATATGGTGGTAGCTAAAACTAGAGGGATGCTGAAATGCATAGAGGAAAAGCCAACTAGAAATAAGATGCAATAGTGCCCTTGTGCAGGTCTTTGGAGAGGCCTCACCTGGAGTACTGTACTCAATTCTGGAGACCATATCTCAAAAAGGATAGAGACAGGATAGAGGCGGTGCAGAGAAAGGCAACCAAAATGGTTTGGAATTTGTACTGGAAGATCTATGAGGAGAGGCTGAAAGATCTAAATATGTACAACTTGGAAGAGCGAAGGTGCAAGGAAGATATGATACAGACCTTCAGATACCTGCAAAGATTTAATGATGCACGGACATCAAAATTTTTCCATTGGAAAGAAAACTGTAGAACTAGGGGTCACAAAATGAAACTCCAAGGGAGACAACTGAAAACCAATATCAGAAAATATTTCTTCACAGAGAGGTTGGTGGATGCCTGGAATGCCCTCCCAGAAGAGGTGGTGAAGACAAGAATGATAATGGAATTCAAAAAGGTATGGGATAAGCACTGCAAATCCCTAGAGGCTAGAGGATGGAAATGAAGAAATAGGGCAACCTATATTAACTTTAGGTGCAACATTTTGGATTGGGAGTAACCTGAAGGGAGTGGCAGTACTATCCTTAATATAATTCTTAAGGTGACAAGCATAGAGGTGGGGTGACCAGCCTGCACAACTGAGGCCATAAATTCAAGGCTAGTTTGTAGCATAGAGCAATTATTTATGAGACATTTTCACTTTTCCTGCCAAATTAGTCTTGATGCTTTTGACATAACTGCAACATCACTCGTCACTTTAATGGTGGGAAAATTGGATTCAGACAACAGCCAATGCTGGGCCCCAACTTTTTCAGTCAGGAGTACTGATATGCAAACATTTAGAAAAAAGCATTATGTAGCACAGGCTGCTTCTACAGTCAAGTTCAAAAACAAAGCACAATGTTCAAGCACTATTGTTTGAATTATCAAGAAGGCTGGTTACCCCGTAAAAATGTTGCTAGCTGTAATTTTGCTATGGGCTGGTAGCTGCTTGGTTTTAATTGCAAATATTACTACCCTTAACATAAGGCTTGAGGAAACTTGTGCATATTGGCAGTTACTACCCTTAAAATAAGGCTTGCATGGTGTAGAACTTGTTACTCTAATAGAATGGGAGTAACCTGCATGGAGCGGCAATTGCTACCCTTGACAGAGAGTTTGCGGTGGAATGTATTGAGTGGTAGTTGCCACCACATGCAGCTTACAGGATAGACTGGATGGACCATTTGGTCTTTTTCTGACAACTACAACTATGTAAGGTAAAATGGCATGGGAAATGTCTGTCTTCCTGTTGAAGCACTTGACACTTGACATATTTAGTGAATAATCTTCATCAGTATCATTTTTATGATATAATCTTTTATTATATTCCCTACTTGAAATTGAGCTTGCCGCTAGGTGGAATTTTGGGTTTCTTGTGAAATTTGCTTTCCGATTTAAACTTTTGTCATAATCAGAACTGTTTCAGAGGTGGACCCTTAGCCCGAGATGGGGTTAGCGCTACCTGTGAGGGAAGTCCCCCACAGGTCCCCACCGTCGGGAGGTGAGGCCAGACAGGAAGCAGAGGCAAACATGGACTTCGCCAATACCAGCCCTTGTTCCCCACAGGTTGAACCCTTGGGAGCCAGGGCCGGCTGGTCTTAGGTGGGCCTCTGCGTGGATGATCCTGGGGATGGCTAGGGGTGGAGAGAGTCAGAGAACAACGAGGATCCAGAACAGGGACCACAGCAGGCAACAGAGAAGTCAGGTCTAGTCCAGGGGTCAGAGGCAGGTGGCAAACTCATAGATGGGTCCAGTCCAAAGGTCAGAGACAGGTGGCAAACTCGTAGTCGGGGTCTGGTCCAAAGGGTCAAACCAAAGTCAGTCCAAGGAGCAAGACAAAGGAAAACTAAGGCAGGATCGGAGACGAATAGTGGAACTCAGGATCAGGAACAAACAGGAACAAAGACTGAAACTCAGGATCAGGAATAAGCAGGAAGGAAGACTGGAACTCAGGATCAGGAACACAGCAACTCAGGAACTCCGCTAGGACAAACGAGACAACCTGTTGCCAAGGTGAGCTCTGACTGGCAGAGCTTGCCTTAAATACTCTGGGCACTGACGTCATCAGTGGGGGCCACAGGAGCTTTTCCCACCACGGCCCCTTTAAAACTTGGTGTGTGGTGTGCACACGTGCCTAGGAGCAGGATGCTGAGGGTAGTGGTAGGAGTGGCATGGGCTGTGTAGCAGCAGGCGCCGCCAGAGAAGAGGCGTGGGCTGATGGAGAGGAACCCCCCGTCACACCGGAGGGACCGGGGCATGCGGCAGCAGCACAGCTGCACAGATAGCAGCCGACTGCCTCGAGAGCAGGAGGGACAGAACTTGGGGCCCAGCATCGGAAGGTAGGAGGGCCTGGACTGAGACCTCCTTGGCCTGAATTTGTAACAAGAACATGACAATTGTCGCTCATCACTGTGGCTTGCTTGGTAATTTGTGAGTTTTGCTTTATTAAGAAAGCCTTTCCCATATTCTGTAGATGAACACAGTCTTCCCCCCTTTGTTGATTTTCTGGTGTTGACTAGTTCTCTTCCTACTGAAACCTTTCCCACATTCAGAACATGTAAAATGTCTCTCCTGTGCATGTTCTCTGCTATGCCTGACTGAGGGTTTTGCTATAGTTGTATATGGAGCATGCCGGAAGCACGCCATAGCCCCCCCGAGAGCTGCCGCATCGTGCAAGGCTGCGCCTCCCTCGAGCTGAGGACTGCCCCATTGCTGACCTCATCAAGGCGACCCACCTCCTGCCTTTAAAGTAAGGCTGCGACCATCCGAGCTCCCTCTTCACACTGGACCGCCGACTCTGCAGGCCCTCCCGCTGGACCCGCTGCTGCTCCCGCGATTGGTGTGAGACACATCGAGGTCAGGAGCACGCCATCGCCCCCCCCTCCCCCCCGAGAGCCGCTGCATTGTGCAAGGCCACGCCTCCCTCGACCTGAGGACCGCCCCATCGCTGACCTCATCAAGGCGACCCAACTCCTGCCTTTAAAGTAAGGCTGAGACCCCAGGCGTCGCAAGCACGAAGGAGCGCAACAAAGGGGCCTGCCCCTTTCTGCGCCCCTTCGTGCGCCCACTGAGTATTTCCCCCTCCCGCCTAGTCGTTTGCTTCAACCTCACACCCCCTACCCCCGGAATCTCTGACTCGTACCTCCGCACCGGCCAAACGCTGACACTTATTACAGCTCGCCCTATATCTGCCTCTCTGAGCGTGTGACACAGGTGCTCACTCTATGCTTCTTCTTTTCAACCATCTCCTTTTCACTGTCTATTGATGCTTTACCTCATTGTTTGATGGTCCTCTGTATTACAGTGTCGCCTTTCCTACAGCAACTCAACTAATTTTTGTAAACTGTTCATTGCTCTGATATAACTCTCTACAAGACACTGACACCACCGTTGTCCTTCCCTATTGCTCTGAATCCCAGCCACCAGATATGCCCCCCTCCCTAGACCTAACATGAATACCTTCCCCATCCCCTGTATTAATCAACCTTCTCAGAGTGACCATGACCAAGTTCCTTTGGTTCCTTTTTATCAACAGCAGGAATTGTTGGACCCATCAGTAGTGCAGGGGTGCTGGCCTGTTTCAACCCAGTTAACACCTTAGGCCGGAATTCCTTCACCTTGTCTCGGAGCCGACAATCAATCTGAGTTGCTAAGGCTATCAATTCTTCCAGCAAGTCAGGTGTCTGGCGAGCAGCCAGCTCGCTTTCAAGCGGGTATCCAGGCCTCTGTAGAAGAGAGTCTTGAGACATCTGGGGTCCCAGTGAAGTTCCACTGAAAGAGTCTTCAATTCTATGGCAAATTCAGTCAATGATCTGTTGCCTTGCTTCAAGTCCACCAAAGCAAACTCGGCAACAGACATACGAGCAGGGTCATCAAAAACGGATTTAACAAGTCCATAAATCCTTCTATGTCCTGCAAAATAGGATCCTTGCATTCCCACAAGGTAGATGCCCACGACAAGGCTCTCCCATCCAAGTATGACAGGATGTAGCTTGTCTTAGAGAGCCCCATGGGAAACATAAGAACATAAGAACATAAGAAATTGCCATGCTGGGTCAGACCAAGGGTCCATCAAGCCCAGCATCCTGTTTCCAACAGAGGTAGATGCCCAATTACCCAAACACTAAGAAGAACCCATGCTACTGATGCAATTAATAGCAGTGGCTATTCCCTAAGTATAATTGATTAATAGCCGTTAATGGACTTCTCCTCCAAGAACTTATCCAAACCTTTTTTGAACCCAGCTACACTAACTGCACTAACCACCTCCTCTGGCAACAAATTCCAGAGCTTTATTGTGCGTTGAGTGAAAAAGAATTTTCTCTGATTAGTCTTAAATGTGTTACTTGCTAACTTCATGGAATGCCCCCTAGTCCTTCTATTATTCGAAAGTGTAAATAACCGAGTCACATCTACTCGTTCAAGACCTCTCATGATCTTAAAGACCTCTATCATATCCCCCCTCAGCCATCTTTTCTCCAAGATGAACAGCCCTAACCTCTTCAGCCTTCCCTCATAGGGGAGCTGTTCCATCCCCTTTATCATTTTGGTTGCCCTTCTCTGTACCTTCTCCATCGCAACTATATCTTTTTTGAGATGCGGCGACCAGAATTGTATACAGTATTCAAGGTGTGGTCTCACCATGGAGCGATACAGAGGCACTATGACATTTTCCGTTCTATTAACCATTCCCTTCCTAATAATTCCTAACATTCTATTTGCTTTTTTGACTGCTGCAGCACACTGAGCCGACGATTTTAAAGTATTATCCACTATGATGCCTAGATCTTTTTCCTGGGTGGTGGCTCCTAATATGGAACCTAACATCGTGTAACTACAGCAAGGGTTATTTGTTCCTATATGCAACACCTTGCACTTGTCCACATTAAATTTCATCTGCCATTTGGATGCCCAATCTCCCAGTCTTGCAAGGTCCTCCTGTAATGTATCACAATCCGCTTGTGATTTAACTACTCTGAATAAGGTTGTAAGGTGAAGGTTGTAAGTTGAAATGTAAGCTGCACTGGTTCAAAAAGCCCAGCGTCTTCTGGAGTTCTCCGGAGAAGCGAATAGGAACTGCCAGTGGAATAGCAGTCTTTAAAGTTACCTCCTGTAACTGACCTTTTTGAGTAGACACTGTGCCTTGTATCTTCTGTATATGAAGCTGATGGAATGTTGCAGTAAGTTTCTCCAAGGCCCGGTATAGCCTGCAAAGCGGAGAGGTGTGCCGGGTCCATGGTTACTGACATCCCATACCTAAAGCTGGATTCCCAGGAGTACTGCTTCTCCAATTAAAGCCGGATCCACTGGAGTTAGCAATCTGTTGTGATCTGCTCCTATGGAGAGGAGGAGTTAGCAATCTGTTATAATCTGCTATGCTGATGGGTGGAGCAAGCAGATGGGAGTAACAATCTATTATGAACTGCTGCTCCAGAGGGGAGGAGTTAGCAATCTGTTGAATACGTCTCCTGTGAAGGAGGAGTTAGCAAACAGTTATGCTCCGTGGGTGGAATAAGCAATCTGTAATGGATCTGCTAGGGAGTAGCCATCTGCATCTGATATGCTCAGCTCCTGTAGAGGGAGTAGATAACAATCTGTTACCAGCAGAGTGCTTGGAGAGGGCATCAGCTGTAGTAGAATGTAGAATGGTGGATCCTTGGGCCGATGGAAGATGACAGCGCCCCCAGGAGGATATCCTGAGAGGGACCACCAGCTAGGCTTGGGTATGGAGACAGACACAGATAATTCTTTCATTACACAGGTTAGTAGAACCACCAGAGGTGGCAGTAGTGAGCTGATATGCCCGGCAGGGCTGAAGTCCCTCAGGTACTGGAACCACGATCCCAGGGTTGCTGAGCTGCAGAGAAACTATAGATAGTGAGTAGACAGGGTATGCTGTATACATAGCCAGTACTTAGAATATAACTCACATAAGGTCTTGAGGAAGCTCAGTAGCTGGAAAGGGTTAGGCCCTCGAGGGGGGAGTACCTGGTTCCAGGGAAAGCTCTGAGAGAGCGATGGTAACTCACAATTGTCTGTATCTGTAATAGCTTCCAGGCAGTAGAGAATCTTCAGTGTATTCAGGAACATGGACCCTCGAGGAGTGAGTACCGGTTCCTATATGCAATCTGAAATAGTAACTCACAAAGGTCTGTACCTGCGATAGCTTCTCGACAGTAGAGAATCTTTAGCGTGTTTAGGAACATGGGCCTTCGAGGAGCGACTACCGGTTCCTATCTGTAATCTGAAATAGTAATTCACAATGTCTGTATCTGCGATCACTTCCAGGCAATAGAGAATCTTCAGAGTGTTTAGGAACATGGGCCCTTGAGGAGCAAGTACCGGTTCCTATCTGTAATCTGAAATAAAGAAAAGAGATTGAGGCCCCCGAGGAGTGGGTACCCCTGGTAAGTCTGAGGAGGCAGAGTAGCGTAGAGAGAAGCAGGTCTAGATGAATCCCCGCAATCAATCCTTGCTAACTCAAATCGTTAGCGAAAACTGAGACCTTTTATATTGGAAGCGGATGACGTCATCTCGGGGGACGCCCCTGAGGTTCGCACCCTTGCTGGTACATCAATGGGAGCGTGTGCGCGTGCGCACACCCTATGTCATCAGGAACATGGCGGATCCGCAGCATCGTGCCGGTCCGGGGACGCTGGAAGGAGACAGCATGGAGACACCATGGCAGCAAACGTCCATCAGACCCGGAGGGAGTCTCCACAGAGGTAGAGAGGGAGGAGTGAGGGCGTCAAGCAGCAACGGATGCAGCAAATACCCAATACGGATGGCAGGTCCTGACACTTGGACCTTGGCCTAGGCCAGAACCCGGGACCTGGTCTGACCCCAGGGCCTGATCCAGAGACTGGGTCCTCATGCTTGGGCCTCAAACTAGTGCAGAGCCCAAGCCTAGGCTCAATGCAGAGGGCCCAGCCTGGAGACAGGCTCAGGCTTAATTCCAGTGGCCTAGCCCAGAGGTCAAGTGCCAACACCTTGGTCTCAACCTAGACCAGAGTCTGAGTCCAACGCTGGAGCCTCAGCCATGGGTCAGATCCAGGCCTGAAGGTCGGAGCTCAGGCCTCTTAGGAGCCTTTTTTCTTCGGACTTCTTTCTTTTTCAAATGACTCTGTTCACTGAGGATGCAGTGGTTTAAATTAACTCCAGGTCATGCTCCTCAGCGAATGGCCCAATTTTGCTGTTCGGCAGTTAATTGAACTGCCGTACAGCAAAATAGCACCCTCCACTGAGGAGGATATGCTAGAGTTAATTTACTCTGGTGCATCCCCAGTGGTTGACATTATTTGAAGAAGATAGAAGAAAGAAGACTCCAATGAGGCTTAGATTCCAGCCTCCAGGCCTGAACCTGGGTCAAGCCTCAGGTGTCGAAACCCAGCCTCTGGACCAGGCCCTGGCATTGGGCCTGGGCCTAGAATGAGGTGCAGACATCAGGACATTGCCTCCAGACCAGGCCATGGCATTGGGCCTGGGCCTAGAATGAGGTGCAGGCATCAGGACTTTGCCTCCAGACCAGGCTATGGCATTGGGCCTGGGTCTGGGCCGAAGTGCTTATATCAAACCTGGCATCTGGACTGGGCCTCAGTGCTAGGCCTGGGCCTTGGCTTTGAGCCTGTGTCCAGGCTCCAGCCTAGACTATGGCCCAGGCATTAGGATCTGGTGTTCGGGCTGTGCTGGAGTTAATTTACTCTGGTGCATCCCCAGTGGTTGGCATTATTTGAAGAAGAAAGAAGATAGAAGAAAGTAGATTCCAATGAGGCTTGGGTTCCAGTCTCCAGGCCTGAACCTGGGTCAAGAATCAGGCATTGAAGCCCAGCCTCCAGACCAGTCCCCGGCATTGGGCTTGGGACCAGGTTCTAGTCTAGGCTGAGGCCCAGGTGTCAAGACCTGGACTCCGGGCTAGGCCCTGGTGCTAGGCCTGGGCTCAGACACAGATTACCTGGACCTGGCCTCCAAACCGACTCTGGTGTCTAGCATGGCCCTGGGCCTTGTTCTAGACTGAGGCCCGAACATCAGCACCTGGGGTCCGGGCCAGGCCCCAGCATCAGGTCTGGGCCTGTCCGTGGCATCAGATGCCTGAAGGATCAAGTAAGTGGGGGTTGGAAAATTTCCCAACCCCAGCAAAATTTTTCAATGGAACCTGGGCATTTTCTTGGGTCTCAGCCAAGGCTCTGGTATCAGGCCTGGGCCTAGGCCAAGAACACGGCATCATGCTCAGGTATAGGCTGTGGCCAGATTCGGTTGTAGCCTATGCCTAGTCTAGGCCCCGGTTTCAGTCCTAGTCCTTGGCCGAGACACTAGCATAATGCTTGGGCATAGGCCATGGTCCCTGCTTTGGACCTCAGCCTATTCCCTTGGGCCTAGATGTAAGCCTGACAGGAAATTTTATTTTTAAATGAACAAAACAAATAGGATTCATTTAATTTGGACGGTGGATCCTCAATTCATTGAAGGGCCCCCAGAAAAAAACAAATTAGGCCTTATTCATTTCATTTCATTTTTGTGTTTGTTTTAAACAATTGCACATCCCTAGCCATCACAGCTTTCCTTGAATGATGACCTAATTGCAGTGAATACACTAAGCAAAACAGGGATCCTCTCTTAATTTACAATGATTCCATACAAGGGATGTCTTCTTCAATCTCTTCTCTGCATCCTTGGGAACTTCTACTGGAATTGAAGTTGAGATTAAGAATGGGCCATGAGGAAAAAGGAAAGGGGTATCACTCATGCTCTCTATCTCACTGCTTGCTCTTTCTGAGGGTTACTCTCAACTCTGTTGGTATCATCTATCTCTTCCATCACCTCATTGGAGACTAAGATGCTACTGACTAAACCTCCCAAATTTTCTTCAGCTATTAGCTCTTCAATTTCTTTTCAGTGAATCCCAGATAAAATTCTTCCTCAAAATCAGTTGTTGAAAATACTGCCTGTATAACCTCAGAAGCAGTTATCAAAGAAGAACATGCTGTCGGTTTTAGGCATTGCACCTCTGCTGCCCCTCCCTTATCCATGTCCCACCCTGCTAATGACATCCTTAGATGGATCTCCTGTCTTTTGCCCCTGCTCTAAAACAAGATGGAGAGGAACAAGCTATGGTAGCAAATGCTCTCCAAATATCAATTTCTTCTGGCTTGAGCTGGTTTCTATACTTGGCATTCTGCATATAAAAATGTCTCTTTTAAGTTTAGGGGCAAAAGTCCCTTTTTTCTCACTATTACTAGTACTGCGTGTTGTACTTAAAACATGCTGAGTTAGCTTTGCCCCTACCATTCCCTCCTCTGCCCTTCCCTTGAAATGGCATGATGGAATTTTAAATGCCTTCTGGGTGCTTTGATATTACAAAAGAATTTATTGATACTAACACTCACCGTACTACTCTAACGTGTGCAAAAATGTCTTTGAGTCACACCCACACACTTACACACATATACAATGTAATTATATATCCTGCTGAATGAATCATTTTCCAAACACAAAAGATCTGTTACAAACAGACCCAAAAAGGTTGTCAAGGCTGTGCTTTACTTCACTTCAATCTATCTAACCTCACTGCACTGAACTGTGTACTATTCTGCATCAGAGAAACAAAAATCATTGGCACTGCTTTAATTTTAGCTCCAATCCTACCTTGCCCCTAGTGAACCTAGAAAACATAGGAACATAAGAATTGCCATACTGGGTCAGACCAAGGGTCCATCAAGCCCAGCATCCTGTTTCTAACAGTGACCAATCCAAGTCACAAGTACCTGGCAGTACCCAAACATCCTGGGAGACACATCCTCGGTGCGAGAGGACAATGCACCTTCTAGAGAGCAGGTCCTTGCTACAAGATTATTTCCTGCTACACCAGGTTGATGCTCTTCAATCAGAAGTCCTTTCTCCTCCAAGGCAACACCAAGGCTGCCAGACTGGAGTTGGGGCTTGGCTAATATATTCCTGAAGGACTCATCTATATACCTCTCTTTCTTCCTCAGTTCTTCCAGGTCTGCCACTCTAGCCTCCAGAGATTGGACTTGTTCTCTGAGAGACAGGATCTCTTTGCACCAGGTGTACACATACAACTTCTTACCAGTGGATAAAAAAATAATACACGTGATATTTGTTGCAAAAGATTGTGAGGCCTCCCTCTTGCTACTGGACTGCTACCTTCATCTTAAATTTGTTCAGATCCTAGTTAAGTTTAGGTTGCTATGGGAGTAGGAATGCATACAATTAGAGTCCTTTAAAGGTATTAGTATATTTACTATTTATCTGGTAGTGACCTACAAGGGAATGATTAAACTCTTGATAAAGCATGGGGAACTTCTGAATTTAAGTTAAAAGACTGATTAATTTTTTTTTTAGTGTGAAAGTGTCACCTGCTTATAAATTAAAGGATGAGCTAGCAGTGGGTGGGAGGGAGAGAAAGACAAATACACAAACTCCTGGTTTTTGATTGTTCTCTGACTAGCTATTTAATACAATCTCACAAACTCCTGGTTTTTACCTGCTCTCTGACTAGCTATTTAATACAAACCCACTGGGCTCCTTGCCACGTTGTCCTGCTTTGGCTACAAAAAAGATGGCATATCACCCAGGTAAGAGTTTGTTGTTATAGTTACTAGTTAGATCCTGCATCTGTTATTTATTTGCTCAGCACAGCTATAGACTTGAATGGGGAACGTAAACAATTGAGATAAAAATGTTTGTTTAAATTTGTGGGTACTCTCTATCATTTTGTGTATCCACCTATGAAACAACAAAAATTGACTCATTCATTGCATTTTAACCATTTGTTTCAAATGAATGCACATCCCTAGCACTTTGTAAATCAAAAAGGAATGTGAGGGTTTTGAGGAAACTTTATACTCCAAAAGAAAAATTGTAATGCAGATACCCCCATGCCTAAGCGTTTAATTTTCAAGCATTAGTCATTCTTATTTATTTATTTATGTATCTATGTATCTATTTCTTTTTTTATTTCTTTTGGAATATTTATATTTTACCTATAGTGACATGATTATGGTAGGTGAAATAGGTCATTCTTAGACAAATTCCAAAATAAAAATATAAACATTTGCATATATGGGATCAGGAATTCAAATGTGTTCTTTCAGAGGAGTAGAGGTAGTTAATTAGAATGGTAAAGCATCAATATCCTTGCTATTATCTAAAATTAATTCTATAATTTACTTTAGGTGATACTTTAACACCACATAAACTTAGCAAAATGTATTCCAATATTGGAAGCCATTGCTGGCAAAAATGTGGACAGAGCAGAACAAAGATCTATATGGTTGAGAAATATTGGAAATTAATTCAGAGAATAATTTTCTAAGTGACGAATATCAAACTAATATAGGACACTAAAATATTCCTCTTGGGCTTACCTGTGAAGTGGATTAATGATCTAAAAGTAAGATTAAGCATGTATCTGCCAGTAGCACTGATATGTAAAATAGCTGTAGCTTGTAAAGTAATGTATGCCCCAGGAATTTCAGAATGGCTAAAATGAGTTTAGTATATTCATTTAATGGAAAAATTACTGTCATATCTAGGGATAAGTATAATCAATGATATTTAATAAGGGGATTCTTTGTTTTACAATTTGTAAAGAAAAAGAAACAATGAGAAATATAGATCAAAACAGTGTATATAGGAGGTTAGAGTCCTCCTTTGCACAAAATAGCAAAAATTATGCTGCTCTTTCAGATAGACGTTATAAGAACTATAAGGACAGACATATTGGTCCTAGCTCTGGAATAAATTGCTGGAAACTCTTAGACTGGCACCCTCATATTTGTTGTACAGAAATCAGCTTAGACTATTTTTTTCTAGGTAACTGAGAGCGCTACATGTGATGTTCTTTTCTTGAAGCTGGATCATAGTTACTGCTATTGAGATTAGACCTTAAAGTCGGCGTCTACTTTAGATCATATATTTCTTTAAATTAATTTACTATTTTATTGTACATCATTTCGCTGTGGTTTTTTATGCTGTCAAATAAATGCTGTCAAATAAATGCTGTCAAATAAATAAATAAATAAAAATATCTCAACTTTGATTTAGTTTAATTTTGTTATAAAATAAAAAAGAATATCAGGCTTACTGTAAAAAGTGTTGATCTAGTTGGGTGTACTTTGATGTATTTGAATATATAATTATATTTATATTTACAAACTTAGGGCCTCATTTTCTAAAGTATCGCAGGCCTGCGATACTTTAGGTAATGAGGGGCGGGGGGCCGAAACGGGGGGCAGTCCTGCGCTAGCCAGCAGTGATCGCACCGCTGCGGTGCGATCGCTGCAAGTTTCGCACCCAATAGCATCACAATAGAAGGTGTAGCTATTGGGTGCGAAACAGGACGCGAAAAGGCCCTTACCTTTTCGTTGTCCGTGGAGTCTTCGCAGAGTCGGCCCTGGTGATGCCCCAACTCCTCCTCTTCCGGGGCCGACTCCGCCCCCATCTTGGTATCGCACGCAATATGTCTGGTAAATGACCCCCTTAGATTGTAAGCCCACTGGGGATAGGGAAATACCTACAGTACCTGAATGTAAACCGATGTGATATCTCAGATCGAATGTCGGTATACAAAAAATAATAAATAAATAAATAAATAAAAATACAATATATTTCAGATATCAATAATAAAGATAAACATAAAAAAGATGTTCCCTTTTCTGGTTTGGAGGAATCTGATTTTTCTCATTCAGTGGCAAAGACCCTGGCTATGAACCACAAAGCTTTTCCATGTTTGCATTTTATTGAAGGATTTATTGTGTTTGGTGTCTGAGAATTTTATCTCCCATCTCTTATTTGTTATTCGGGACCTTATGATACCTGCATGTATTATTCTTTTGCTTTTTTTGTAAGGCCTTATGTTCTTAAGGATTTATTATATTACTACAAGTTTTAAAGATAATGTATTGTTATTTTTATATCTATTTTGAAAATGATAAATAAAAGTTATATATGTATGTGGATGAATAAGTATATATGGGCAGATCTGTAGATAGAACAGAGAGTATTAATTAAGCGGCATACAACTCAAATACTGTTTTTCAGACTGTGACAAAAATTTATTTTTATTTAATAAATGTGTTACCTGCATTTTTCCAGAATTTAAAGAAACATTCCATGCTTTAACATCCATGGGTACAAAGAACAGTCACAGAATCATATTACTATGAAACAAATGTAATAATAGATAAGGAACTACTTAAAAAAATGCTGTTACATACCTGATGCCGGTTAATGTGCAAATGACACCTGTGAGGGCAAAACATTGGTAGATGTCAGACAGAACTAATTCTAACTGCCAATACCAAATGCTTGCTTGAATAGAAAGGTTTTCAGCTGCTTCTTGAAGGTCGGCATGCATGTTACAAACACAAGGCCTGATTTACTAAGCCTTTCCTCCCATTCTGTGTCTATGAGAAAAAATGCTTAGTAAATGACCTCCATAGTAGCTCTTGGAGAGAGTTCCAAAAAAGTGGTCCTCTCACTGAAAAAGCCCTGTCCCAAGTTTCTGAGAGGTGGAGAAGGGACATCCAATAGAACCTTTTGTGCATACCGTAATGACCCTGGGGGGTTAGTTAGTTAGTTAATTAGTTTTTTGACCTTGCTATACCTTCTTTCAAATGCAAAAATCATGAATAAGTATAACAGCATAACAAGAGGAAAGACAAAGACAGCAATAACATAACAATTAAAGGCAGCATTGCACAGATAAATGGGGATGCATTTTTATGCAATAGTTTATGGATAAGTATAGCTACCTTGTATTTAATCCTCCACTGTATTGGTAACCATGGAGGGTAAAATATGTAAGGCAGAATTCTGAACAATCTAGAAAGCTCTGAATACTTATAGATCAAATTGCAATAGTCCAAACCAGTAATGACTAGAGCTTGAAGCACAGTTCAAAAATTAGAAATGTTTTATAATGATTTCGACCTATAGAACATATGCAGTTTAAAGAATTCTGATTTTACCACAGATTTTACTTGTGTTCATAATGAATGATCAAATTCGAGCATAATGACAAGATTTTTTACCTGAATACCTATGGGTGTCTCATGGCCTTCAAAATAAAGGGATCAATTACTCAATGGAAATCTATTAAGGATAATCAATTCTGTATTCTCAATGTTGATGGCCAGCCTTTTGTGGAACAACCACTGTGTCAACTGCAGATAAGCATATGGACACTATGCTAAAAGTAGTGGATCATGTAGAGATCATCAGAATAAAAAACTGTATGTTATCAACATAAAGTCTGTATCCTACTCCTAGGCCCAAAAGCAGCTTACACATGGGGGACATATAGATATTTAAAATGGCTGCTGATAGAGAAGATCCCTGAGAAATACCCCTGTCAGCTATATGCCAGGAGGATGCTGCAGGGCACGTTTTCACCTGGTAGGTACAATCCGTGAGATAACAGTGAAAACATCTTCACACAGTGCTGGAGATTCCAATATCCCTGAAATGAGATAAAATCTGGTACTGGTAGTGTCAAAGCCAAGACATTGAGCAGGACTGATACAGAATTTAGGCCACTGCTGAATCCAGGCTTGAACACTTCAAGGCTAGACAACAATAGTGCTTCAGTAGTAATGATTTGCAAAACCCAAATTAATATTGGTCTAAGATGAGATGTTCCTCAATATACTTACTGAATTGTTTCAATAAGGCACCTTTGTCAGAAAGGACAGGGATGTCATGGAATGATAGTTGGCAAAACGGAATGGAACAAGAGACGTTTTTTTTCAGAATTGGATGAATCATGGCCCATTTAAAGCTAGCAGGCAAATATCCTTCAGCTAGTGAAAGACTGACAATCTTGTTGACAACACCACCAATATCTTCGCATAATGCCTTGAGCAGCATGGTAGTACAAGTTCTCAAAGGGAAAGAGGAAGAATACATGGTGGCAATAATTTGTCAGTCTCCTCACTGTTAAAGAATTGAGTTTGTCACATTTCATTCTTTTTCCTTCTGGTGCAGGCATCTATACACTGGAAGAAAATTTACTGCAAATCTACTCTGTTTTACCAAAGAAAAAACTTGCAATGTGTCAGAAGCAAGATACTATTCTCAATCTGTGCTGAGTTTTCAGGAATATGAGTTAAAAACTATGGTTTGAAAAAACTCTCAGGGGCTGTTCCTGGTTAATTAGAGTCGGTTAGAATAGTATGGGTACATATTCAAAAGCCATTTAGAAGAATAACGGGAAAGTTATTCATCTAAATGGCTTAGCTGCATATTTAAAAGGCTTATCTGGCTAATTTCTAGCCAGATAACGATAGAGTTAGCTGGATTCCACATATCCAGCTGACTCTAACTTATCCAGGTATATTCAGCAGTGGGGCGTTGCGCTGCTGAATATCCTGGTTAAGTTAGCCAGATATGTATATATGGCTAACTTAACTAGCCATTCAGCAGCTGAATATTTACCCCTATGTTTTTAGTCTTTTACTTCGACAGCTGCCCTACACCTAGCTACCTAGTTAGCTGTGAGTTATAGTCTTCTAAATTAGATCACGAAGAAGCCTTATACCATCGACACTCAGAACGATGCAGTGTATTTTAGCCTCCCTTAATGTTCATTATACCAAGGTGTATTATGAGAGTTCCTAATTAACAGTGATTTCATAAATGCTAACTTATTGACAATATCCTGACGTGTCAAACAGCAATGCAATTTGGGGTATCCAGTGATGGAACCAAATGTGACTGTAGTTGGTCAACTTCAATATGTCATTTCTCAAATGGGCACTCCTGTTTGGAACTACAATGTGCTTCAGTATGAGCAGACAATGATCAAGGGATAGAACCTTCTTATGGATCAGCACTGATGGACCAGAAGAAAATAGAAATTTATAAAAATTAGGTCCAAGGTGTGACCACACTTAAAAGTTGGCCCAGTCACAATTTAGTTCCACCTCAATGCTGTCATAGCATCCACAAATTCCTCAAAATAGGAAGGAAGTATCAGCTCATCAACAAGCAAATTAAAGTCTGCTAATACAATTGTAGTACTCAGGTTAAAATAATTGGTTGGAAGAAGACTAGATGGGCAATATACCAAGCCAATGCTGAGCACAGCAGAAGTTAATACCAAAATCTCATAAGGTAGTACTGCACCTAAATCAACATATGACTTGTTACAAGATCTTCTGAATGCAGTCATCAAATCCCCACCTCGCTTAGAAGTCCACACATTTATTGGTGACTGGGAAATTTTGGATATTCTGTTCGTTAACTGGTTTAAAATATTTATTCCTTTAGGGATAGATTTTCAAAGCTAAGCGCGGGCGTACATGTGCACGTGCTACCCTGCGCGCACACATGTAGATTTTATAACATGTGCGCGGAGGACGCCAACCCTTGCCGTGAGGCCTGGCTGGAGGATGAAGGCCCGGCGACCACCACCGCAGGACGCCGAGGCCTAGCCGCGCTGGCCACTGCTGCACAGGAGGAAGACCCGGGACCCCCGGAGGAATTGGAGAGGTAAGTAGGCCCGTGTGCGGGCCGAGCGCGGATGGGTCACGAAACAGTACCCCCCCATTCTAGGCCTCCCCCTCCTCGGGCGAGGCTTGTCTGGGTGAGCCCTATGGAAGGCCTTGCGGAGATCTTTGTCTAAGATGTTTAGTGAAGGCTCCCAGTTCTCCTCAGCCCCATATCCCTCCCAAGAGAGTAAATACTCCCAACGTTCTCGACGCCGACGGACGTCGAGGACCTCTCTTACCTGGAGGGTCTGCTCTGGCTCGGTGGAAACTTGAGGTGGAGGTGGATCCTTGCGGGATGGCCAGGACAGCACGAGTGGTTTCAATAGAGAAACATGGAAAGTATTATGAATAACCATGGATTGCGGTAACTGTAGTTGGTATGTGACTGCACCTACCCTCCTGAGAATGGGAAAAGGCCCGATGTATCTAGGTGCCAGCCGATGTGAGGGAAGTCAAAGCTTAATATGCTTGGTGCTTAGCCACACCTTTTGTCCTGGTCTAAAGAGTGGAGTTGGCCGTCTGTGGACGTCAGCGAACTTCTTGGAATGTTCTGCGGCTTGAGTGAGACATTCTTTGACTTGGTTCCATACGTTACAAATAATTTGGGCTGTGGTTTGTGCTGCTGGCAAAGGCACCAAGAGGGGTATCGGTAATGGAAGTCATGGTTGGCGTCCGAGTACTACTGCAAATGGGGACACATTTGTGGCGGCAGCAAGATGCATATTATGAGATAGCTCAGCCCAAGGGAGCAAGTCGGCCCAATCATTTTGCTGATCATTTACGTAAGATCTGAGGAAGGTTTCAGGGTCTGGTTGGTCCTCTCAGCTTGTCCGTTCACCTGAGGATGGTATGCTGAAGTGAAGCTCAATTAGATGTTGAATTTTTGACATAAGGATCGCCAGTACTTCGCAGTGAATTGTGGGCCTCTATCGGACACTATTTCTTTCGGTAATCCATTAATTCGGAAAATGTGGGTCAGGAACAGTTTAGCGAGTTCAGAGGCTGATGGGAGACTCTGGAGTGGGATGAAGTGTGCCATTTTGGAAAAGCGGTCAATTATGACCAAGATGACAATGTTGTTAGAGGATGGTGGAAGATCAGTGATGAAATCTGTAGATATACTGGCTCATGGTTCCGTGGGTGCTGGTAGTGGCTGCAGAAGTCCCCATGGCCGGCCAGTAGGTGGTTTATGTTGGGCACATATGGGGCATGAGTCCACATATTTACGGGAATCAGAGACCATGCTGGGCCACCAGTAGAAACGCTTCAACATTTCCAAAGTTCTTGCTCGCCTTGGATGGCCAGCCAATTTTGAGACATGGGCCCAACGGAGTATGTGTTCATGTAACCGCCATGGGACGACAGTTTTACTGCTAGGGAGACACAGGCCGGGTCAATAATATGCCTTGGAATGTCTGGGGTATCTTCAGGCTTGAGAGAGCATGGCAGTGCATCTGCACGAAGGTTTTTGGAGGCTAGGTGGTAACGTAACTCAAAGTTGAACCATTCGAAGAATAACACTCAGCGGGCTTGTCTCAGGTTGAGTAATTGTGCTTCCTTGAGGTGCTCCAGATTCTTATGATCCGTGAATATAGTGAATCGGTCTTGAGCGCCCTCTAGCCAGGGGTGCCACTCTTGAAATGCTAGTTTCGCCAATAGTGTAGTTTCGCCAATAGTGTAGTTTCGCCAATAGTGTAGTTTTGCTCTGTAGGCGAAAATTTATGCAAATAAAAGGAGCATGGTTCCAGTGTACCCTTGGAGGAGTATTGACTTAGTACTTCACTGGCTCCGTTAGCAGACATGTCTACTTTGACGACAAATGGACGACTGGGATCAGGATGTCGTAAACAGGGTCCAGTACAGAATGCGTCTTTCAGTGCGTGGAAAGCTGATAGCACTTCAGGGCTCCAAACCCGGAGGCTAGTTCCCTTCTTGGTTATTGCAGTGAGTGGAGTGGCTAATGTTGAATAGTTGGCTATAGAGCTTCTTTAATAATTTGTGAATCCAAGAAATCTCTGTAAGGCTCGGAGACCGACTGGCTGGGGCAGTCACTAATTCCCTGGAGTTTTTCGGGATCCATAGTAAATCCTTGGTTAGAAATAATATACCCTAAGAATGGTAGATGATTCTGCTCGAAGATACACTTCTCCAGCTTTGTGTAAAGGTGGTTCTCTCAGAGGCGTTGGAGGACGGTTCTGACATGGGAGCGATGGGACTCCAAATCTCTGGAGAATATCAGGATGCCATCTAAGTACACCACTACAAACGAGTAAAGGTGATCTCTAAGGATTTCATTCATCAGGCGTTGGAACACCGCAGGAGCATTGCAAAGACCAAAAGGCATCACTATGTACTTGTAGTGGCCATCCCTGGTGTTAAACGCGGTTTTCCATATGTTTTCGGGCTAGATGCGCACGAGGTTGTATGCTCCACATAGATCGAGCTTCGTGAAGATCTGAGATTCTTGTAGATGGTCGAATAACTCGCTGATGAGAGGTAGTGGGTAGCGATCTTTGCGGGTAAAGCATTTAATCCTCAGTAATCGATGCAAGGCCAAAGTCCTCCATCTTTCTTCCTAACAAAGAAGAAGCCTGCTCCCGCTGGCAAATCAGAAGGCCTAATGAATCTCTTCTCGAGGTTTTCCTTTATATATTCAGACATCGCCTGGGTCTCAAGGAGTGAGAGCAGATAGATCCTACCCTTAGGAGGGGTAGTACCGGTAGGAGTTCGATAGGACAGTTATATTTTCAGACTGGAGGTAATGTGTCTGCTTTCTGTTTTGAGAAAACATCCTTGAAGTCAGAGTACTGAGCCGGTAAATCGGTAAGGGTGGTGGCCTTCAGGACGGTCACTGCTGGAGACACCTGCTCCAGGCAATTCTTTTGGCATTGTGGACCCCACTGAACTAGCTGGAGGGATTGCCAGTCGAATTGGGGTCCATGAGTCTGGAGTCAGGGAAGGCCCAATATTACTGGGTGAGTTGAATGCTTTAGGACGTATAGGGAGATCTCTTCTTCATGTAGAGTTCCCATGGTGAGACGGAAAGCCACCAAGTGGTGCATGATATGTCCAGGGAGATGTTCTCCTTCAATAGAAGCTATACGAAGAGGAACTTCTAGGAGCTGTACTGGAATCTTCAAAAGGTTCACAATGTCATCCATTATGAAGCTGCCACTGGCTCCAGTTTCTATGAGGGCAGTGGTAGCAAAGGATCGAGACTCCATGGCTAGGGTAAAAGGGAGAAAAAGTTGGGGGCCGATGACAGTAGCACTCAAGCTCAGGACCCCCGCCAGGCTTAAGCCTTGAAGTTTTCCGGACGGATCGGACAGGATTGCCTCAGATGTCCAGGGGCACCGCAGTACAGGCACAGGCCCTGCTTCTTGCGCCAAAAGTCGCTCTTCAGGGGACAACCACCCCCGGTTGATTTGCATTGGCTCTTCACTGGAGGAAGGTGGTGCCGATAGAGCCTTCAGCTGAGGGCTCAGGGCACATGCTGGATGTTGAGCAGGAGGCCAGGGTGCCTTCACATCATGGTGCCATTGTCTGAGGCGGTGATCAATTTTCCCAGTTAGGGAAATCAGGTCCTCTAGAGATATGGGAATCTCATGGGCAGCAAGTTCATCTTTGAGAGCAGATGATAGACCCTCAAGGTAGAGTGCCCGAAGGCAATCCTCTTGCCATCCCAGTTCCGTTGCCAAAGTCCGGAAATCCACCGTGAACTCTGAAAGGGATCTGGAACCCTGACGAAGGTGGAGTAGATGATGACTGGCAACCGCCTGATGGCCTGGATCTTCAAAGGTCTGCTTGAAGGTGGGGATGAACTGGGACAATTGCGTGAGGATAGGGTCGGAACGTTCCCAAAGTGGAGAAGCCCATGCCAGTGCCTTCCCCTCAAGACAAAAGAGAATGAAGGTTATGGAAAATTTGAGGAAATTTATCTAGGGATGAACATTGAACACCAGTGGAGCTGAAAAATGATCACTCCATCATTATAAAACCAGCAGATAAAGGGGGGATCAGAATACAGAAGACTGCATCGGAGAGGTAGAATGACAACTTATGGACACTTCTTTCTATCAAAATTTTCTAAGCATCCAAACTCAAATATAAAATACTGATTTGATGGTCTTGTACAAGTAGTTTCCAAAGCAGGTTGGATAACAATTATAGAGAACAAATTCTTAAGGATTTCCCATCCAGTATGTCCAGTGTTCTACATGGTCCCTAAAGTTCATAAATCTCTGGGGAAACCCCTAGGTAACCCCTATAGTATCCTCAAAAGGATCTCTTCTAGAGCCTCTGTCCAAATTTTTGGACAAGATTTTGAGAGAGTACATACCCCAGCTTCCAGCCTATATATGAGATTCAGCACACATAATCACAATCTCAGAGCAGTGTACGGAATCATTAGAAGGCCTTTGTCTGGTGACAATTGACATAACAGCTCTATATAATCAACATTCCCCCAAAAGAGGCCTTAAAGATGGTAGAAGAGACATTGGCATCAAGAGGAATGTAACACTGAGTGCCTAATGATTTCCTGAACCAACTAGCTTCTATATCTTTACAAGAAAATTATTTTAGTTTTACCAGAGTTTACTACCAGCAAATTAAAGGAGCAGCAGTAGAGGCCTCGATGCCCCCAGATATGGCTAACCTATATGTAGATTTTGAGAACCAATGGTTGCCCATTAGCCCATACAAAGAGAATATCTGTCTATGGAAATGATTCATTGATAATACATGAAAACATGTGCATACAACTCTTCAATATCTTATTTGTATGAAAATGACCATCATACCACCCTGCAGCATTTGAACTTGAATTTTAGTTCAATATTTATACCTGCCCAGGGTCACTTATAATTATCAGTAACAAATATCCGAATGAAAATTATTTTTTTTGTAATTTTTAGAAATGCTTATCACACATATTTAAACATAACAGCTTATGCATTTAAGAGTAATGTAATGAAGTGAATGTTATCTGACTTCATATTTAAATGTGACAGTGGTTCTTCTCATTTTTTAGTTTTATTATGATGATTTTTATTATTTATAATGTTTGTCTGTTTGAAATTTATTGTTTGATTTTAGTTTCTGTGAAACTTTGTGATTTCATTATTTTAATATTATGTATGTAATTTTGTATATCGCTTAGGCCATTTGTGTTAAGCGATTAATAAATTTTCCAAATACAAAATACAAATACAAAAAGCCCAATATCAAGGAACCAAAGTGCATACTCCCTTTAAACAATCCAACAGGAAAGCATGTTTCGTGGTAATACTGCTTCACAATGTAGATTCTTTACCAGGAATGATGGTTGCAACTTTTCTGAGAATGTAAAATAAAGTTACTATGAAAGAATAAAAGTTTTTATGAAAAATTATTTTAAAGAGGCCTCTTCACATTGGTCTACAGCAAAGAAAAGATATCTTTTTTAGATATCTCAATTTCCCTCACAAGTGAAGGCTTTGAGTTCACTATACATCATAAGAAGACAGATCGCAATGCACTATTACACTATGCAAGTTTCCATCCAAAGTATCTTCAAGATAACCTCCCTGTAGGACAATTTCTGTAACTGAGACGATTTTGTTCTACAGACGAGGAATTCAAACAACAAGCTATAGTTGTGAGACGATGGTTTCCCCAGAGATGCTACCCAAGCAATATCATTAAGACAGCCTATAAATGAGCAAGGTGGGGAAACAGGCAATTGCTGTTGAAAGTGGTTCTGAAAATGTTGCACCAGGAGGTGTACCCTTGGCCTAGTGCAGGTTTGGTAGGCTCCCTGGTCAGACCCAGAGAGCACTTGCCACCAGGAGGCAGAGCACAGGAAGAGACAGAGGCTAGGTGTAGCTTCACCACTGGCAGCCCGAGGTCCCCCTGGGTTGAGCCCTTGGGTACTCGGGCAGCTTGGACTTAGATGGGCCTCGCAGGATCTCCTAGATAAGAAGTTCAGTGGTGTGCCCACTACAATCAAGGGTGCGCAGTTGACCTGTAGGCCAGAAGTCCTGGATGTCTGAGAGGGTCTGAAGAGTGTCTCAGAATGAATGACTAAGATCAATGCCAGATTCAAGGGAATGTGGTTAACCAATGCCAAGGTCAGAGCCAGATAGTCTGTGGATAGTCAGGCAAGGCAAAGGTCAGTTACCAGAAGTCAGTCCATGGGATGGTCAGCCAAAGCAGAAGTCAAGTTCCAGGAGACAGTAAGACGTGGTCGAGTTCAGGCAGAGGTCAGTTCCAGACAGCGTGTAGATGTGGTCAAGTTCAGGCAGAAAGTCAGAGGCAGGCAGTGGTCAAACATGGTCGTGGAAGCAGGCAGAAGGTCAGAGGCAGGCAGCAGTCAAACGTAGTCAAGGAAAGCCAAGGTCAGTACCGAGAAGAGAGTCTGAAGGTACTACCTGAGGAGACAAGGAGACAGTGGGCGCTGGAACAGAAGGACACTAGAACAGAAGGATGCTGGAACAGGACTGGAACAGATGCTGGAATGAGACTAGAACAAAGGACTGGAATGCAGAGTCAAACTAGAAACACTAACGGTGTCGACCCAATTGCCAAAGCATGGAAGTCATGGAAGGAACTTCCTGATATAGTCCCATCAATCAGGACGTGCCACGGAGCTGGGATCCACCCCTGGCCCTTTAAGGTGCTGGGCTGTGTGTCTAGGGGCAGAGCCAACGCCACGGAGGACACCGACCCTCGCCGTGAGGCCTGGCTGGAGGATGAAGGCCCAGTGACTGCCGCCGCAGAATGCCGAGGCCTAGCCAGGCTGGCTACTGCTGCAGGGGAGGAAGACCCGGGACCCCCGGAAGAATTGGAGAGGTGAGCAGGTCCTTGCACGGGCCGAGCACGGACGGGACGCACAAGAGAAAAATTTATTTATTTATTTATTTATTTAGAGTTTTTATATACCGACCTTTGAACAAAAACTAGTTTGTTTGTTACCCTTTTCCCCGCATACACATGAGCTAAAATCCAGCAATAAAAAACATTGGCAAATTTTAAGCATGCATGCTACCTTTCAGCATCTACCGATCTTTGCAATGACTAGGGACGCTTGCTCAGCAGAGTGGTGTTCCCCGTGCAGCATGGTTTGTGCTGTGTGGCAGCCTGCAGGAGGCATAGCAAATTGGGGGGAACCCCGTCATTCCCGGCTGGGGGTAAAGAGGACCGGCCATGGGGGAAGCCCGCTGCTGGCCAACCACAACATTACTAAGCATTTTTCCAATAGACATAAAATGGGAGAAACACTTTACTATATCTTGTTCTGGATGTTGATTAGGCAAGCAAACTGTTCAAACACCACTTGTAGGATCTTATTATAGAATTGAACAGCAGAATATAAAAAGTGTGTCCTTTTCATCTTCTTACTTTCAAGTGTACTTCCCTTAAATAATTCAGTAAACAACAGGGGACACAGTACTTAAGTACTGTAGGACAAAAGAGTTATTTTAACATTAACAAGAACAGACAGATCCTGTCATGAAGTGACAATTGATTTACAGTCTATGCACAGTCCCACTTGTTTAAGAGTTAACCCTGATGTCAGTATAGTACTTAGTCTAATTCTCAGTTCTGAGGAAAACTTTGAGAATTTAACTTCAACAACTGGTGCTCATATAGGAACATAAGAACATAAAATATGCCATACTGGGTCAGACCAAGGGTCCATCAAGCCCAGCATCTTGTTTCCAACAGTGGCCAATCCAAATCACAAATACCTGGCAAGTACCCAAACATTAAATAGATCCCAAGCTACTATCCTTATTGATTAATAGCAGTTTATGGACATCTCCTCTAGGAATTTTTCCAAACCTTATTTAAACCCAGTTACACTAATTGCTGTAACCACATCCTCTGGTAATGAATTCCAGAGCTTAACTATGTGTGAGTGAACAATAATTTTCTCCAAATGAGCTATTTGCTAACTTCATGGAGTGCCCCCTAGTCCTTGTATTATCCGAAAAAGTAAATAACCAGTTCACATTTACCTGTTCAAGTTCTTTCATGATTTTGTAAACCTCTATCATATCCCCCCTCAGCCATCTCTTCTCCAAAATGAAAAGCCCTACCTCTTTAGCCTTTCCTCATAGGGGAGCCATTCCATGCCCCTTATCATTTTGGTTGACCTTCTCTGAACTTTTCCAGTGCAATTATATCTTTTTTAAGATGTGGTGACCAGAATTGCACAGATTATTCAAATTGCTATCTCACCATGGAGCGATACAGAGGCATTATGAAATCCACCATTTTATTTGCCATTCCCTTCCTAATAATTCCTAACATTCTGTTTGCTTAGCACACTGAGCCAAAGATTTCAATGTATTATCCACAGTAATACCTAGATCTCTTTCCTGGGTGGTAACTTCCAAGATGGAACCGCACATCGTATAAATATGCAAGGATTATTTTTCCCTATATGTATCACCTTGCATTTGTCCAGTGTCCAAATTAAATTTCATCTACCATTTGGAAACCCAATCCTTCAGTCTCATAAGGTCCTCCTGCAATTTATCACAATCCACTTGTTACGATCCTGCCCGCGCTCCTCGCGGGCAGGCTCTTACCCCCATGCGGCCAGCTGGGCCGCTGACGCCGCCGCCGCCGTCGCCGCCGTGGCTGTCCCTCGCTGCAGTCCGGGCTCCTCCCCGGCTGCCTTCTGCTTCAGGCAGCGGGGCCGATCCCCCACAAGCCTTCCCTCGCGGTCAGGACTCCCGCTGCTGCTCCGGAGTTCCCCAGCGTGTTCCCGACGATCCCGGGGTCCTCAGCCGGCAGGGAAGGCGTCCCTGCCGGAGCCTGCAGCTTTCTGCAGCCAGCCTTACCTTCCTGCTCCCCTGCTTCAGTCGTCGTGGCCGGGAGCCGTCCTAGCAGCCTGCCATCTCTCCAGCTTCAGGGCAGGGCTGCCCCGACGTTCGTCTGCTTCTCCATGGATCCTCCACGTGGCTGAGAACGCCACCAACAATCCAGCACTCATATCTCCAGCTTCCTAGGGCGCAAGCGCGCGCCCCTCGTCTGTTCTTCAAGGGCCAGCCAGGTGTGGCCCCTGCTGGCTCCTCCCTGGGCGTTGTCCACCTCAGCTCTACAAAGGGATTCAGAGTCCAGTCTGTCTTTGCCTTCGCAAGGAGTTGGTCACTCCTGAGATCCTCGTTCCAGGAGCTGCCTTGTGTTCCAGCCTTCTGCAAGGTCCAGTGTTCCATGTTTTCCGTTGAAGCTTCTTGTCCAGTTGTTCCAGTCCTGATGTCTTCTGTTGTTCCAGTCCTGATGTTCGCCTGTTCCTGTTCCTGCCTTGAGGTCTGATTCTTATCCGGTACCCATGATCCAGTCCAGATGTTACAACCCTTGTACCTTGATCCTGAAACTCGCCTGAAAGCTAAGTACCTTGCCTTGAACCTCTTGAAAGCTAGCACCTTGACCCTGTGTCCTCCAATGTCCTGGTACCTCGCGGCAAGCCACGCCGTGGTCCGTGATCAGCCCTCGGGGCGGGCTGATTAGGGCCATCAGTGACGCAAGTCATGTACCTCGTTTCTAAGAACTTGCCTGAAAGCTAAGTACCTTGCCTTGAATCTCCTGAAAGCTAGCACCTTGATCCTGTGTCTTCCAATGTCCTGGTACCTCGCGGCAAGCCACGCTGTGGTCCATGACCAGCCCTCGGGGCGGGCTGATTAGGGCCATCAGTGACGCAAGCCATGTACCTCGTTTCTAAGAACTTGCCTGAAAGCTAAGTACCTTGCCTTGAATCTCCTGAAAGCTAGCACCTTGATCCTGTGTCTTCCAATGTCCTGGTACCTCGCGGCAAGCCACGCTGTGGTCCGTGACCAGCCCTCGGGGCGGGCTGATTAGGGCCATCTGTGATGCAAGCCATGTACCTCGTTTCTAAGTCTCTGAGAAGTCCTTGTTCCTGACCCTGTTTCCTGCCTTGGCTGCCGGTGTGCAGCAATCCAGCTTCTTCCCTGTTGCCTTGATGTCGGTGCCAGATCCAGTTCCTGATCCAGTCCCATATGTGCTGCCCTTCGTCTTGGTCTGGCTCCTGAGCCTTCTGGCCTGTTGGGCCCTGGAGTGGCCAACAGGTGGGATTCGTCCCTGCGCTTTGGAGCTTCCCTTCCTGCCAGCCGACAGGGCTTCGGATGTCAGTATCCCAGCATCGGAGTTCGCTTCGCCTGGTTCTCTCCTGCATTTTCCTGTTCTCTGCGGGGTCCGTGACCTGCCCTCCAAGGCAGTGTTGGGGACACGTGGGACAGGGTGGCCCTTGACTCAGTCCCAGGAGTGGTCTGAGCAGGGTGCCCTGAGGGACTGTGCTCATGTCTTCCTTCAGTCCTTGTTCCTGAGTCTACATCTGCACCTTCAGTATCTCGCTTCAGAACCTACCTCTGCATCTTCAGTATCTCGCTTCAGAACCTACCTCTGCATCTACAAATCCTCGCTTCTGAACCTACCTCAGCATCTTCAGTACCTCGCCCTTGAATCTACCTCTACACCTTCAGTACCTTGCTCCTGAGTCTACGTCAGCACGTCCAGTACCTTGCTTCCGAGTCTACGTCTGCACTCCCAGTACACTGCTTCTGAGTCTACGTCTGCACTTCCAGTACCCTGTTCCTGAGTCTCGTCAGAATCTATGTTCCAGTCTTCACTGTCCTGGCCCCTGTCTGGCCTGCCGCTTCGTGCCGTACCCTGCGGCAGGTCCGAAAGGGCTGGGAACGGTCGGAGGTCTGTTCACAAGACCAACATTGCGTTGTTGGGTCTTCCGAAGCGTGCAGGTCCGGAGGAGGGCCTGTCGCCTGGTTATCACTCCAGTCTTGCTTCCGTCCTACCCATGCTCGGGCATGCCACGCCTCCCGCGGCCCTCTTCGGAATCCTCTGGGGTCGAGCCGCGGCCCAAGGACACACATCGCTCAGGAAGTGGGATCGCTCTCCGAGCGCTCCGCAACACCACTTGAGATTTAACTACGCTGCATAATTTTGTGTCATTCACAAATTTGATCACCTCACTTATCGTACCCTTTCCAGATTATTTATAAATATATTAAAAGCACTGGTCCAACTATAGATCCATGAGGCACTCCACTGTTTACATTTTTATACTGTGAAATCAGACCATTTAATCCTACTCTCTGTTTCCTGCCTTTTAACAGGTTTGCAATCCACAAAATGCATCGCCTCCTTTCCCATGACTTTTTAGTTTTCTTAGAAGTCTCTCATGAGGCTGGATCATCTTTCTGGAAATTTAATTTATAGCAAAATGATTTCAATGAAATGTTAATATTATTGTACTAATTAAGTTACATGATTGTATTAAACCACTATTTGCTACTGCTTCTAGTAGATTTGTGAAGAAAACTGTGGGAGGAGTTATGGTAGAGGAAAAGAACATGTGCCCACAATAGTTAAAAGATGAAAGAAAAATGGATTAAGAATACTGACGAAGTATTAATCCAATGATAGTAACTTGAATGAGCAGTAAAGCTCTGACTTGGAAATATGTCACTTCAAGGTTAAATGGTGGAGATGATTCTGGAGATGAGAAGGTCTGTGTGAATATAGAACATGAGATAAAAGAATTTTATGTGGTTCACATCCCACCAGGTAAATGAAAAAATATAACTCATTGAGAAATTGAATCTTATCTTTTATATAGTCAGTATATTTCTATAAAGTTTGCTCACCAGTAAGACCTAGAGAGTAAAAATACCTGTTGAAAAAAAGAAAAAGACTGGTCACTTCAAAGAATTTGCATTGGTTTAATAGACCTGAAAAGAAATGATATACTTACCTTTGAATTTTGTATTCTTGTTGAAACATCTTTATATCACTTATCTTTCTTTTGCCAGTAAATGGAAATACAATTTTATTTATTTATTTATTTGTTTATTTATTTAGAGTTTTTCTATACCGGCATTCGTGATTAGAAACCACATCATGCCGGTTTACATACAACGAGGGGGTATGAACAAAAAACAGAACATAAACAAGTGCAAAGAGATCAAAAGTTACATTACAACAAGGGTCTTATAACTGGGGAGAGAATTAGAATAAGAAAACCGAGAAGTTAGGATTAAATTATTTACATTATATTGTGAAGTCTCTTATAAAATTTGCTATCTCTTATAAAAGTTGCTATCATTCAATTCGGATCTGGGAAGGCTTGTCTAAATAGCCAAGTCTTAAGCCCTTTTTTAAAAGTAGGTAGGCATGGTTCTTGTCTCAAATCCGGAGGAATAGAATTCCATAGTGAAGGACCGGCTGTGGAAAAGGCTCGGTCTCTGAAAGTTAGGTGGTGAGTGGTTTTGGTTTGGGGAACGAGGAGAGATCCTCTGTAGGCTTCTCTGATGGGTCTGGTGGATGTATGTTGTCTGAGTGGTATTTGTAAATCAAGTGTTGTTTGGTGATGGATAGCCTTGTGGATGATAGTGATGGATTTGTGGATGATTCTAAAGTGTATAGGCAACCAGTGCAGGTTCTTGAGAGTGGGGGAAATGTGATCTCTTCTCCTGGTGTTAGTCAGAATTCTCGCAGCTGAGTTCTGGAGCATCTGAAGGGGTTTAATGGAAGCGGAAGGGAGGCCTAGTAAGATAGAATTGCAATAGTCTATCTTAGAAAAGATAACTGCTTGAAGGACCGTTCTGAAGTCTCGCACGTGAAGGAGTGGTTTGATTCTTTTAAGTACCTGAAGTTTATAGAATCCGTCTTTAGTAGTTTGTTTGATGAAGGATTTTAAGTTAAGATGGTTGTTGATAATTATTCCTAAGTCCCTTGTTTGGGTGATAGGTGGGTTGGTTGGAAGACACGGAGATGGGTTGCTATTTTCTGGTGAGATGATAAGAAGTTCCGTCTTAGCCATATTTAATATCAGGTTTAAACTCGTGAGGAGGAGATTGATTTCTTTAAGACAGAGTTCCCAGAATTCAAGAGTTTTGGTGATGGTTTCTTTAATAGGGATCAAGATCTGCACATTGTCTGCGTATAGGAAGTGAGTTAGTTTCAAGTGGGTTAGCAGTTGACAAAGTGGAAGAAGGTAAATATTAAAGAGTGTAGGGGAGAGGGAGGAACCCTGAGAAACTCCTAAAGATGAAGAATGGCGGGAAGATTCCTTGTTATGGATCTTGACCTTATAGCCTCTGTTGCTGAGGAATGAATTGAACCATGATAGAGCAGTTCCTGAAATTCCTATGTTCGACAGTTGATTGAGGAGGGTGGAGTGGTTGATGGTATCAAACGCGGCCCAAAGGTCTAAAAGAATAAGAAGAAAGGATTGGCCTTTGTCTAGCCCCATGATGATATGGTCTGTCAGGGATATGAATAGAGTTTCCGTGCTTAATGCTTTACGGAATCCATATTGTGATGGGTAAAGTATTTTATGGTCTTCAATGTAATTGGAGAGTTGAGTGTTGACCAGCTTTTCCATTATCTTGGCAATAAATGGAAGATTTGAAAATCGGGCGAAAGTTGTTGGGGTCCTTAGGGTCTAGATTAGGTTTCTTTAAGAGTGGTTTTAGAGAAGCTAGTTTAAGTTCTTCTGGAAATAGTCCCTGGGATAATGAGCAGTTGATGATATCTGCCAGAGTTCTGGAGATTGTTTCCGGTATAAGAAGGAGGAGCTTTGTGGGTATTTGGTCGAAAGGGTGGGAGGAAGGTTTCATTTTCCTAAGTGACCGAAGGATCTCAGAGGCTGTGATGGGTTCAAATGATTCAAAGGAGGTTCCTTTGTTTAGTATCTGTAGAGCATTAGTGTGGGGATTGTTACTGGGGGTCAGTCGCTTTAGCAGGTTAGATATTTTGTCTTGGAAGAAAATAGCTAATTCCTCGGCTTTGGATTGAGCTATGTCTATGGGAATATCTGGAGTGTTGATGTGAGTCAGGTTGGATACGTAAGCGAAATGAGCTTTTGCATCAAATACAAGGTCATGTATCTTGCTCGCATAGTAATCCCTTTTTGATTTTAGGGTGGCGTTCTTGTAGTGATGTAGAGCTAGTTTGTAGGCGGCTAAGGTGCTGGGGCATGGGGCCTTACGCCATTTGCTTTCTTTGTGTCTTAGGCTCTGTTTAAGTTTATGGAGGTTGTTTGAGAACCATGGTTGTCTTTTTGTTGGGTTTGTGTTTAGTTTTTTTGCTGAAAGAAGACATAGTTTGTTTGCTACTGCTTCGGTGATGTTGTTCCAGGATAGGATGGCTGAGTTAGGGTCAGAGAGGTTAAGGTGAGGGAGCTCTGAAGTGAGCAGGCTGTTGAGGTCGTCGGACGAACAGGGTCTTCTGTAGAGAAATGAGGATTTCGAAGGGGGATTTTTCCTGAATTGTGTCAGAGAGAAAGTGGCGGTGATTAGTGAATGATCTGACCACGGGACCGGAGTGCAAGAGGGAGGGGAAGTGTATTTGATCCCTGCATTTACGAAGATGAGGTCCAGGGTGTGGCCGGCTTTATGGGTGGGCTTGTTGACGATCTGCTTAAATCCCATAGCTGAGAGGGCAGTGAGTAGAGCCTCGCAATTGGTGGTAAGCGTAGGGTTGTCCACATGTAAATTGAAATCTCCTACAATTATAGCCAGGGATTCCAAATTCAAGTGTGTTGTAATTATTTCTACAAAGGGGGAGGTATCTGAATCCAGAAGGCCCGGAGGGGCGTAGACGAGTAGGACTTGGAGTTGGGCTGTTTTGAAAAGTCCTACTTCAAGTTTAGAATCTGATTTGACTGAAAGTTGGGAAAATTTCAAATCTTTTTTGGCTGCCAAAAGAATGCCCCCTCCCCTTTTTTTGAGACGAGGGAGGGAGAAGAAGTCGTAGAGGTCGGTGGGGAGTTGATTTATTATTGCAATGTCTGTTGGTTTGAGCCAGGTTTCTGTTATGGCACAGATGTCAGGGTTGGAGTCTAAGAGATAGTCATTGAGAATCAGGGATTTTTTGGTGAGAGATTGAGCGTTGAATAGCGTAAGGGAAAATAGTGTTAGACTTAGTAATTAGGTAAGAGGAGAAATCATAATAGGGATAAGGGCTGTGTAGTTGCGAGATCTTTGTAGCATAGTGGTTTTTCTTGTGGTGAGGAGGTTGTGTTGAAGAATTGGGATAGGAAATCTCAGTGTCATTCTGAACTGTTGTATTAGGGACGCTCAGTTGAATTTGAGTGCGTAGATGATTGTGTAGGGAGGTTAGGTGGATGCTGGAATGGCTGACTAACGCTGGATCAGACTGGGTGACTGCTGTGAAGATGATTGTTGATCACGCTGGGTGAATGCTGTGAGGATGAAGGCTGAACACACAGTGTGAATGCTGTGAGGATGAAGGCTGAGCACACAGTATGAATGTTGTGAGGATGAAGGCTGAGCACACAGTGTGAATGCTGTGAGGATGAAAGCTGAACACACAGTGTGAATGCTGTGAGGATGAAGGCTGAACACACAGTATGAATGCTGTGAGGATGAAGGCTGAGCACACAGTGTGAATGCTGTGAGGATGAAGGCTGAACACACAGTATGAATGCTGTGAGGATGAAAGCTGAACACACAGTGTGAATGCTGTGAGGATGAAGGCTGAACACACAGTATGAATGCTGTGAGGATGAAAGCTGAACACACAGTGTGAATGCTGTGAGGATGAAAGCTGATAATGCTGGGTGAATGCTGTGAGGATGAAGACTGAACACACAGTGTGAATGCTGTGAGGATGAAGGCTGATAACGCTGGGTGAATGCACCAAACTGCGTGCAGCGTTGTGAGTCTTGGGGTGGCTGTCCGTTGTGTATGTGAGTTGCTGAAGAGGTATTAGGTGCCGTTTTACTCACTGTGAGATTATCTAATGTCTGTGGTGGTTGGACGTCTGGGCGTCGTTCAGTGTCCGGTTGCGGGCTTCCAATGAAATGGTTACAGAAGAGAGGCGGATAGGTTTAATGGACCTGGAATGTGGGTTCTGCTCTATTCTTAGGGTCTGCACGAAGGGGCGCACAAAGGGGTGGGCCCCTTTGTCACGCGCCTTTGGCGCACGACGCCCGGGAGCACTCCGGGTCTTTTAAATTCTGGAATTGGTCGCATGGAGTGAGGTAAGCGGCGCGCCCTGATAATGCTGCTAGGCCTCAGCTGGTGAACGTTCCGCTCGCGGTGGGAGGGCTCGTGGTGGGAGGGCCTGTCTGGGAGGCAGTGGAGGCGAAGACGAAGCAAGTTTTCCCACGTGGTCGGTGCGGGGGCCCACGGAGGTAGGGCGAGAGTAATGGCCTTACCCCGATGGGCTCAAACGCCGAACGCGCGGGCCTCTCTCCCAGCTCTACCTGGCTCCTGGACGTTTTCCTCGGGTCCTGATGCCGCGGCAAAGAGGGCGCCTGGGAGCGCTCCGGGTCTTTTAAATTCTGGAATTGGTCGCGTGGAGTGAGGTAAGCGGCGCGCCCTGATGATGCTCCTAAGCCTCAGCTGGTGAACATTCCGCTCGCGGTGGGAGGGCTCGCGGTGGGAGGGCCTGTCTGGGAGGCAGCGGAGGCAAAGACGAAGCAAGTTTTCCCACGTGGTCGGCGCGGGGGCCCATGGAGGTAGGGCGAGAGTAATGGCCTTACCCCGATGGGCTCAAGCGCCGAACGCGCTTGAGCCCATCGGGGTAAGCCCATTTTAATTTATAAACCTCACCACTGGATGAACAATCCTCATATGTGGTTTTTTTAATTTTACTCCTTGCTTCTCCTCCCAACCTCCAAGAGGACCATTAACCGGGTGAGATTTATATTTAGAATCTGATAGGGAAGAGGGCAAAGTGTAGATCTCCCTTTGATAACAACATCAAAAGATTCCAGTTAAAGAATAATTCTCAGAAACCCCTAGCCTGATTGCCATTGATGCAGGGAAGTCCACATTCCATTACAACAAAGAGAGGGGGAATTACAATAGAATCACATTTCATTAGAAGCCAGTAGCCTCAAAGTTGCTTCCATGATAATAGCACAATAGCTTCTAAGAAAAGCCAGCTAAGATCTGTGTCCATCAGACAAAGATGGGAAGAGGCCATGCCTATCCCCTTCCATCACATCTCTGGAACAACTCCTCACTGAAACCAAACAACATCATGGTTTGACTTCCAGAGTCCATGGATACCGCATTGACAATATATCAGGAATGAGCTAGTGAGTTACGTGTATTACAAGAACACAAAGAAGGAACACGCAGCAAGTGTCTTGTAATAATCCTTTGCAGGTTGTCCTACAAGCCCTGACCTATCTCTGAAGGTTCTAAGACAGGGATCACCAAACTTGGTCTTTGAGGGCTGCAACACAATCAGGGTTTTGCAATTTCCATAATGAATATGCATGAGATCTATTTGCATACAATGGCAGCAGCACATGCAAATAGATCTCATGCATATTTATTGTAGAAATCCTGAAAATTTAACTGGGTTGTAGCCATCAAGGACTGAATTTGGGAAACCCTTTTCTAGAAGATTGCAGGCCTAGCAGGTGGAGAAGCTTTGGACTGGCTTGGAGGCTTAATAGGTGCAGACATTTTGAGATGAGTGGGGGTAAACTGGCTTGGATCTTTTAGAAAGGTTGGGGACTTGGTAGGCCATTATACAGATTATATGCAGTGGAGTTATAGGGTAAGTGTTACGTGTGTGTTTTCATGTGCCCTTGGGCCTCGGCCTGACCCCAAACGAATCCAGGACCAAACCTAGGGTTGGCAGCGTTTCCCAGCATGGCAGAGATATGGTCTTACCCTCTGCCAGGCCTGCAAGCTCCCAATGCCAACAAGATAATGTTGGAAGGTGAACAGTCCTCCGACCGTTCCAAGCCCTTTCAGACCTGCCGCTTAGGATTGGCATGGAGCAGCAGGCCGGCCTGAGGATGAGGGCAGACGGAGGCCTTGACATGAAGACATGAGACTATGACTAAGGCGAAGACATCACAGACGAAGGCTGATGCGCAGACATGACACCAAGGCTGATGCAACGGCATCACAGATGAGGGCTGGTGCGACGGCATCACAGACGAGGGCTGATGCGAAGACATGACACCAAGGCTGATGCGACGGCGTCACAGACAAGACGAGGAACTTGACGAAGTCCTGACGAGAGGAGAAGCTGGGAAAATAGACATTGGCACTGTCTCTCATGGCGCCCTACTCAGCCCACCTTCATGGGCGGACCCAATGGGCTGGTCACGGACCACCCTGTCCCACTGCACGCCCTACACAGCCCAAGGAGGCTGGTCACAGACCACGCAGAGAGTGGGACAAGCGCAGGAAAGAATCCAGCCAAGGCGGGACTTCGACGACGGAGCCGATGTCATCTGGAGCACCACAAAGGCTGGCAGGACAGGATGGCTCAGGAGCACAGGACAAGAGTCCACTGCCGGCATCTCCACAGAGACGTGTCATCCAGAGATCCACGGCTGGCAGAACGGAAGGCTCAAGAGCACAAGAACAAACACCAAGGAGGGCTGGAACACCAGGAAGCGAGACATCAGGAAACCTGGACGAGGACTTCAGGCGACGAAGCCATGGCAAGAAACAGATGAGACGAGGTGAGGAGATCCACAAAGAACACCAAGGACCTGTCGGAGTGCTGGAAGGCAGAATCCTCCAGGAGCGAAGTAACTCCGATGCAAGGCGAAGAGGAATTGCAGGAACGGCCCTTTTATAGGGCTGACACAGGAAACAGTCTCAAGGTGGGGCCCAGGGCATATCCGGCCGTGGGCCCTTTAAATCTTGAAGAAAGGCACGGCCGCGCGCCTAGGAGCAAGCAGGAATCTATGCAGGACCATGGACAGCGGTCCTGCACCAATGTCGACGTCGTGGAGAAGCAGGGCTGGGCTCAGAAGCAGGCCCTGGCATCGGCAGCAGCTCCTGCCACTGCAGGAGGCCCCGAGGGCAGCTCCAGCCAACAAGTCAGCTCGGGGCTTGCAGCCTCCAGCCCCGGAGAAGAGCGGGACATCAGCGGTGGCTCCACGCTGCATTGGAAAGCGGGGAAGGCCGCGGCTCCAGCCACAGTGAAGAAAGCACAACGGGCGGCCTCCGGGCCGCAAGAGAAGACAAAGTCCGCGGCACCAGCCGCACAGAAGGCCTGATGTCGGCGACGTCCGGCCGCTTTGGGGAGCAGGCAGCAGCATGGGGTAAGGTGCCTGCTCATGTGGGAACCCATGGGCAGAGTGCATAACAGTAAGGGCCTTATGGTAAAGGATCCTTGTTTTTCAGGTGGCAGAAAAAAGAATGCATGTATTTCAGCAATACATTATACTCATCTCTGTCTTTCTTCCAGTTCCAAAGCCTTTGCTGAAGGCACCACAAACTGCTGGAAACATGCATATGGACTCTGTTACTGCCATTGAGAGAGAAAGAACAGGCAGGTGTTGGCTTTATCCAGTAGCTTGTGCCATTCTCAGTGTACATGACTGGCACATACCCTTCATCCAACATGAAGAATATGGAAGAAGAACTGGACTTAGATGTTGCCTGAGTTAGCTCAACAGGTCCATCTCAGTCATGTCTTTGAGGAGTCTGACAGCACTTACTTAGAAGGGCAATATCATCCAAGCATTCTCTATCTATGACCACCTTATAGCATGAGGAGGGATCAAAATATGGTAGGAAGGACCTGAAGGGCTGGGGATTGGGTGAGAGGCAGTGAAAAAGAATGGGAAGAAGGTGAGAGACAGAAGGAAAGGATGGGTCTGTGAAGGCATGAGAGAGAGTAGAAATGGGGCTGAGGAGGAGGTGATAGAGGAGTAATAGTCATGCTAGGAAGTGGGTAGAGACAGAAGAAAGATGCTGGAGACAGGGGAGTGAAACAAGGATCTGGAGCTAGTCAAGGGATAAAAGACAAAGGACAATAACTGAGGGCTCAGGAGGGGATGAGAATAATGAGGAAATGGGGCAATAAGGAGTAGGTGAAAGACAGCAATGGAAATATGCTGAGGAAGAAGTGAGAACAGAGGGGAAAATGGGAAACCTGGGGATGGAGTGAGAGTGGGAAAATTAGCTGGGAAGATGGTGGAAGATTTAAAGCTGGTAGGTAGGTGAGAGGTAGAAAGATGGAGATTGAGAAATGGAGAATGAGAGGGGAGAAGAAGGGTTGAAATCTAGCTACAAGTGAATAGAGGCAAAAAAGAGAGACATGAAGAAAAAGATGAAGGGAAAAGATTATTGGGCTGGGGGAGAAGGCTTTTGAGCTGAGCTCTTGGTCTTTTAATTACCTAACAAAGCATTTGCAGAAATAGCTGCATACTCAAACCCATCGAATTTCAAGAACTATGGAGGTAAAAGAAGTCAGAGATGCCCAGACAGCTATTCATGTTGGCTTACGAATGCCTGCTGTGGTCAATGGACAGACTAACCACAGTAATGACAGTCTTGCTGACTGTAGGAACTGAGACTTTGCAGAACAGAGTGTAGTGACATGTTTATGTGCAATTATGGCAATAGCAAAGAACTTGTGGAATGGCCCTTTTTTTCTATTCATGATAATCTTGTACCTTACACATTTAGATGTGTACAACACTGTTAGAAAATGTATTGTCCTCTGTCCTCTGTGACCCTTTTCCTTGGAAAATCATTTGTGTTATGTAAGTAAATGCAGAATTATTTTTGAACTGTTAAAATGAGTGTTGATGTCTCTCCTCTGTCATTTTCTCCTCTGTTTTGTCATTGGATCCCTTACCTTGGTTTCTCCCATGTCATTTACTTCACATCCCCCATTACTCTTGCTGTTGTAGTAGTCTCATTTGTTTCCTCCATTTGTAACTCCCAATGCACCCCTTTAGCTGAACTGTTTCAATAGAGTGTGAGCTAAAATGTTAACACTTAATCCAAGATTGATGTTAAAAATTAGGTTTTATCAAGGACATACTAAATAGCATGTGAAGGATAGTATATCATGCTACTTAGCATGCATCTACTACAGTCTAACTTACATATGATGTTCCTTCATCTACATGCACATACATGTTAATTTCAGCACATACAAATTAATGTTTTCAGACATGCGAAGCCCATAGTACATAGTAGAGACCTGCATTCATTTGAAACAAATGGGTACAATGAAACAAATGAGACCATTTTTGTTTCATTTGTAGATCCCACAAATGAAACTAAAATTTTAGTTTAATTTGTTTATGTTTCCTATTCAAGTCTATAGCCCATTGAAAAGCGCTGCAGTGAGACTAGTAAGTATAGCAACTAAAAAATTACTGAGCAAGCTAAGTAGCCAGAACAGAGCTTAGATGAGAGAAGAAAGCAAGTAGACAGGATGGAGGTCCAATCAACGTGAATTTATCCGGTTCCTGCTACCACTCAGCCTTGCTGCCATACCCCAGTCTCTAGGGGTCTTGATACTACTCTGTCTTGCTGCCATACTCATTATGCTACACTTGGTGGTCTTGCTGTCACTCTTCCTTGCTGCTATACCCTTTATGCTACCCCTTGGGGGCTTTCTGTCACTCTGCCTTGCTGCTATACCTAAGACTCTACATCTCAGGGTGTACTTGTACCTCTCATGGTACTTTGGGACCTTCATGCTACTATTTGTGCTGCTTTGTCCCTCTGTTCATGCCACTCTACTGGTTCTACTTTGCTCCTTTGGTGCTTCCTTTGGGAGTTCATGCCACTGTTATTGGTGCTCTCATTCGAAGCCTTGGGGTGTTCTTGACACTCTTGCTGCTGCTTTGCTCCTCTGCTGGCACACCTTTGCTCCTTTATGGTACCTTAAGCTATTCATGCCACATTTGATGCCACTTTTCCACAGTTGTGGTGCTTGCAGTTGTCTTCCTTCTTCTGATATTGTCTCCTCACATGATTTATTAGAATTGATTAGAAAACCCCAGTTTTGAACATCAAAATAGGTTGTATTGCTTCCTCCATTTACTTTAATGAGAAACAAATGAAACAAATAAGCAAATGTTTTTTTTGTTTGAAACTAATACAACAAATAGAGGTGACCTACAAAACAAATGAACTGAAACAACATTTTTCCTCTGCATTTCCCTAGTACATAGCATGCTATTTTTGGAATGTGTTAAACAGTCTTAGTGTATTGGCCCCTTTATGGAAGATTTAATTTTAAAAAATGTATCCTCATTTCTCCATCAGTTCTTATGGAGTTGGCCCATATAAGTGTTTTAGAATATATTTAACTGGGAAAAAGTAGTAACAAGTATGGTTGAACATTTTTAGCATCTTACTTTTAATCTGAGGTAACATTACTAGCATGCTCAGTGTGCTCTTCTGGCCAAATTTTAGATGTTAGGTGATGTCAGAAAAAAACTCTGTGTATAAGGAAAGGTTTATGCATATTGAGGGTCATGCATAGATTATGCTAAAGCTGATATTGTAGCATTTGGTGTAAGAACTGATCTAAACTTTGCACAAAAGGGTTTTATTTTGTTTTCTCAAGATAATCAATACCTCTATGACATTTTTTTTTAATTAAGGATTTGAATGTTTTCATTCATCATGATTGCCAAATATCTTTCTACTGGAAATTTTCTTAAGTTCCAAATTTATATGAATCTAGTCCTTAATAAATACACATGAAACTTTTTTTTATTATAAAAGGTTTAATATTTAAGTAGTATTTACAACAAGATGGAAATGGCTTAACTTTGCTCTTTGTAATATAAATTGTCTTTCTATGTCATTGTGTTAGTATGTATATTGTCTTCAAATACATCAAAAGAATAGCTAATGTACAAGAAGCAAACCTTTTTCAGAGGAAATAATGTTCTAGACCTAGAAGTCACAGTTGTTGCATGTGCCGGCCCCGGCAGGCCCACGGCCAGGCCCTCTTACATTCTACTGCCTAATCCAGCATCTGGCTCCACTTCCCTCACTGCTGTAGGCCGCCGGCTCCATCCTCGGGCCGTCCGCGCCGCTCCTGGTTCTACTATGGACTCCTGTGCTCCGCAGCAGGCCTCTCCGCATGGTCCATGGAGAGACGTCGCCATCCAGCGCTGCGCCCCTCCCTAGGCGCGTGCACATCTCTGCTTCCTTTAAAGGGCCCACAGCGGGAACTTGGCCGCGGCCCCGGATGATGACGTCGCTGAAGCTCTGGTATATAAGGCTGGGCTCAGCTCCTGTTAGTCGCCTTTGCAACAGGTCTCCACGCAGGTCGTGTACTTCATTGCTGCCTAGTGATTCTTTTGTGTTCTTGGTTCCTGATCCCTCCGAGTTCCTGTTTCTGGTTTGTCTTCTTCATTCCTGTGTGCTACCTAAGCTTTCCTTACAGACTGATCTTCTCCTGGACCCGACCACTGCTTTGCCTGACTATGCCATTGATCTTCACCTGGACCCGACCACTGCTTTGCCTGACTACGCCATTGATCTTCTCCTGGACCCGACCACTGCTTTGCCTGACTACGCCATTGATTTTCTCCTGGACCCAACCACTGCTTTGCCTGACTACGTTACTGATCATCTCCTAGTCCAGACCTCTGTTTCGCCTAACCATGCTACTGATCATCTCCTAGTCCAGACCTCTGCTTCGCCTGACCATGCTATTGCTTCTCTCTTGGACTTGACTTTAGCCTTGCCTTGTCACCGCTCCTTGATTGCCGCATGCCTTGACTTCAGCTTGTTCTATGATGCCTCCATTGTCTTAGTCCTGGACTTGGCCTCTCAGGCTTTGGCCTGTTCTTGCATGGGTGCCCCCTGTCAGACTTTGGTTCCTATTGGCGCCCGGGTCTCCGGGACTCCACCTCATCCAGTACAGACACATCTGTTATACTGTTGCTACCTCTGGGCTGACCTCTCCATCTTCTCATCGACGACTATACATGGAGGCCCACCTAACTCCAGCTGGCCCCGGTACCCAAAGGCTCAACCAGTGGGGAACGAGGGCTGGTATTGGCAAAGCTCCAGCCGGCCTACATCGGTCAGCCCACTCCTCCTGCCGATGGTGGGAACCCATAGGATCCCTCCTACGGGTAGCATCAAACCCACCTCGGCCCAAAGGTCCACCTCCTGCACAACAACAGTATGAAGATCCAAGGGGTGGACTTAGGTGCAAATCAGGAGATATTTCTTCACTGAGAGTGATGGATGCATGGAATGGCCTCCCACTGGAGGTGGTGGTAAAAAAAATTGCAGAAAGTGCAGTAAAAAGGTTACATAGCCCAGATTTTGTGAAGTTCAAATGACTTTATTATTCATAAGTCTGGCAACTCCACTGTTTGAGAATGGCAATTTACAAAGCAGGGGTCCCCCGACCCATGTTCCGCCGAAGCTGCGTCAGGTGGACAAGCAATACTTATACAGCGATTCTAAGATACAAGCATAAAATGAAGGACTATGTTAGATAATGGATATACAAACCGACCAACACAAATCTCAAGACATAAAAAACATTTTACATACCTGTTACGCTCTCCTCCTCCACAGAGGAGGAGTTAGCAATCTGTTATCGCTCATCCCGCCAGGAGGGCGGAGTTAGCAATCTATTCTGCTTTTCTCCTGAAAGGGGGAGGAGTAGCAATCTGTCATGATCTGCTCCTTCAGAAGGGAGGAGTTAACTATCTGTAGTGCTTACCCCGCCAGTAGGGCAAAGTTAGTAATCTGTTAGCGAACTGCTGTTAGATGCTCCTGTAAAGGAAGGAGGCAGCAATCTGTTATGGATCAATTCTCCGGGGCTGAGGAGTTGGTCGTCTGTTCAATGATACTCTTCTGAGGAGAGGAGCTAACAATAGGTATATTGAACTTCGCTACAGAGATAGCAATTTATCATGCCTCCGCTACGGAGTCACAAACTGTTATATATAGGCTGCTGGCAAGTCCCATAGAAAGAGAAGGTAGCTATCTATATAATACTTCCGTAAGCAGTGTTAGTGGTCGGTAGTGGTTGGCTCCCACAGATGTGATAGTAGTGTAAGGAATGACCACTTGGAGGAAATGGTGAATCTCTGGGCCGATGGCAGATGACAGCGCCCCCAGGAGGAGATCCTGAAAGGAACCACCGGCTAGGCTAGAATATGAAATAAACACAAATAGTTCTTTATTTAAGCTGGAAGCTGGACCACCAGTGGTGGCAGTAGTGAGTTGAGATGTCCGGTAGGGCTGAAGTCCTTCTGATACTGGAATATAATCTCTGGGTCACTGAGCTGTAGAGAGAGAGATTAGAAGTAGTGAGTAGACAGTAGGGATGTGAATCGGGCTTCGGACGATTGAAAATATTGTCGATATTTTCAAAATCGTCAGAAATTGGGGGCTCTCCCGAAACGATAGGAAAACCCCATGATATTGATCGTGGGGGTTCTCTTATCGTTTTGGGGGAGGGTTGGAAAAACGGCACACAAAAATAACCCCTAAACCCACCCCGACCCTTTAAAACTAATCCCTTTGCTTCCCCCACCATTCTGACCCCCCAAAAACATTTTATAGGTACCTGGTAGTCCAGTGGGGGTCCCGTGGGGGTACCTGGTGGTCCAGTGGGGGTACCTGTAAAATGTTTTGGGGGGGGGTCGGGAGGGTGGGAGAAGCAAAGGGATTAGTTTTAAAGGGTCGGGGTGGGTTTTTTGTTTATCGGCTCGGGCGCAGCCGATAAGCAAAAGCGCGATCGGACCCGATGGAAAAAAACCCACATGTGAATCGGAACCGGAATCCGAACTGATTCCGGTTCCGATTCACATCTCTAGTAGACAGGGTATACTGAATACAAGATGGTACACTCACAATAGTAGATGCCTGCAATGGTCTCTATGCCACAGAGAGTCTTCTGTATATTCAGGAACAGGAGCCGTAGGTGAGCACTGGTTCCTCTAAACAGTCTGTAATAAGAACTCACAATAGCTGTATATGAAATGGCTTCTAGAGTAGAAGGGAGTCTGTAAAAGATTCTAGGAACATGGGCCCTCGTGAAGCGAGTACCGGTTCCTATCTGCAATCTTGCCAATGTAACTCACGATATCCGTACCTGCGATAACGTCTTGGACGGAAGGGATTCTTCAGAGCTATAGGAATGTAGGCCCTCGTGGAGCGAGTACCGATTCCTATATACAATAGAACTCACTCTGTTCACGTCCGCGATCGCTTTCAGGCATTGAGGAGTCTACTGAGTATTCTGGCAATCTGAAATCAAGAAGAGAGAGCGGAACCCCGATGGAGCGGGTATTCCTGGTAAGTTTGAAAAGGCCGAGCAATGGAGAAGCATTCCCCTTGCTGACTCAGAACGTTGTTGCAAGTATCGTGGACTGCTGAAGCAAGTCCTGTTGGAGTTCCTTGCTAACTCGTTAGAGGTTAGCAAACAAAGACCTTTTAAAGTGAAAATGGATGACGTCACTATGGGGCGACGCCCCCAAGGTTTGTGCCCTTGCTGGTACAAAGTCTGGAGCACGCGCGCGCCCTTACCTCATCGGGAACATGGCGGATCTTGGAACCCCTCTCAAAATTTGTTGACATCTTTTTAAAACCTTTTGTCCCTTTGATCAGATCATATGTTCGTGACTCCTCACATTTAATCACCATTTTGAAGGATTTAGAGACCCCACCGAGTCCGATTTTTTTGATTACATTAGACATAGTGTCCCTCTACTCCAACATCCCTCAGGGGAAAGCTCTGCAGATTATTGAGACACTATTGAACTCACGCTTGAGTCCTGTACGTGTACCCACGTCATTCTTAATGGATCTTACACACTTGGCATTAACAAGAAATTATTTCAGGTTTGATAATGTATATTATCAACAAATTAAAGGTACGGCCATGGGGGCTACCATGGCTCTGAGCTTGGCATGCCTTTATGTTGCTAATTTTGAGGAGACATACATCTACCCCTCGGACTGGTCTAAATTTTTATACATCTGGCTGAGATTCATTAATTTTTTCCATTATATGTGAACAGTACCGATTCTGAAATATATTCATAGGCATGTGACTCTCATACCATCCCGCAAGCTCATTGGCATATCTGCTCTCAAGCCGCATCAGGGATCATCTTTAATCACTGGTCACAATTTTGCCCATGTGTTTATATTGCTAATTTTTTACTTTTTGTTCTTTTTTTCTTTTTTAAATAAAAATTGTACTTCCCTTGTGAAGCTCAATGTCCGCGGAGGGTAATACCCTTCCAATTACTTTTAGATGCAGTCCAGAGTTCAGTTCGACGTGCACGTTTCGCGTCCTGTGCTGCTTCAGGAACCTGTCTGGCTGTATTCGCGTGTGCCAATTTTCCTTCGGTTACACTTCAACATTGCCTCGCGAACGTGAATTTCACTTCGTCGCGGTCTGGGAGAGATTTCTCCACAGGAGAAATCTCTCCCAGACCGCGACGAAGTGAAATTCACGTTCGCGAGGCAATATTGAAGTGTAACCGAAGGAAAATTGGCACACGCGAATACAGCCAGACAGGTTCCTGAAGCAGCACAGGACGCGAAACGTGCACGTCGAACTGAACTCTGGACTGCATCTAAAAGTAATTGGAAGGGTATTACCCTCCGCGGACATTGAGCTTCACAAGGGAAGTACAATTTTTATTTAAAAAAGAAAAAAAGAACAAAAAGTAAAAAATTAGCAATATAAACACATGGGCAAAATTGTGACCAGTGATTAAAGATGATCCCTGATGCGGCTTGAGAGCAGATATGCCAATGAGCTTGCGGGATGGTATGAAAGTCACATGCCTATGAATATATTTCAGAATCGGTACTGTTCACATATAATGGAAAAAATTTTATAACCTAACGTATTTAGATTTATTTCATATTGGACTCGTTGGTTAATCGATTGAGTTAATTGATATATATGAGATTCATTGATGACATTTTTCTAATATGGTTGGGAACGGACATACAATTTTACATGTTCTTCGACTGGTTGAATCAGTGTAATACCCATTTGAAATTTAGTTGTAATATTCACCCTTTTCAGATCGCTTTTCTGGATATTCTTATTTCTTATGATAAATTTCAATTTTCCACTACCATCTTTAGAAAGAGCACTGATAGAAATACCTTATTGAGCTTTGATAGTTGCCATCCCAGAGCCTTAAAAAAGAATATCCCCGTTGGTCAAGTCCTGAGATTATGGTGGCTATGTTTGTCTAAGACTGACTTCATTATCCAAGCTAAGGAGATGATGTCTTGGTTTTTGTTGAGAGGGTACCCTAAGGCTGTGGTGAAACAGGCATTTAAAAGGGCTTTGAACATTAACAGAGATCTCTTGTTTTTGCCATGCAGAGCACGGACATGACTTTAAATTGTATTCTGCCATTTTCTCCTTTAAGCTGTCCAATTTCCCATATTATTTGTAAACATTAGCACGCTCTATCTTTGCAAAACCTTTTTCAGGGCACTCTCGGTTTCACACATCAGAGAGGAGCAAATTTACGTGATTTATTAACACACTCAGACTTCAAACCGGCATACACTGACCAACAGGTTGTTGGTGAACATAAACCATGTGGACAATGCTCTGTATGTCCACTCACAAGTTCTGTAACTGAATTTATAAACCCCAGTACAGGCAAAAAATATGTATTGAGGAGCTTCTCAGACTGTAATTCAGAAGGCATCATCTATATTATTCGATGCCCATGTCAGAAATTGTATGTTGGGAAGACTATTCGAAAAATTAAAACCAGAATCACTGAACATTGCTCTAATATTAAACACCTACGAGAAAATGCACCTTTGACTGACCATTGGACCCAGTGCTCTCACACTATCTCTGACATATTTTTCTTTGTGTTAGAAGTAATTAGTTGTCCCAATCGAGGAGGCAACTTCTCTGAATATTTAATTCGCAAAGAGCAGAAGTGGATTTACATTCTAAATACCATAACACCTCACAGACTCAATAAGGAACTCGAATGGACATATTTTACTTGATCATGATAGGCTCTGGTTGCCTTGATCTGGATTGACTGTCATCTCCTGTACTGATTGGTTCTTACTGTTTTGGCGCCTTTTCTCAGTACTTTAAAAATACACTTGATGTGAACTCTTACGCGCTTCCTGCAAAATTTGTTTAAAGGAATATACGGATTGTAAAATGTTTTTTATGTCTTGAGATTTGTGTTGGTCGGTTTGTATATCCATTATCTAACATAGTCCTTCATTTTATGTTTGTATCTTAGAATCACTGTATAAGCATTGCTTGTCCCTCCCGACGCAGCCTCGGCGAAACATGGGTCCGTATTGGGGGACCCCTGCTTTGTAAATTGCCATTCTCAAACAGTGGAGTTGCCAGACTTATGAATAATAAAGTCATTTGAACTTCAAGAAATCTGGGCTATGTAACCTTTTTACTGCACTTTCTGCGGTGTACTATTGAGTGTTGAGTGCAGCCTTTGCTCTGAAGAATTGCTGGTAACAAAAACATTAACAGATTAAAAACAAAACAATGTGAGTTAAGTACAGAAGATCCCTAGTTATGAAGAAGAGCAAGGAAAGTCAAAGATCAGCTGTGGTCTAAGGCATTACCAGGAATTAAATTGGGCAAAGTAGATGGACCTTATGATTCTTATTTGCTGTCATATTTTATGTTTATATATTTTTCTGAATCAGCATGTTTCCTTTAAGGTTATTTTCTGTTTTATCAGATTCTGCTTTTTATAAGAACATGCCATACTTGGTCAGACCAAGGGTCCATCAAGCCCAGCTTCTTGTTTCCAACAGTGGCCAATCCAGGCCATAAGAACATGGCAAGTACCCAAAAACTAAGTCTATTCCATGTTACTGTTGCTAGTAATAGTAGTGGCTATTTTGTAAGTCATCTTAATTAATAGCAGGTAATGGACTTCTCCTCCAAGAACGTATCCCTATCCAATCCTTTTTTAAACACAGCTACACTAACTGCACTAACCACATCCTCTGGCAACAAATTCCAGAGTTTAATTGTGCGTTGAGTGAACAAGAACTTTCTCCGATTAATTTTAAATGTGTCACATAGAGATCCATATTCAGTTGCTGTAGAACTTGACTAGTTAGCCAGCTAAACCTATCCAGCTAATTTAATCTGTGTATTCAATAGTGCAGGTGCAGTACTGAATATACCCAGATATCTTAAAGTTAGCCTGATAATTTAGTCTGGCTAACTTTAAGACAAGTCTATGGGATAACCAGACTTAGCCAGATAAGTTATTTTATTTATTTATAAAATTTCTATACTGCAATCTTACCACCCTAGTGTTTGCAGTGGTTTACAACATCATGTTATGCAATTTTCTTAAAAAAATGCAATAACGTAACACATTTTTTTAAAAAAGTACAGTTTTTAACATATTACATAAAAATATTCCTAAAAATTAATGTTTTCAAACTATTTCTAAAACATTTATAATCAGAAAATAGGAGCAATTTGTGAAAAGGCACTGATTGAAGTTACTTTAGTTGTGTTTCTTTTGCACCTGAAATCTTTAATAACTGTTGATTGGATGAATGAAGATTACGGGCCGGAAATTATTCTTGCACTAAATCTAGCAAATATGGGGGACATTTCCCATGTAGCACGCGATGTACTAACATCAAAATTTTAGATTGGACTCTATGTTGGACAGAAAGTCAGTGCAGCTTTTTCAATACTGGAGTGATGTGGGCTGATAATTATACCCTGAAATCAACTGGGCGGCTGCATTCATTAACAATCACAATGCTTGCAAATAACACTTGGGGAGGCCCACATAAAGCCCATTGCAATAATCTAGGTACGATAACACAAATACCTGCATTACTGTTCTAAAATCATTCTTGTTCAATATATATCCCAATTGTCTGATTTTCCTTAATTTGAAAAATCCTTTCCTTACAACCACTTGTAACTATTGCCGCAAGGTAAATTCTGAATATAACAGGACTCCTAAGTCATGGACTGAATCTGATACCTTCACACTATCCATTCCTATCTGCAATGACAGTTGCATTATTTTTATTCCTCATATGAATGATATCATTTCCATCTTTTTTACATTTAGTAACAAATTATTCTGACCCATCCACATAATTATATTGTTTATAACCTTCATTCAAATTACACTCTTCCAACAGACCAATTAGAGATATTCACAAAGGCACATTGAATTTCCCCCCCACCAAAGCCTCACGCCTTTCCTCTACAAAAGACAGAATTTTTTCAATAGCAGGACCAGCTATATGGAACAACATTCCTTCAGGTCTCCGATTAGAACCTTGTCTTGTGGCTATTTCATCAAGCATTCGATGACCCCCCAGACAATCTCTAATCATATTTTAGTTCTCATGGACGTAGAGGATAGAGGTCCACTATCCTTTTTGAACGAAGAACAATCACAGCTTAAAGCATATTATGCTCTAACTTAAATTCCTTTTGTATTATGTTATAATTCCTTCTGCCTTCCTTTCTTCCAGCTTTAAGCTTCCCAAGTTTTTTACTCCTTGTTAAATGTAACTTTGCCTTATTCTTCTCTTGTTAATTACTATTTTATTTATTGCTTCAGTTATACCCTTGTTCTATGTAAACCGATCCGATATGGTTATTACTATGAAGGTCGGTATAAAAAAAATGTTAAATAAATAAATAAATACATTATTTTTCATATAGCTTCAGCCACAGCCCATGAGATCTCAAAAAAACACTGCAAATCATCAGTGTATAGATGAAACAATTTATCCATACTCTGTAATAGCAAACACAATAGAAGCAGATAAATATTAAAAAGCATAACTGATAGATAAGGCCCTTGGGGAGGACCCCACTGTAATGGTATCCAGACAGACAAGTCTTGATCTTTCCTTACTTAAAAGAAATTATTTTTCAGAAAAGAGGCAAACCAGCTGCTCACTTCCCCCCAATGCCAATCTCTGTCAATCTTGAAAATAAAATATTTTGTGAAACTGAATAAAACGCTGCAGACACATCTAAAAATATTGCAATAGCTTGACCATTGCTGTCAAATATGCAAAGAATAAAATCAGAAATTGAGATTAAAACAGTTTCAGTTCTGTAATTCCAGCGGAAACCGCTCTGACATAAGTGTAGTACTTTGTTCTCAACCAGGTAGGGTCACAAGTTGATTCAACACTATCTTTTCAATAATCTTTCCTAAGGAGTGTAACACTGAAATGGGGGGGATAATCTGAGGGATAGGCCCTAGTCAAATCACCTCATGACTTTTTGTTTGGGATGAACAATTGCTTCTTTAAAACAATCTGGGAAATATTCCTTATCTAGAGAAAGAGTGACCAATTTTACCAAAACGCTATAAAACTCTCTTTAAGAGCAGTTAATATCCAAAAAGGGCAGGGGTCTAAAAGAGCAGTGAGATCTTTTAAGACCAGATTACTACCTCTACCAAGGCTGCTGCCTCAAATGATGTCCACTTTAAGGAATCAGGCTGCAGTGTCTCCATACCATTCTGACTTTACATGATTGGGGCATTAGAAGGTACTAACAAGGTAGTAGAAGATACAATGCATGCCACCATTTTTACTCCAAATCGAGCCATTTCAGAATAATTTATATTTTCATCTCTATAATTCTCCTGAAGTGCAGTTAACCTATTAACTAGCGCAAAGAGTTTACATGGTCGGTTTAGGGAAGACTGCAACTGTGCAGTAATCTTTCTTTTGCTTCATAAATGCTGACCTGTAAGCTACCCTGCATTTTTCATAGTTCTCAATGTTTTCCAGAGAACAACATTTTCTCTTCTTCTGTTCGCTACTCTCAATTTCCTCTTCATCTTCACCAAAGTAGAAGAAAGCCAAGGCACATGGTATCTTATTATGTCACATCTAACCATTTTCAGAGGACATACATCCTCAGTCGCTTCACCCAGTGCTGTAAGCAAGGAATCTGCCAGCTCTCCCAAAGAATTTTCAGTTAATATTTCTCTTTTTCCTCCGATTACAAGGAGAAGGCCTGCATGTTGACATTACCATGAGTTTGATGACCAAAATTAGTTTTAATAGCTAACAAGCAGTTAACCAATGGGCAGAAAGAAAATGATAACAAAAATGGTCAGACCAAGGTACCTCAGATAACTGTATTTGTGAAATCACTCCTAACTCCAAGAACTCTGCCAGGAGTAGCATTAAATCTAGCATGTGCCCTGTTCATTGAGTACAGTGAGTTATTATTTGGGATAAACCTAGAGATATAAACATCAACATAAAATCCATGGAAAACATATCCTCAATATTAACTTGTATATTATATCACCAATTAACATTAATGATTGGTAACATCCCACTAAAGATGAACAAAAATCAAGCAGTCTATGTAAAGACTCTCTATCTTTACCAGGAAGATGATAAATTAAGACCAGAATCCACTGACTATACTTCACAACTAACGATTCACTCTTCCCACCTAACTTATGTGCTTCAAAACACTAATACTATCCCAGCCCCTCTTCAATCTCTCCTAGCATGTTGGTAATAAGAGTAACCTGGTGAGCAGAGTTGATTCAAAATTGTGGTGCCAGCTTCCATATGCTAAGATTCTTTAATGAGAAGTCTATCTGCTGTTTAAGAATTAATGTAAAAATTAATTCAGACTTATTTGTTACTGATCATGCATTGATATAATTACTAAGAGCTCTAAATCAGTGGTTCTCAACCCTGTCCTGGGGACCCCACAGCCAGTCGGGTTTTCATGATATCCACAATGAATATGCATGAGAGAAAATTTGCATGTTATGGAGGCAGTGCATGTAAATTTTCTCTCATGCATATTCATTGTGGATATCATGAAAACCCGACTGGCTGTGGGGTCCCCAGGACAGGGTTGAGAACCACTGCTCTAAATGATGTTCAACTGGGGAATTAATTGGGTGGGCAAGATTTTTTAATAAAACCCATCCCCATTGATAAACTGCACCTCGTTTATAATATGACTCATATCGGCCCCACCTCTGTACCATTAGGTGTATACATATTGAAATCCCAGTACAATAAAAACCAGCTTAACAAACTTGTACAGAATTCCATGATAAAGAAAAAAAAAGCCAGTAAGTGATCCAGCAAATGGGCAAGTCTTTTGCTTGAGGCCTTATGTCGGTGACCTGCTCTTAGCGATCCTGCTGGTCAGTGGATCTTTTTTCAAGCTCACAAGCTGGTGATGCTGTTGTGGATATGGATACAACCAGTGAGCCAAAAATATGACTTTCTCTTGCACCGATAGAAGATAACAAGAAATTCCAAATCTCTCAAACAGTTTAAAATAAATACACAAATTCCCACAAAGAATACATGTTTGATACCTTCCAACAAAACCTTTAAACAATACTAATTAAAATACCATGCCCACTCATACCCATGACGGGGCTCACAAATGGGCAGGCCCTTTGGCAGGCCCTTCAGCGATAGTCTGCTGGTGGAGGCTTGCCTACAGGCCTCCCCCTTTATCCTGGAATATAGGGATGCTGGATGATGTCACTGGGGACAGGACTTCCAGTGGAGCTGTCAGCAGGGTAAAGGGATGAGAATAACAGCAAAGAAACATACCTGAGAGGGAAAAAGAGCTCAAGACAGCAGCGTTTCAATCCAGAAGTTCACCACAGGCAAGCACACTCAGTCCACCCATCTACGGGCCTCCCCCTTTATCCAATATTAGCCAGATATCAGAATTAGCCAGATAAATTATCAGGCTAACTCAGTTCCTCCCAGTTATGCCCTTGCACCAGCCATCACTTAGTCGGCTGTTTAGGTGCATAAGTATTTATGTGGCTAAGTGGTGGGCACTGATTCCGGGCACATATTTAGCGACTACCTACTTAGCTAAATAAGTAGAAACTTATCTAAGTGGTGCTGAATATGGACGTCTATGCATTTTTCTCATAGATACAAAATGGGTGAAAAAATTTAGCATATAGATCCTTATGTCTGTATTAACTTTTCATGGCATTTGGTTGTGTATTATAAACTGCCTTTCTACCCCAGAAAATTTATATTTCTAGAAACATAGAAACATTATGGCAGAAAAAGACCATATGAACCTTCTAGTCTGTCTATGAAAAAAACATTCCAATCTTAGTCTACATTAGAGTTTCAAATATAGATAATTCTTAAAACTATACCACAAACCACTCTACAGATGCAAAAGAGTGGAGGAGTAGCCTAGTGGCTAGAGCAGTGGGTGATAAACCAAGAGGCCAGTGTTCAAGTCCCATTGTTGCTCCTTGTGATGGTCATTTCACCTTCCAGTAGAAACTTAGGGGGTCATTTATCAAAGTGCTATATGGTGGTTTTTGCATGCAAAAACACCTTTAATGCATAGTGTGATGCAAATTAGGAGGAGTCTGGGGCCAAGTGGGCTGGCTTTGTAACTTGAAAAGCCATATTGTACTGCTTTAACTACAACTTTTTCATTTGCACACTTTGCAATGTTTTTACAAATACTGTTTTTAGTATTTTAAGCTGCTGGAAAGCCAGCCTACCTATATATATGAGAGAGAGAGAGAGAGAGAGAGAGAATAAGGCCCTCATAGTTCTCTTAACCTAGCTTGATGTTACCCAAGTACAGAGTCCATCAAGCTAGGTTGAGAGAACATTGCACAAATGTCATCTTTGGGTGTTTCCTCACTCCGAAGGTCATCAAATCTTCATAAAAGAGCACTGTTCTGTTCATATGTCTCACTTTGAATGTCAAGGTGACCCCTAACCCCTACACTCCTACATAAACCTCACCTCGAGTAACTAGGTGGGTCTCATATAAAGATATAAATACCTAACTACTATGAAGGCTTTATAGTCTCTCTCTCTCGCTCTCTCTCTCTCTCTCTCATTGTAGATAGGAATTATAATTTGGGTACTTACCACAAAGTGCAAAAAAGTTATCATGATCAGTGGTAATACCTGTGCTAAGACAGCATACTTTGTGATAAACAGTCTATTACCATAAAACACACCCTTTTCCGATCGCATATGATATTTAGTGCATTTTGATAAATCCAGGCCTTCGATTGTAAGCCCTCTGGGGATAGGGAAATACCAACAATACCTGAATGTAATCTGCTTTGAAATGCTGAAAAAAAGTGTGAAAAATGGAGTATAAAAAAATAAAAGGAACATCTCCTTTCAGGAAGTTACTTGTTTTATTTCAGTTGAAATGACTAAAGATGACCAATGGCTTTTTCATTTATGAAGGAAAGTCATTCGTAAAGCATGAATAAAAACATTTTGGAAGATTAGGTCTTTCACGTTCACCACAAACAAATTGCAACAATAATGCTGATATCAGGCACACTGTGTCAAAACTTGAGACCAGAAAAATACAAGAAACCATTGAGGCATATATTTTAAATTTTACACTAGGTTAGTTCATATTTGTAGTAACTCCAAACAAACAATCAAAGCCTTTTCAAAAATGACTTTTCCCCATTCTGAGCCTGTGAAAAAATCTTTATTAAACAGGTTCAATAGCTTTTATTTATGACATACTGAAGAAGGACTTTGCAACATATTATTTTCCTTTGTAAAATAGTTTTGCTTTTCTTTTGGGTAGAATTCAGAAGGTTTATTTATTCATTACATTTATATTCCACTTATTTGACAGTACAGAGCACATTCCATATAGAAAGACATGGTTTAATGGAATTCAGTCAACATGGATTTACCCAAGAGAACTCTTGCCTAACAAATCAGCTTCATTTTTTTTAAGGGGTTAATAAACATGTGGATAAAGGTGAACCGGTAGATGTAGTATATTTGGATTTTCAGAAGGTGTTTGACAAAGTCCCTCATGAGAGGCTTCTAAGAAAACTAAAAAGTCATGGGATAGGAGGTGATGTCCTTTTGTGGATTACAAACTGGCTAAAAGACAGGAAACAGAGAGTAGGATTAAATGGTCAATTTTCTCAGTGGAAAAGGGTAAACAGTGGAGTGCCACAGGGATCTGTACTTGGACTGGTGCTTTTCAATATATATATACATGATATGGAATTAATTCGTTTTGCTTGGTGATTTTTTTCTTTTTTTCCCCCTTTCTCATAATCCTTTTGGGTTTGGCTAAGAGATACCCATGTTGGGGGAGGGGGGGAGCTGGGTTTACTGTTGGGGTATGTACATGTATATCTTGACTGCCTGGTTGAAACCGGGGAGTGTTGAAGTACCATGCACTCCTCGGTCTGTCTGTTTAATTTTCTTGAAAATTCAATAAAAACCGTTTACACATAAATGATATGGAAAGGAATATGACGAGTGAGTTTATCAAATTTGCGGATGATACAAAATTATTCAGAGTAGTTAAAACACAAGCGGATTGTGATACATTACAGGAGGACCTTGCAAGACTAGAAGATTTGGCATCCAAATGGCAGATGAAATTTAATGTGGACAAGTGCAAGGTGTTGCATATAGGGAAAAATAACCCTTGCTGTAGTTACATGATGTTAGGTTCCATATTAGGAGCTACCACCCAGGAAAAAGATCTAGGCATCGTAGTGGATAAGACTAATTGGAGAAAATTCTTTTTCACTCAACGCACAATAAAGCTCTGGAATTTGTTGCCAGAGGATGTGGTTAGTGCATTTAGTGTAGCTGGGTTCAAAAAAGGTTTGGATAACGTCTTGGAGGAGAAGTCCATTAACAGCTATTAATCAAGTTTACTTAGGGAATAGCCACTGCTATTAATTGCATCAGTAGCATGGGATCTTCATAGTGTTTGGGTAATTGCCAGGTTCTTGTGGCTTCGTTTGGCCTCTGTTGGAAACAGGATCCTGGGCTTGATGGACCCTTGGTCTGACCCAGCATGGCAAGTTCTTATGTTCTTAAGCATGCTTATAATAAATAACATATCATATATAAAATAAACACCAACATAAAACATCACCAGATACAAAATAATAAGCATAAAACAAAAGATTTTTAAAACATAACAGAATTCTAATAAAACATTAAAAACCACAGGAAATGGCATAGTTACCTAATCAGGGCATCTTAGATAACTAAAAGGCCTACTGTACAACCTCTAGGAACTTTTCTAATTTGTCCCCATACTAATTTTCCCTACACGAGTAAAGTACTATGATAAACTATGGCCTAGAAAACAGGGTCAATGGTATATGTAGGGCTATGTTTGCAGACCAAATATTGTTTGACTTTTTCTTTTTGCTTTTACCTACTCCCTACTATTGCCATCATCATAAGAGAGATTTGAATGCCAGCTCCTAAATATTGGGATCTACTCAAGTCTCTCTATTCTTTTGACACTACAGAAATCCAGCATTTCATATTTCATTACTATTCATGAGTTTAATTCAGCAAAATTCATGAGTTGTTCTGACCTATGGAGATTTATTTTTACACATAATTTTCTGCACAGATTTGAAGTCCACACAATAGATATTCATATTGTGAAATAAATTTCTTCAGATTTTTTATAACCAATTCTTTGCTATTTCACTTACCAAAAATATGTGTCAACTGCTTTTCAAAGTGCCAGAAAAGTTGATTGTATGCAGTCTTTGCATGGTCACTGACTGCTTAGGGGATATGTAGTATTACTAGAATCAGTCTACACTAAACATTAAACCACACTAAAGACTTCAAAAACTGTACTGTTTATGATGCACCTAAGAGCTAATGGAAAGGTGCAACAGGCACTTCATTTACTTCTCTTGTTTTTGTGGCTTGCAATGTAAAGTGTGTTCTTTAAATCAGTGAAAAATTAACATTTTAGCCTAGCCAAACAAGCTGAAGTTAGTTGCTGGATTGACTCTAGGAAAGCTGTTTCTGGCATACATCTTTGTAGTTTAAAAAAAATTACAGCTTTCTGTTTTCTTTATTCCTAGTCACATGTCATAAAAAATCTTGACTCAAGATGTGATCAAGGTATTTTCTGACTGGCTGTCTCCATTCAAATTATAGTCGGGTTTTGAGGTTCCTACTTATAGCTGACATGTAACTCAATCAATCATTCTTTTCTTCTTCATAAATTACAGAAATCCCAAAGTATTTTATGGTTCACCATATATTATGCATCTCAGTTCTCTGTTCTAAACTGTCTGTGGCAATAATATAAAATCAGTTTTAATCTGTATTGGTTGAAATATATGATGACAAACAAGGCTTTCCATCAAGTTGACATTTAACTCTGTAATTATTTCTGCAAGAGACTGTCTCCGACTGTGCTAATTTTATGGATGTACCACTTATTTTTCAATTCTGACTCCAAGGGCTGTACCAGCTTTCATGAGTTCAGGCATTCAGTAGCTTCTGAAGACAGACTGGATTTGCTGAGCTTTTTTTTTTCATACATAGTAGGATATTTATCCCTTGGTTTTGTGGTGACAAACTGTTCCTTGACTTTGATGAGTAAAACCTCGAGGAAAATTAAAAGACCAAATATGGGACTTTTTAAAACCAAGATTGAAAACAAACTCTGCCATGAATGATGAAGCATGGTATTTGTAAAACACACTATTCTTCATAAATACAGAAGCAAGATGATTGTGAAAAATTGGAATTCTGGATCTCTAGAAGCCAAAGAAAGAATGGTACCTAAATGTGCCCTTCCATTTCTTTCTTCTGTATGTCTAAGTGAATAAAGTATACAGCGCAGGGCTAAAGTTATAATGAACGTTTTCCCATCCAAGTTAGTTAAAATGAACAAAATAAGACAAACCATAGGTACATTTGGGCTAGATGGTTTGAATATCAAAAGAAGTTACTTTCACTTCTTCTGTTTTAACAAGTGTACCCCTCACAGCATGAGAGTATGCCTTTCATTTCTAAGTGCTACAAGCCTATAACTTCCAGCTTCTCAACAAGTGTGTTTGTCATGAATGTGAAAAACAGCAAATTCTATTGTCTTTTTTTTATTTATTTTTGATAGATCTTATGTTCCACAATATCCATCTGATAGTCCAGTACACATTTTCAAAGAATTCTCACATGTACAGGTAAAAATGTAGCTTCATTTTGCTGTTCTGTTTGCGATTCTGTGTCATTTCATTCATATTATTTCCAAAGCTATGTTGTTATTTTTTTCTGTTATCTATTTTGTTTCCTTTAAATTCTATGGGCAAAGTAATTTATTCTATTTTATATTTTTTACATTGGGATTTCCATCCAAGTTTTATTACATTTGCAGGCAGACAGCAGCAGCTCCTTAAGACACCAAGGCTGCAGCAAACTGGCAGAGTGGCATGAATACCCCATGAACCACAAGAGGACACAGTGACCAAAATGTGGCACTATGCTAGTGTTATATGGTATTTTAGTTTATGGTTTTATTGTTTAAGTTACTTTTGTAAACTGCTTTTATTGTATTTTACTAGTTATGCAGGATATGCATTTTTAAAATAAATAAATACCCCAAAGCACCAAGATAATGGCAAAGTGACAGTGGATCAAACACCTCAAAGTACCATGAAAGGTTAAAAGCAGCATAAAAAGTGGCATGAAAATCCCAACACACCACAGCTACTGCCTGCCCCTGCCTCAGCCAGGTCCCACCAGTGTGCTGTCAGGGAGAGGTAAAAATGTGCAGCATTCATGGTGGTCCAGATATCGCAGGTGAAATGCACACTCCCCTCTGCCTTAGCTAGCAGCGCTTGGATGCGACTGTGACAGTGCTTGTACAGACTGGGGATGACCTTTCTGCTAAATGTGGTTTTGGAGGGGACTTTGTAATTTGGAACTATGACTTTCAGAAAATGCTTGAAACCCACATTCTCCACTATCTGCAAGGGCTGGTCATCAAGGGCAATCATTTCCCCAATGCTCCTGGTTACAACTTTTGAGGCTGCCTGCCTCCTACCCCGGAATAGCATTACCGCACTCCACCCCATATCCTCCATGGTGGATTGTCTCTTCTGCCACATGTCAGGGGGTTGTTGGCCTGCCACTTGACTGCTAGAAGTCAAGGTGAGGTGACTCTGCTCCTTTTCAACTACTTTACGCTGCTTGGAAGGGGTCCCCTGATTGGTACTGCCACCATCCCCAGATGGCAGTACTGTTGTTGGGTGTTGCCTCTTCATATGATGTGTCATGCCAAAATTGGATAGATGTCTCATTTGCTTGCCTCTGCTAATAGCCCTGCCACAGTAATTACACAGAGCAAAACGCGGGTCCTCCATCACTTTAAGTGGCTCCAGATTGCAGATGTATTTCGTGATCCTCCCTTCTGTATAGCCTTGGGGGTGGATGCTGGCACTGGAGCTGAAGTAGTGTGTGCACCCTGAGAAGCAATGCCAGGGGCCTCAGTCTCACTCTGTCCTGCACTGACTGCTCTTCCTCCTCCTCCTCATCATCAGTTTCATCTCTCCCCTGCTGCACTGGTGAAGGCTAATACAGGACTAACTAATCCTCCTAAAACTTTGTCAGCTATTACTTCTTTCGTTTCTGATGAGAATCCCACACAAGATGATTCTTCATCAGAATCAGAAGCAAATAGTGCCTGCGCTACATTATCAACACTAAGTCGAGACTGCTGTCCCACTACTGCTTTGGGGTGTCGCCATTTTGTCTTGCATGACTCAGCCTCCCCTTCCCTCACCTCCAAAACTACAGGGTCAGAAACAGGTGGTGGTGATGCATCATGTTTAGATTTCATTTTTTTCTGGCTAGAACTGCCTGCCTCTCCAAAGAGTTTAGATTGCAACAGGTCCCTTTTTTAACTTTAATGGGGGACTGGCACTAGTGCCTTTTGAAGTGCCTCCTCTGCCAGTCCCAATCACCCGACCACATCTAGCTTTCCCTGACATTATGGATTTAATGTCACTGCCTATTGCCTACTGGCTGTCCACAAGCACAGTGCCTTGATATGCACTAATGTAATGTTGTAACTACAAAAGAGGCCCACTGGGGATTTGGCTGCATAGGCCACTGCTATCCTAATATACTTGAGTCAGCAAAACTGGCTGCTCATGGGCACAATGCCTTGATATGCACTAATGTAATGTGTGTGCACACACCAAGCTTGTAATGACAAAAGAGGCCCACTGGGGATTTGGCTGCACAGACCACTGCTGTCCCAATATACTTGAGTCTGCAAAACTGGCTGCCCACGGGCACAGTGCCTTGATATGCACTAATGTAATGTGTGTACACACACCAAGCTTGTAACTACAAAAAAGACCACTGGGGATTTGGCTGCACAGACCATTGCTGTCCCAATATACTTGGGTCTGCAAAACTGGCTGCCCACAGACACAGTACCTTGATATGCACTAATGTAATGTTGACTTGGAAAATAGCCACTGCTATTACTAGCAACGGTAACATGGAATAGACTTAGTTTTTGGGTAATTGCCAGAGAGACCATCTCACATCAACTAAAAAAAGTGCTTAAAAAAAACAGGACTAGCTGGCACTGCAGCCAAATGAAGAACAAATATCTTTTTCTATCTAAGTAACTAGCCTAGCTAGCAATTGAATACAGATTTGAGAACTCAGACTAGCTCTGAGTGCAGCCACCTTCCGCAGAGACAGACCACCTCCCAGCCTCCTCAGATCACCCCTGCAAAGAAAGTGCGTGGCATGCCGCATGCTAAAGTATATATAGTGCTGGGTCATCAGGAAAAGCGTCACCGACCACTGAGCGAGAGCGAGATTGGCTGCATTGCAAAAATTCTTTTCGCTGATGCGTTGCATTCTGGTCTTCTTGTCAACCTGTCCAACCCACTCTGACAGGGCTGTGAGGTCACTGATGACTCACAGGAAAGGGCTGGGTTTTGGCTATGGATACACCCAAATGGCATTCTCTGATTTCAAATGGCGGCTAAGAAAAGTGTGCGGCACCAAACGTATGGAACGGATGATATGTTATATTCATGGGGAATCGCGATACGTTTCGCGACCCCACGAATACAACGAATATGGATATATACGTTGTGGATTGTCAATATGTTGCAAATGAATGCACACCCCTAACAGCAGGTGGAGGACAGGCTGAAATCGCTCACCCATAAAGATAGTTACACTATGCAACCCATCACTGAATGGAAGTATCACACTCCAGTCTGACATGCTAATTCAATGTAAACAGTTGTTGTTGGCTAGGCTATGGGAATGAGAATTTCAGAAGCAGAAAGACAGTGTGGATGAAGTAGAGGCAAGAGTGAGAAACTTACACAATATTGTCAGCCTGAGTAGCATTCTGTCAATTATCACTTTCTCTCCTAACTTTATCTGCCAGCCTTCTGTAACCACTGCAGAATGCTCTCACTTGACACAGGTCATAGTTTCAGAGGTTGGCAGCAAAAGAAATTATCCTCTATGACCAAAGGAGACACCAGCACAAATATCAGTCAAATGTTTTCTCACAGAGCCCAATGAGGACATGATCACAGATCTATTGGCATATTGGGTACACAAGACTGCAGTCTGGCCAGAACTTACCAAGGTGTCCCATCATTTCCTTTCCTACTTACTAACCGGTGTGGCTAGTGAACCAGTATTTTCAATGGCAGGGGACATTGCAAGTCCACATCGTTCATGACTGGTGCCAGACTTGGTGAAACAGTTGGTCTTTCTTAAAATAAATCTCCCTCTTTTGGGTTTCCTGGAATTTCCATATACGTGGCAGGACTGACTATATAACTAGACAGAACCAATGCCCATTGCCACAGAATTGGCACACAGCAGCTAGCTGAGTTTTTGGCCAGGTACTTCTCTTCTAACTGCTGCTGTGCTGTGCTGCCCATTCCTCATTCGCTGTTTCTTTCCTGGTCCAGCACCTTAGTATTTTCTTGTACCATTCTTGAGTCCTGGCCTGGTCCTCCTACCCTGCTTCTCTTTATATTACACTGGGTGTTTTATCTCCAAAAATAAAGTATTAAAACAGAAAAAAATGAAATGTTTCTCCTCCTACCCTGCCTCTTCCTGGCTCTATGCCTTGCTGTGTTATTCTATCACTGTTACTGCCTGGCCTGCTCCTGGCCCTCTCATAGTGCCTTGGATAACTCCTGCCACCGCTGGTACTGTTTTGCCCATTCACAGTGCCATGGGATATTCATGCCACCATTGGTGCTCCTTTGCTGCTCTTTTGGTGCCTTGGGGTGCTCATGTCACTATTGCTGATGTCCTTTGCTCCTCTCATGAAGCCTTGAGGTTTTGATATCATTGTGCTGTTCGCTATACCTCACACTCTACCTCTTTGAGGTTTTGATGCCACACTGCTGTTGTCCCATATATGACTTCAAGATTTAGATGCAACATACCCTGTATAATATGCCTTGGGGTTTTGATACCACCTTGCTGTTTGCCATATCCCATACTCTATGCCAGAGCTTCCCAAACCTGTACTGGGAACCCCACAGCCAGTCAGGTTTTCAGGATCTCTACAATGAATATGCATGAGATAACTCAGTACATGCAAATTTTTCACAGTAGGCAAATTTATCTCATGCATATTCATTGTGGATATGCTGGAAACCTGACTAGCTGTGGGATCCCCAGGACAGGTTTGAGAAGTCCTGCTCTATGCCTTGGAGTTTTAATAAAGTAAATTATAAACCCAAAGCTTCAGTAGTGAAAAATCACAAACACCATCAAAAAACCACCAAAATGAAGTGAAACCACAAAGATTATATTTTTAGAGCATCATAAATATAAAGAGCTTCTGAAAACTCACTTAAAAGCAGTAAAGCAGTGCATGAATATTGCAAATACCACTTAAATGTATTGCAGCTCAGACTTTTAATCATGGGTGTCTTAAAGAAGTGCAACATTATTTTTTTTATTTGTTAAAATTTTCATATAAAATTTTCTTGTCATGTGCAAGAGGAGAGAGAAGTTCAATATAATGACACATATCTTTTCAAAATTTCTATCGGGAATCCATTGAAAGAGCCCTGTAACTGCCAAGCCCATATCAAGCAAGACACGATTTGTGTTTCGTTTTGCTTCTTCTTCAGGGGCAGTTTGTCCAGGCAAGCCAAAGGCTTTAATAAAACAGTTTTTAATAATAATAACTTAATGAAAAACATAGACCAGTGAGTCTGGCTTCAGTGCCGGTAAAAATTGTGGAAACTGTTGTAAAGAATAAAATCACAAAACATTTAGATAGACATGGTTTGATGGGAAGTCTTGCCTCACAAATCTCCTCCATTTTTTTTGAAGGGGTGACTATTTAATCCTTCTGGCTGTTTCCTGTCTTTTAACCAGTTTGTAATCCACGAAAGGACATCGCCTCCTATCCCATGACATTTTAGTTTTCGTAGAAGCCTCTCATGAGGGACTTTGTCAAACGCCTTCTGAAAATCCAAATACACTACATCTACCAGTTCACCTTTATCCACATGTTTATTAACCCCTTCAAAAAAATGAAGCAGCACACCACCAAATGATGCTTCCCTGGGGTCCTTCCCCACATATTACACCTCGATATGTGGTGAGATGCCACTGGGTGATATCATTTGGCTGAGAGGTGTCAGCTTTGCATTGAGGGTAGGAGACAAGTGGGGTTATTTCTGCATCTGGGGAATTAACCTTGCAAAGATGGGCATCAGAGTCATCTCTGCATTTGGAGAGTTAGGGATCAGCTCTATATCAAAGGGGGGGATATGAAGAGCCTGTTGGTGGGGGGGGGGGAGCCCTGAGGGCAGGGCCTCCCACCCAGTGTTAAATGTTAACTTGCTGACCCTGCAAGCACACTAACATTAAACACATTCTTCTGAGCAGCTGGAGGTTCTTGTGCAAAGTTTTGTGAGGCTTGCCACCTAGGGTAATAATAAACATTTGCTCATTATTACCCTAATTTGCATATAGTTTTAGCGATTTGCATGTATGTGTACAATAGTTTTAGCATACACACACTAATGCATTCGGACTAAGTTTAGCATGCAGTCTAACAGGTGAATTTTCAAAGGAGTTATGCAGGTAAATGTTAACATACTATCATAGCAATTTTTAAAAGTCATTTTACACTTTACCGGTGTTAAGTGCACCTGGTAAAAACCTGTTGAAAATTCAATGATATATATTGTAGAAATTTTCAAAAGCCCACTTACACGGATAATGTGTAAAGCCCACTTACCCGGGTAAAGTGTAAAGCCCAGTTTTAAATGTATAAATACTTTTGGAAGTCAGGCCCATAAGGTTTAGTGAATTGCATGTAATTTTGTGTGCAAACTAAATGGTTTTAGCAAGCATGCTAAGTTTTAGTGTATAGGCCCTATAGTCTGTTAAACTGCTTATTTATTTTTAATTTCACAATTGTAACTATTTACATAGATTGTGAAATTTTTTAATACAAATAATGATAGATTTAATTAAACTATAGTTGAGAGTGAACGTTAGCATATTCATTTTCTGATTCAACACTATTTTTACCTCAGTAAGAAAACTATTTGTTAGGTAGAATTGCTCTATTACTGATCATGCATGAGATGGTTTATATAACTGACAAGTAATAAGGCTATGGAAATATACATATAAAATCCCAATTAGAGCTGCCTAGGCTGGGAGAATCTTGACACTTTCTTTTTTCAGTTCTATATTTGCAGGATGAGAAGAGTGGTAACAACACCTATGATTAAATGTTCAATATGGGAGCTCTATGTGGGAGATGTCAGTAGTCTTGGGGCATGCTTGTAAGAGTCAGCTAACTGACTGGCACTTAAAGAGAGTAACTTGCAAAGACAGGAAAATCTGCGGGTACTTTTTACCTGCAGATTTGCTACAAATTTTCAAAATGAAAGAAAGTGCATAATTTTGTTTGAAATTTTTCAGAAAGTAAATGCACAAACTCCACTGCACAAAGTTACACGTTTTCCTGGCATGGCAAAGCTTGTGCATGTAGATTTACTTGCTTACTTTTTACAGTTGCAAGTATGCATGTAAATTTGATATCCACCCCAACTGCACTCCCAGAATGCTTCATTTTAATTTGAAATAAAAGTATGTACAAAATCACACAAATTTTTGCACACAAGGATGATAACTGTGCACTATGGCATATACGTGTATATGTGGCCGCAATAGTTTTAACATAATATTTTATAATATGGGCATATCACATAGGTACATATTATAAAATATGCATATGTAGGCCAGCACGCAAATGCATGCAATGCTTTGAAACCACGTATCTCAATACATTGAACACACATACTTTAATCCAGCTGGATTTACGCGTGCAGGGGACTTGCGCACCGACGCGCCTATGTTGCATAGGCCGCCAGCACGCGCAAAGCCCCGGGATGCACATAAGTCCTGGGGCTTTGCTTGGGGGGCGTATCAGGGGCTGCGCAGCATTCGCAGGCGTTCCGTGGCGGAGCCGTGGGCATGGTGCCGGCCCAGGGGCGTTCCGAGGGAGTGGCCGAGGCCTCCGAAGCAGCCCCCAGGCTGGGGAATGGCGCGCCGGCAGCCAGCTGGCACGTGCAAGTTACGACTGCCTCGGGCAGGCGTAACTTTTTCAACAAAAGTGGGGGGGTTTAGTGAGGGATGGGGGGTGGGTTAGATAGGGGAAGGGAGGGGAAGCCGGGGGGGGGGGGCCGGAAAAAAAGTTCCCTTCAAGGCCGCTCCAATTTCGGAGCGGCCTTGAAGGGAACGGGTAAAGCCATCAGGGATCCCCTCAGGCTCGGCGCGCGCAAGGTGCACATGTGTGCACCCCCTTGCGCGCACCGACCCCGGATTTTATAACATGCGCACGGCAGCTCGCACATATTATAAAATCGGGCATAGATTTGTTCACACTGGATTGTGCGAACAAATCTACGCCTCCACGTATGTTTTAAGATCTGCCCTACATTTTACATGTAAAAATAATGTAGGACTTGTGTAAGTCGGGATTTACACTTGTAAATCGGTGTATTTTAAAACATACACGTATCAGTGAAATTATTAGTTTAACCAATTTGTACACCAGTTTGTCCAATCTTTCCCCAGGTCATCAAGACCCTCCTGTTTCTTCAGTCTGAACACCCCCCCCAGTTCATCCAGACCTCCCACCCAGTCGGTACTTTACAATAAACACATTTAATATCACTTACACCAGATAGTTGGCAGGAATAAACATATGTAAATTGGAAAATGTATGCCATGTTGACCCCACCCAGAAACTAGATTGTCCCTTTCTTCAGTGTGTATATATATATATATGTATATGTGTTTGTGTGTGTGTGTGTGTTTGTGTGTGTGTGTGTGTGCAAAAGTGAAAATATGCGTGTTTTTTGGAGTTTTATAAAATATGTGAGTAGAAGCTATTTACAAAATGAAAATTCACCTTTAAGACTAGCAAATGTTCTAAAGAGCCTTTTATGTCCATAAAACAGAGTTTTATGCACGGAAATGACTGATTATTCGGCCAGAGAGTTAAGCCGAAAGATCCTGTCCATGACTCACAGAAACATACCAGTGGTAACACTGTCTTGTGTGATTAGCCCCAGAGAAAGCAGAGGGAGGTAGGTGGAAGTCAGAGTGAGGAAGATGATTTTGTAGAGAGGTTTATTGCCTTAGGAGCAGGGACTAACCAGACAGACTCCTGCTCCTGGATTTTACCTTATTTGAGTGTGAGCCCTTGGTCTGAACCTGCTTGCAACAAAGACAAAGCCTATAAGTTTCCCTAAAATCTAGGTGACTGATAGCTTTGTAGCTGTAATTATTGTCTTAGGTGTACAAAAGTTGGGACTTGCTGTACCTTCTCTATCAGTGGGGAATGTTTTAGCTTGTGCCAAACCACCACATTTTCTGCTGGATCTCCCTTCAGCAGAACCAGTCAGTGTGAAACTTCTAAGAATCTGAAGGATCAGAGACTGCTTAGCATGGACCTGCAACTGCAATGTAAATTTTAGGGATGTGAATCGTTTTAGGACGATTAAAATTATCGTCCGATAATTTTAATATCGTCTTAAACCGTTATGGAACACAATACAATAGAGATTCTAACGATTTATCGTTATAAATCGTTAGAATCGTGAGCCGGCACACTAAAACCCCCTAAAACCCACCCCCGACCCTTTAAATTAAATCCCCCACCCTCCCGAACCCCCCCCCCAAATGACTTAAATAACCTGCGGGTCCAGCGGCGGTCCGGAACGGCAGCGGTCCGGAACGGGCTCCTGCTACTGAATCTTGTTGTCTTCGGCCGGCGCCATTTTCCAAAATGGCGCCGAAAAATGGCGGCGGCCATAGACGAACACGATTGGACGGCAGGAGGTCCTTCCGGACCCCCGCTGGACTTTTGGCAAGTCTTGTGGGGGTCAGGAGGCCCCCCCCAAGCTGGCCAAAAGTTCCTGGAGGTCCAGCGGGGGTCAGGGAGCGTTCCCGCCGCGAATCGTTTTCGTACGGAAAATGGCGCCGGCAGGGAGATCGACTGCTGGAGGTCGTTCAGCGAGGGTTCCGGCGCCTCGCTGAACGACCTCCTGCAGTCGATCTCCTGCCGGCGCCATTTTCCGTACGAAAACGATTCGCGGCGGGAAATCGCTCCCTGACCCCCGCTGGACCTCCAGGAACTTTTGGCCAGCTTGGGGGGGGCCTCCTGACCCCCACAAGACTTGCCAAAAGTCCAGCGGGGGTCCGGAAGGACCTCCTGCCGTCCAATCGTGTTCGTCTATGGCCGCCGCCATTTTTCGGCGCCATTTTGGAAAATGGCGCCGGCCGAAGACAACAAGATTCAGTAGCAGGAGCCCGTTCCGGACCGCTGCCGTTCCGGACCGCCGCTGGACCCGCAGGTTATTTAAGTCATTTGGGTGGGGGATTTAATTTAAAGGGTCGGGGGTGGGTTTTAGGGGGTTTTAATGTGCCGGTTTTGCGATTTTATGTTTTTTCGATTTTTTACGATTTTTCACGATTTTTCACGATATTTTACCCCCCCAAACGGCAACAATACGATTCCCTCCCCCTCCCAGCCGAAATCGATCGTTAAGACGATCGAGGACACGATTCACATCTCTAGTAAATTTAAACCTTTACTGCTCAGTCAGTTTTAGATAGCAAAAAGCCTGAACTCCAGCAAAGTGTGTTTTACTCCAAGGGATCCTCTGACCTCTGAGTTTAAAATCTCACAGATGTCTGTGATGGTTGAAAACATTCCTTTGTTTCACGGAAAACCTTTTCATTCTGACTGAGCCGCAGTTACTAAAGGAAATGCACTCAATGAGAGGGCAAGAAACAGTCCTTTGAAATACCCAACAAAGCTTTTTGTGTCACTCATACTGAGATGCAGTCATCACTGCCCATAATGACTTTTACTCTCAGTCTTACTGTACCATCTAGTGTAGTTAGTGAATAACACTTAACATTGTCTAAATGCTATGACATTTGGTGGCCACCACTAGAATAGCAGCTGCCCCAGTATTATTTGGTATTGCATTGGAGCTGATCTCTAGTGGTAATAATAGAATATTGCAACTTATATTTGTTGTAATATATTGAAAAATATACTGAGAGGCTGATATTCAGCAGGCCGATGAGTAACAAACTTACCTATGTAACTTTGGCCAGGTAACTTTACTTGGTTATTCATCAGCACTTAGCCAGATTAGCCTGCCACTGAATATTCCTAGTTGAAGTTACCTAGGTAGCTTTAGGACAGTGATTGTTCCAGCCAGACTGACCTGGCTTAGTTTATCTGTCTAGTACTGCATTATTAGTGCTAGCAGGATACATTTTAGCCAGGCCCCTGGAATGAACTTTATTCTGCCTCTTTTTATCTGGGAGCACATGTATAATATGAGAATTTAGTGAGGGAGAGAAGTAAGCATTGGTTGAGAAGGAAGCATGTGAGCATGTGTGTGAGAGGGAGTGTGTGTGTGTGAGCATCATGTGAGAGAGAGTGTGTGTGTAAGCATGTGTGAGAGAGAGGGAGCATGCGTATGTGTGTACAAGCATGTGTGTGAGAGAGAGGGAGGATCTGTGTGTGTGAGCTTGTTTGTGAGAGAGGGAGCATATGTGTGTGTGTGTGTGTTGATGTGTGTATGAGAGGAAGCATGTGTCTTTGTGTTCATGTGTGCATATAAAAGAGAGAGGGGAGAAAGTTTGTGCACCTCAAACCCTCTAATGCATGAAGACGTTATGCTTGCAAGCAGGGAACTGCCATTTTGGAATGAACCTGTGCCAGCAAAACCAGAATTCAATTCCTATAGAGACTAGGTTTGAGTCCAGTTCCCTTTCTTTTAGGGAAACAATCAAAACATAGTTGTTTAATCAGTCATTTTTGGGATAGATTTTAGAGAGAGACTGTCTTTTTGTTGAATGTTTGTAGGGGCAGTGACTAGAGTTTTAGATGTTGTGTTTGTTCTGTATTTTATGTTATAGCATTATTTATTTATTTATTTATTTGAGGTTTTTTATATACCGCGGCACGTTAGTAACATCACCTCGGTTTACAGTGGAACATAATGCAGCAACAGGCTTTACAATGAATTATATAAACAAAAGGATTGACAGTGAATAGTAACAGTTCAACTTGGTAATAGCGTTAAACATAATATATTTAGAATTATATAATAACAGTGGTAATATATTATAACAGTGTTAAACATAATATATTAGGTAATATTTACAACACAAAGTTGGGGGCTAATCTGAATAAATAAAGGATGTATTAGAGTTACTTGGAGTTAGCCTATTGTATTGAATTAGTGTAAAGACTTTTTGGGGTAGATATTAAAAAATACACGCAGGCGTACATGTGCGAGCGCTACCCGGTGTGCACACATGTATGCCCGATTTTATAACATGCGCAGGCGTGCGCATATTCTAAAATCAGGGGTCGGCGCATGGAAGGGGGTGCACAGTTGTGCACCCTGCGCATGCCGACACCCACGGGCTTCCCCCATTCCCTACCCCCTAGCCTGACCTTCCCACCCCCTTCCCCTAGTCTTTCCACCCCCTAACCCTAACCTAACTCTCCCCCCAAATTGTTGTTTCACCTTTTGCGCCTGCCTGGCACGCAATCCTCCAACACAGTGGCAAATGGCCGCTGTGCCGGAGGCCTCTGGCCCCGCCTCCTCCCCACCCCCAGACTGCCACTTTTGTAAAGCCCCAGGACTTAGATGCGTCCTGGCGCTTTATGCACGTTGCAGGGCCTTTATAAAATAGGCCCGGCACGCGTAGGGCTTTGAAAATCAGCCCCTTTATTTTTGCAACCCACTTTGGAAATGCAAAGTTGAAATATCAAGACTAAACAAGTATACAGAAAATATAATTGAGATATTCCTTCACTAAGTTAACTGAGGGAATCTCAAAGGTGATAATGGAATCCACTAGATTTATTGTATTAGTTTTCTTTTTGTGTAAACTAGATGAATTAAAAACCTACAATCCGGGATTAGACCTGAAATGACCCACCCCCGAAACGATAGGAAAAACAAACCAAATAGACAAAATATGGTAACACTCTATCATACTCTGTAACCAGGAAGCACTTGAAACAAAGCTATCATTACAAAGTACCCCCCCCCCACACACACACACACACACACAATAGTGAAATATATTTTAAACATTTAACTGGGAGGCAACCTGTAGGCAAAAGTAGGCAAAAATGCCAGCATTGAATTTATCAGTTACTAACAATCAAGACTGTACTAAGTTTTTTCCTGATCAAGTGGATATGATGTCCTTTTACTTGTTTTCTAACCACTGCATTTATGTGTGTAATTTTTTAAAATCTACTTTTCTCCTCAAATGTATATTGTAACTTCTAGGCACTTTTATTTCTTTTTAATTTCTCTAAGAAGCTTGTTAAACCTAGGGGCTCTACTTTTCAAAGTGAGAAAAACAAAGACTCAAGTAATTAGCTGAGCGGTGCCCTTATCTCAGTCCTACGCACAATATTTTTGCTAAGTGCACAGTCTGACCATTGTATGTTCCTGTTTGAACATAGAAGTTGTTGTCTTAGCAAACAATAAGTTTGCAAAAGAGCAAAATAAGTATCAGGTTGACCAACTGTTCAAACATTTGCTTTGCTTTGAACTAAAAAAGAATCCTAGATGTTTTCCAACCCATAAGTCTTTTTCTAGACAAGTTTTTGCAATCAATAGCACAGCCTGTTCATGTTCTTTAAAGTACTTTAAACTTGTAATAAAGTTTGGTTATTATGATAGCCAATGAGTTGATTTTCCTCTGAAACTGATACCGAAGTGTTGACACATTGATCCAACACTAAAGCAACCAAGCTACAAACACTAGCTGCTAGTGGATCTTTATTTAAGATCAAACTCCACATTCTTTTTCCATATCTTGTTTCCAAACTCCATTTTCTAATGCTGCAACTAAGACAATTCCATCTGCAAGAAGAACCCAATCAACTGGACAACAGATGATTTACAGTAAATGTAAACCTGCTCAGCAGTATTGCCAACATATCAATGCACTTTCAGGCATGTCTGAGTGGCATATGATGCTAATGGGCATTAAAAAGTGGTCTACATGATGGATGATGGTAATTAATGGTTAAATCTCTATACATTCTGTTTCAAAGGTAGTGCTGCATTATAAAATCAAAGCAAAGGCATTATCATTTTTTGGCAAATAGTTTATTTATTTACCAGGTTTTCTAGACCTTCGTTTAGTAAAAACTTTCACAATGGTTTACATGATTAAGAAAATAAATGCATCTTTGAATATAAAATAAATTTAACAATACATAAAGGGGCGGATTTTCAGAGCCCTGCTCGCCGGTGAGCCTATTTTACATAGGCCTACCGGTGCGCGCAGAGCCCCGGGACTTGCGTTAAGTCCCGGGGTTCTCCGAAGGGGGCGTGTCGGGGGCGTGTCGGGGGCGGGCCCGGTCGTCGCGGCGTTTAGGGGGCGTGTCGGCAGCGTTTTGGGGGCGGGTATGGGGGCGTGGCTACGGCCCGGGGCGGTCCGGGGGCGTGGCCGCGCCCTCCATACCCGCCCCCAGGTCGTGTCCCGGCGCGCAACAGGCCCGCTGGCGCACGGGGATTTACTTCTCCCTCCGGGAGGCGTAAATCCCCGGAGAAAGGTAAGGGGAGGGTGTAGACAGGGCCGGGCGGGTGGGTTAGGTAGAGGAAAGGAGGGGAAGGTGAGGGGAGGGCGTTAGAGGATTCCCTCCGAGGCCGCTCCGATTTCGGAGCGGCCTCGGAGGGAACGGGGATAGGCTGCGCGGCTCGGCGCGCGCCGGCTATACAAAATCGATAGCCTTGCGCGCGCCGATCCCGGATTTTAGCGGATACACGCGGCTCCGCGCGTATCTACTAAAATCCAGCGTACTTTTGTTTGCGCCTGGAGCGCCAACAAAAGTACGCCTATTCGCGGTATTTGAAAATCTACCCCAAAGTGCAATAAAACAAGTTTCACAATAAAACAATTAATTAAAATCAAAGATAAAATGTACATAAAACAATTGTGTTCCTTTCTGCTTTACACTTTCTTAGGGGTCATTTATCAAAATGCGGTAAGGCGTTTTCGCATGCGTAAACGGTGGTTTTTGCATGCGATAAGCCCTTAACACATGCAAAAACGTGTTAACACATGCGAAGAGGACCGTACCACACATCGCGATGCAAATTATAAAAAGGGGAGGAATAGGGGAGGAGTTGGGGGAGGTCCAATGTAAAGTAGGTGCTGCTATTGCTGGTTGCGATAGATTTTGTCCATTATCGCAGGCCATTAATGCTGAAAATAACTACAGCTTTTTTATTTGCACTAAGGACAGATCGCATGCGATATTGCGTACCATGCTATTTATCGCGGTGTATACCGCGTGCGATAAAACCTGTAAACAGCTACCCAGCTTTTCTGGACCAATAAAAATGCTTGTTTGTTTTGTAGGTGAACCTTCATGAGACCATCTGCTCACTGCCAGGTGTATATATACACGGCTACCTCATGCTTCGTCAGTCCCGTCGCAGACCACAGCATGTGGAAGCAGGACAACATGAACAACAGGCCAGGCCACATCAAAGATATCACAGGGAGTTACCAGCAGTGCAGACAGTGCCTGCACTCCCGCAGGTTCACAGGCCTGGTCAGGGCAGGCCACATGCCAGGGCCAGGTGAGGATAAATAGGGACCGTATATTCCCTCCACGTACTTCCTTGGACAGCATGCCTGAGGACCTAGTGGTGAGCAGGTATCATCTCAGCTCTCAGGCTACACATGAGTTATATGAAGACATGCGAGTTGATCTGGATCCTGCAACCACAAGGTCCCATGCCATCTCTGGCATGACCAAGCTGCTGGCTGCACTCCATTTCGCTGCCAGAGGCTCCTTCCAAACCACAGTAGGAGTTGTGGAAGGAATGTCTCAGAGCACATTTTCACGCTGTCTGGATCAGGTCATTGAAGCAGTCATGGCCCGCATTCATCGCTACATATACTTTCCTCGCAACAGGCAGAGCTTAATGGACTTGAAGAGAGCTTTTTATGCCTTGGCACACTTCCCCAATGTTATTGGAGCTATCGACTACACACATGTGGCCATCATTCCACCACGTGAACAGGAGGCAGCTTACCGCAACAGGAAGCTATTCCACTCCCTCAATGTCCAAATGGCCTGTGATGCAGGAATGCATATTCTGGACGCGGTGGCCAGGTACCCAGGCGGAACGCATGATTCCTTCATACTAAGGCAATCGGGCCTTTTTGACGACTTTGAGGGTGACCTGTATGGTGATGTTTGGCTTGTAGGTAAGAGACGTCATCTTTTCTCTATTCCATATCATGCATTGTTGAAGTGTGTCATATCACCCAAAAGGGAGGGTAACAGTTGTGGGCTTGCCATGGCCATGTTCAGTGTTCCAACCCAGTATACATGGCTTGTCAGGGGTCCTGAACAAGTGATAAGCTTAATGTATGTATGCCTTTTGAACATCCTTGTTCACTGTCCTGCTGCAGGTCTGTGGGCAAAGGAGTCAGTAATGGTGTGAAATATGAAGCTGTATCTAGGTGCCTAGTACAGTTCATCTATGTGACCCTTTTCCTATGAGTTCCTGTGGTGGCGTTCCAATGCCTGCACACTGCACACTGATGCCATGCTCCCTGTATGTGTGATTATATACCGAGCCATTTAGCACATTGGCAGCTACTGTAAATGTGTACCCTTGCCCTCCTGTACACCAAGTATTGTTCCCTGCATGTTGCTGGCCTCTGGTATTGCCTCGATAGGCTATTGTGCCACAACCTGCCAGACACCACAGCCTGCACTCCTGCAATGCACAATCACCATAACAATATAAGCAATGGTCAATCCTTTCACTGCAGGTCCCACAGCTGTAATGTTGGTGTGTGCAGTTGTCTGGCAGCTACACCTCTGTACCCTTTCCTGCATTCGAATGGGCAGTTAGGCCACATGCAATGCTGTACTGATGAACATAGCAGCTGCTTAGCACAATAGGTGACAACTCCTAACTATTCTGCTGTCAAGCAACACTCATGAGCCTTTAAGGCTCAGCAATGTTCCAGGCTATCTTGCACTGTATAACTGGATGTTGTGGGTAAGCAGTCACATCTGGCTATAACATAGCTTACAGTAATGTGTTTCTTATGTCATTGGTGCAGGAGATTTAGGTTATGGTTGCCGGCCATGGCTTCTCACCCCCATACAAATGCCTAATAGGCCTGCAGAGATGAGATACAACGACGCTTTATGTGCTACCCGCACAGTCATCGAACGCACCTTTGGCCTTCTTAAAAGCTGCTTTCGCTGTTTTGAAAGATGGGGGGAGCTTTAATGTATGCCCCAGACAAAGCTGACAGGATTAGCCTACTGTGCTGTGTTTTCCATAATGTGGCAGTATGTCATGGACTAGCAATGGATATATGTCCCGACCTCCCACAGGATCCCGCATGTGTGAATGCGCGAGCCCAGGAGACCCTAGCGACTGGCAGCCAGATTCGCCAGAACCTTAGAGTTTCACACTTTGCCTGATGGCCCTGGGCAATGGAATGTGTGTTGGAATGGCATTGGTAGGTGTGGCTGACGAATAAGTGCAGCGCTTCCACTCATAACTAGTAATTTGGTATGATGTGTATGCCTAGGTATCAGGCCTATTTTCATTACTTTCTGTATTATGGACCCTTGCACTGGCATTGGAATAAAAGCTGTGCTGCCAAGTTAATGTTTTATACATGGTGTAGCCACCTTCTGTTCTGCCTGCATGACACAGTAAAAGAGGCTGGTCTGTTAATACAGTCTGTCACCTACCTAGAACCATGTGGGGTGACAGGCATCAGGGTGCACCTCTCACCCATTTTGATATGTCCATGTCACAGCTTTCTAGCAGTTGAAATGGGCAACATGCGTAAGCAACATGCACAGTGGTTGTTCAACATTTGTTGCGTGTCTGTGTGTATGTACAAGGACATTCCCAGTTAATTGTGAAACCTGGGCTTCTTCACATGACCTGTAATGTCTCACATGCATGACAATCTGCCTAACACTTCGCTGTGTACATACAGGTACACATCCTATTCCGTACATGTGTACAGGTGCACAAAGTGTGGATCTAAGTCACCTTCAGGTGACAGTGCTTCATGTACATTGGAAGTGTGTACCATGGGTGCCCACAATACTGCACACATCACACAGCAGAACCCTCTCACCTTTCCTTACAAGCAGGCTGAACGTCTTGGTGATATGACTCTCAGGTTTCACAATGTGCATAGCTCCTTGGAACCAGCTTTTGGCCTTTCACAAAGCAAGGTTAACTGAGTACATGGTTGCAAGGTCAGGCTATTGGCTGTGGTGGTATCATGCTGATATGATATGTGTCCCCTCATATGAACATGTGAATATCCACTTGCTGGACCGTGAAGGCACATGACACTGGGGTAGATTTTAAAAGAAGCGCGATCAGCCTACTTTTGCTTGCGCATCAGACTCAAGCAAAAGTACGCTGGATTTTAGTAGATACGCGCGGAGCCGCGCGTATCCACTAAAATCCTGGATCGGCGCGCGCAAGGCTATCGATTTTGTATAGCCTGCGCGCGCCGAGCCGCGCTGCCTCCCCCCGTTCCCTCCAAGGCCGCTCCGAAATCGGAGCGGCCTTGGAGGGAACTTTCCTTTGCCCTCCCCTCACCTTCCCCTCCCTTCCCCTACCTAACCCACCCGCCCGGCCCTGTCTACACCCCCCCCTTACCTTTGTCGGGGGATTTACGCCTCCCGGAGGGAGACGTAAATCCCCGCGCGCCAGCGGGCCTGCTGCGCGCCGGGCCGTGACCTGGGGGCGGGTACGGAGGGCGCGGCCACGCCCCCGGGCCGTAGCCACGCCCCGTACCCGCCCCCAAAACGCTGCCGACACGCCCCCGGAACGCCGCGACGACCGGGCCCGACCCCCGACACGCCCCCCTCCGAGAACCCCGGGACTTACGCGAGTCCCGGGGCTCTGCGCGCGCCGGGAGGCCTATGTAAAATAGGCTTCCCGGCGCGCAGGGCCCTGCTCGCCTAAATCCGCCCGGTTTTGGGCGGATTTAGGCGAGCAGGGCTCTGAAAATCTACCCCACTATGACTTACAGTCATACTGCTGTCTCAGGTTACACTTACAGATGTTACCATCATGCACGCCAAGGGTTTACCATTCTTTCAGTTGTCTTTCACATGATGGCCACCTATAATATCCATATGGGTGCCTTTTCTGAAGTCCGAGTCATTACACTGTTTCTGCTCTTATACAGCTTTAACAATCAGCACTTCAGTTTGTTCCTTCATGATAACCATTACAGGAATGGCACACAAACTGAAATCTACAGGGCATGTGTTATGTGTGAGGCCTTGCAAAGCACATAGTCTCACCCACTAACCATATTGTACTGCAAACCACCTAATGCAAAACACTTGCAGGCTTACATCATGTGTACCTTCAGCTCTTCCACATGTGTGGAGGTCTGTGAACAGCAGCAAAGGTGAGCAGTGCTTGTGCTGTTACCTGTCACCATTTGTAGGATTCTTAACCTGTCCTTTGGTCCTATCCAGTCCACGAAGGGTGGCGTCTATGGCTGTTTCAGCAGCCTAACTTGGGTGAACTGAACCTGAAAGATTCATCAGGCATTCTCAGATGCACTGCATTCTCATTTGGGTGGTCAACTCCAAACACAAATGTTAGGTGTATATCATGGTAGATTATGTCCTTTACATGTTGGCATTGTGGCAAGCTGCCCTGTACAGTATGTTACACCATTCTGTGGCACTTTATCGAATGAGCCATGAACATTATGTGAAAATTAGCTGTTGGCGAGGTGTTTTCGGAATGCAGCTATACTTACTGTTTGTGAAGGCGGGAGGTAAGATGAGTGAGAAGCAGGTACAGTTAGTTTTCTATGAGCCCCTTCATCCATAGGTACAGGCTTGCCATTCACAGAGTACCGTTGGACCAATTGTCTGTGAAGGGACAGCAGCCTGTACGGGGTTGTCATAACATACATGCGTGTGATACGTATGTCATGCAGTTCTGAGTGCGCCATGCTCACTCGGACACTTGTAGTGTGCGGGCCCTGCTGCTTTAGGCACTTCCGCCTTTATGTGTAGTGAACATAAGAGTATAGCAGGTAATCTGGTTCCAGGTTTTTTTCTAACCTACAGTTTAGTGTTCTTTTAGATGGTAGACGGTGTCTGTAGCCCAGGGCCCTCAGACACTGTACCACTATGTACTAGGGTCACTATGGTTTCATATATTACCCTTCTATTTCTACAACTTATGACATCACTCGGTGAATGTGCTGTTCATGCAGGTGCAGAGGTGTGGCAGGGCCCAGTGTTATATATTGATTTGTTAGTCACCATCCGGTATATTGGCTGAGCTTGCACTAACGACCACAGCAAGAGTTGGTCCGCAAGTGTTTGTATGTAGTCACATCATGTACTGTTTATGTGCACCTTGCCCAATCCATCCTTCACACACCGTTGACTATTCATGCTGCCAGCTTCTATACTGAACTGAAAGGCACATGCCTGTGTGCATGTGGTGCAGCCTGGAGAGTCACAGTACATAACGATTATGTACAGCTTTTACTCAAAATAGTTGTAACTGCCTTATTCCCAGCATGCATGTAGATAGAAAGGTGCCTGATTAGCTTTCTGTGTGTCTGGATGGGCATGCAATAACACGCCACACACCGGGATTGTGCTACAGCTGTCGCTCAGAATATGTATTTATGTCTGATCAGATGGTATGGCCATAGCATACCCCACAGCACCACACCTATTTGCGGCCCTCACATAATTTGCCTACACCAGCTCTGTATGGGGCATATGATATAGCGAGCCTTTACAGTGTCATGCTATAGGTACCCTATATAAATTTTTTGAGGGCGCCTGGGTGTCCCCTTTACAAAATCTGTGTACGGTATATCATACCTTATACCACCAATGGGATCAAGTTAACTGTGGTTGGAGTGAGTGCTCTTACACTGTCTAAACTGCCTTCCGACACGTGGACAGCAGGCCTACATCAGTACCGTGAGGAACAGCATCTGCTGAGGTGGCAAGTAGCACAGTGGTGTTTTGCTCTGTATCAGGAACACCTGTACAGTCAGACTCCCATGCCTGTGCTGGGCTCCCTTGTGGGTGTGTTACATATGTTTTTAATAAGGCTTCCCTTATACCTACTGTACAGACTCCCAAAGCAAGGTTGTATGCAGATGGCCAGTACCATAATGCATAATATGGAACGTAAACCATTATCATGACAACTGCTCTGAATTGTGCTGTGAGTGAGCACAATATCCCCTGAATGGTATTTAAGCAGTGCTAAATTTAAGGGCTACATTAATACAATGGCATGTGACCTTTATATAATGTTATACGCTAATAGCATAGCAGCTTGTCAATACCAAGCTATCTCTTGGAAAGAAACAGATACAGGTACTACATGCAGTATAAGGGTATATTGTACACCCATGTGGATCTGCATAGCAGGCCATGTTCTTTCTGTACTGCATTGTTGACAGGGAGTTCATGTGCTGTAAATTCCACTGTCATAGGAACAGTGAGATGGCACCCTCCCATGGGCAAAAGTTATGGACAGAACAATTGGCTTGCTTTTAAATAGTATGTTTGACTAATTGAACCTGCCATGTACTACCACTAGCAAGGTATATATTTTTATATGCACCTTCTTTGTCACACTGTGTCTGACAATGTACAAAGCTCGCAATGCAGTGTGACACACAGCCTGCCTTCTTACTAGCACTCACTATTTCCTACAGTACTTTGTTGTACAACAACATTACTTGTATGTTGTGACATACCCTTGTATTGGACATTTGCAACCTTTCACATTATGTACACAGTACCCTCCTTGAAAGTCCTTTTTAATTGCCTTGAACACCCAGCAGGTAAATGTACACTATATGAAGTGTTGGCATTTAATGTACACAGCTGTGTGACACAGGAGATTGAAAGCCCCATAAGCAAGCATTACGTCGACCATGTGCAACCCTTAACAATAATGAAACAGAAGGAGAGCACAGTCACATGAAGATACCTTATTAAAGCTGTGTGCATTTTATTAACAGATTGTAGTATTCCACTGCTGACATAAATGCCAATGTCTTAGGTAATCAAAATCTGCCAGGACATGTGAAGACACATCTTACAATTATTCCTGTTCACTGAACAGCACTGTCATTATGAACCTGTACGTAATTTATATGGAACAGCAGAATTACATATACAGGCATAGCAGTGTAGACATAAAGCAGAATCATGATTACACAAAGAACATGTAAAAACTGGAAGTGGCACCCCTGCTAAAGTACTGATGGTAAGAGATAAGGTTATGATGCTGTACAATGTGGTAAAAGGCAAAGGCCCCAGACTGTCCATGTTGAAAGAGTGCACTGAAAGAGGACAGCCAGAGAGCCAGGGCAGCAGAGTTCCAGCAAAGGCCCCAGACTGTCCATGTTGAAAGAGTGCACTGAAAGAGGACAGCCAGAGAGCCAGGGCAGCAGAGTTCCAGCAACCAGCCAGCAGGAGAACAAGCACAAGGTCCAGCAGCAGCACTGATGGAGCAGGTGAAGACAAAGCAGATTTGGAGCAGGAGACCCAGGATGAGACACAGCAGCATGGGAGCAGGAGAGCCAGGATGAGACACAGCAGCATGGGAGCAGGAGGCCCAGGATGAGACACAGCAGCATGGGAGCAGGAGAGCCAGGATGAGACACAGCAGCATGGGTGCAGGAGGCCCAGGATGAGACACAGCAGCATGGGAGCAGGAGAGCCAGGATGAGACACAGCAGCATGGGAGCAGGAGGGCCAGGATGAGACACAGCAGCATGGGAGCAGGAGGCCCAGGATGAGACATAGCAGCATGGGAGCAGGAGGGCCAGGATGAGACACAGCAGCATGGGAGCAGGAGGGCCAGGATGAGACACCCCACAGCAGGCAGCCAGATCTTGGAGCAGATGAGAAGAGGAGACACCCCACAGCAGGCAGCCAGATCTTGGAGTAGATGAGAAGAGGTAAGCGCACGATGATTCATTTCCTTCCATCTAGATGGCACAGGAACTCTGGGAAGGGCCCACGCGCATCCATTTCCTTCCATCTCCACGGCACAGGAACTCTGTGAGGGGCCCACGCGCATCCATTTCCTTCCATCTAGATGGCACGGGACCTCTGTGAAGGCCCACACAGAGTAACTGGAGGGAAGGGGTTATTTGACCATGAGGATCAACTTTAGGGCCCTTTGCCATGTGGGTCCTTGCCTCTTGGAGGTGGCATTGTTTTGGAGGGCCGACCCCTGCGGCCTCGTCCCCGGCCTGGACTGCTCTGGGGTTTGACGCCAGTGAGGAGGATTCTGATGTCTGGTAGGGCATGCGCTCCAGGATGTGGCTGAGTACGTTGGTCATGGTGGTGACGGAAGCGGCTATGGTGCTCGCATCTTGGGAACTGGAAGCTATCCCATGCTGCAGGATCCTGTTCTGTCTTTGCAATACTCGACGCAGGTATCGTATTTCTGCTCCCAAGAGCAGGCCCTGGGAGGATGTCATGGGCTGATCGAGTCCTGCTGCCGGTGAAGCTTCAGGTGGTGCTGTAGGGGGTGCAGCCGGTAGAGCTTCAGGTGGGGCTACAGGGGGGGCTGCCAGTGGTGCTGCAGGGGGGGCTGCAGGGGGGATGAATATGTCAGTGTTGACTGGCTATATGGGGTTGATAGCCCATGAGGCCTCAGTACTGGCATCCCCTCACTGCCTGAAGAGTGCGCAGGGCTGCTGGTTCTTGCTCTCCAGCCAGCTGTGTCCTGCATGAAAGTGTCGATATCCAGGGAGACATTCAGGCCAGTGAATGGTGGGGAATCCTGTGAGGGTATCAGCTCCTCCTGCTCCACCTGTGTCTCTGCATCAAGCTGTAAGGGATGCTGCATGAGAGGGATGGGCTGGCTGACAGATGGCCCTTGCCAGCTGGGTCCTGGCAATTCCTGGCTGGGACCCGGTCGTTCCTGAAGGCGAGCTGTGGAAATAGAATAGAAAAGAAAAACATCATAAGTATATATGGCATAACAAGCTGTCAAGCTGTTTGCCATCAGAGGACCACTTTGTGAGATTACAGAGTGATCATCTAATGGCATTTCTGTGTGGCATTCACTACCGTGTTTGGGTCATTCCTTGTGAATGGCAAAAACACATAGTGTTTGTCACAGTAGGTGTGTATAGTTGCTGGGTGGGCCTTTATGGATCATGGGAACTTACCAGCCGCGACTCGTGAGGTGTCCAGCCGTGGCTCCAAACCTTCAAACACGTCCAGGCCTAGCCGATCCAGCAACTTCTGCTCCAAGTGTGTTATAACAGTTGGACAAGGTGCCTCTCCATTTGTCTACTGCAGGTACTTCCTGCGTGTGGCAATTTTTCCTTTCAGCTGGGCCTTGACATTGCGATATCTGTGCGATACCTGCTCCCATGTGCGTGGTATGCCACTGTGCCGGGTGATGGTGTCAGCTATAACTTTCCAGAGCTGGACCTTGGCTGCCTTGCTGATCTTCGCTGCTCTGTTTCCAAACAGGTAGGCATAGTGCTCCAGCACACCGGCTATCAGCAGCTCGTTCTCCTGGCAGCTAAAGCGAATGGCCCACAGTCTCTGGCGTGGTGCTGGCTGGCTGTGTGAGGGGCTGCCACTTCCAGTCCCGGAGGGGTGTCTTCCCTGCCCTCACTCTCTGTCCCGCTCTCATCTCCCCTCCCTTCATCCCCCCAACTCATCCTGCCCTGGCCTATCCCTTCCCCTCTCTCCTGTGTCTCTAACTTCTTGTCCTCCTCCCACCACTCTTACCTGACTAACCCCTTCCCCCTCCTCCACCCTCCTATCCCTTCCCTCCTGCCTGTCCCTGCTGCTACTCCTACTTTTCATTCCCCTGCCACCCCTCTCCTCCTCCTCCCACTCCCTCTCACTCCTCCTCCCTCTACTATCCTCACTCTTCTTCTCACTTCTCTTTCTACTTCTCTCACACTCCATTCTCTCCCACACCTCCTCCACCCCACTCTCCCACCACTCCTTCACCACTCCTTCACTCCACCACTCCTCCACCACCACTCCTTCACTCCTCCACCACTCCTCCACTCCTCTACCACTCCTCCTCCACTCCACCACTCCTCCACACAAATAGACAAACCTAACAAACAACACTTGCACTCCAACAAATATGACAGAAGACAAAAGGTTCAGGGACACAAGGGACAACAAAGAGACAGTACAACTCACTCAGTAATCGATGAAAAGCTCTCCAATAAACTGTACTCCTCTCCTACACCTCCAACCACTAATACACCCTCAAAGGGGAAGGTGCAGGAAGTGTGCTTTTATACTGGAAACACTATCGCGAAACGCGATGACGTTTCGCAAACTGCGACGACGTTTCGCTGATGGTGAAGTCACTTCGCCATTTGCGAAGCTACTTCGCACATTGCGATATGTACCGCAATATGCAAAACTTTTCTTTGCGAAGCAGTACAGGCCTTCATTAACATACACACGCCCATTTTGCCATCGCATGCGTTATTGCTGCGATACTTACCACTTTTTGATTAATCCAGGCCTTAGTTAAATAAGTTTCTGAACACTCGTTCTTCAAGGTGAATGCAAGAGAAGTTGCAGTGCTAATCATTAAACTATACTAGCACTACAGTGTATGACTTTAACATGAATAATTGTATACTGTATATCTTTGCAGTCTCAAATAAAAAAGAAGCTCAAGCATAAAAAGTTAACTATTTTTTTTACCAGAAAAGAAGCAATATCTACAGTCATGATATAGCCAAATTCTAATCAGATACCAAGGGTGCCAAGGAGAAGAAAACTTTCGAAGCGAATTATGTAGGTAAAAAGATTTTACCTGCATTAATCAGCTGTCTGAAAATTGCCATCCCTCCATACTATTAAAATACGTGCAGTGCTCCAGAACACATGTACTGGTAGACACTAGGGATGTGAATCGTGCGATCGATCGTCTTAACGATTGATTTTGGCTGAGGGGGGGGGGGAAATCTGATCGTCATGGTTTTTTTGGTTAAAAAATTGTTTTATCGGAGGAGGGGGAGGGCGGGAAAACCGGCACACCAAAACAACCCTAAAACCCACCCCGACCCTTTAAAACAAATCCCCCACCCTCCTGAAGCCCCCCAAAATGTTTTAAATTACCTGGGGTCCAGTGGGGGGGTCCCGGCGCGATCTCCCGCTCTCGGGCCATGGCTGCGTTAATAGAAATGGCGCCGGTGGCCCTTTGCCCTTACCATGTGACAGGGCAAAGGTAGCGCCGGCGCCATTTTGGTTCCTGGCACCCGACGGCACGAGTGCAGGAGATCGCTCCCGGACCCCCGCTGGACCCCCAGGGACTTTTGGCCAGCTTGGGGGGGCCTCCTGACCCCCACAAGACTTGCCAAAAGTCCAGCGGGGGTCCAGGAGCAACCTCCTGCACGTGGGCCGTATTGCCAATATTCAAAATGGCGCCGGCGCTACCTTTGCCCTCACTATGTCATACGATACGATGTGCAAACGGATGTCGGTATATAAAAATGCTAAAATAAATAAATAGCAGCAGGCCTATGTGTGCAGCACTTCTCTCTAGCTGCACATACTGGAGTAGATTTTCAGAGCCCTGCTCGCCTAAATCCGCCCAAAACCGGGCGGATTTAGGCGAGCAGGGCCCTGCGCGCCGGGAAGCCTATTTTACATAGGCCTCCCGGCGCGCGCAGAGCCCCGGGACTCGCGTAAGTCCCGGGGTTCTCGGAGGGGGGCGTGTCGGGGGCGGGCCCGGTCGTCGCGGCGTTCCTGGGGCGTGTCGGCAGCGTTTTGGGGGCGGGTACGGGGCGTGGCTACGGCCCGGGGGCGTGGCCGCGCCCTCCGTACCCGCCCCCAGGTCGCGGCCCGGCGCGCAGCAGGCCCGCTGGCGCGCGGGGATTTACGTCTCCCTCCGGGAGGCGTAAATCCCCCGACAAAGGTAAGGGGGGGTCTAGACAGGGCCGGGCGGGTGGGTTAGGTAAGGGAAGGGAGGGGAAGGTGAGGGGAGGGCAAAGGAAAGTTCCCTCCAAGGCCGCTCCGATTTCGGAGCGGCCTTGGAGGGAACGGGGGGGAGGCAGCGCGGCTCGGCGCGCGCAGGCTATACAAAATCGATAGCCTTGCGCGCGCCGATCCAGGATTTTAGTGGATACGCGCGGCTCCGCGCGTATCTACTAAAATCCAGCGTACTTTTGCTTGAGTCTGATGCGCAAGCAAAAGTAGGCTGATCGCGCTTCTTTTAAAATCTACCCCACTGTGAGTGTGCGTTCTCCAACCTCAACTGCCTTTCTATGACTCCTTCCTGCTGGCCTCACAACCAGCTGTTCTTACTGTTTTTTTCTTATCACTTCAAACTGAAAAGCTGGACCAGTGGTGATAAAAAAAAAAAAAAGATTGTGGGCCTGGCAAGAAAGAGGCAAAAAGATAGCAACATATTGGAACTGCACTAAAGTTGAATCAGCACCGTGATGAAAGCAATGCCCTGGGCTGAGCTGGAGTTTTCCAGATGACCTTTCCCTCCCGCTCCTCAACTGGAGTCGGTCCAGAAAGTGGCTACTAAAATGGTCAGCATTCTTTGTTCTAAAGCATTAGGGATAGACTTAATCTTTACATGTACAACCTGGAGTAGTCAAATCTCAAGCGGATTGTGATGAATTGCAGGAGGATCTTGTGAGACTGGAAGATTGGGCTTCCAAATGGCTGATGAAATTTAACGTGGACAAGTGCAAAGTGATACATATAGGGAAAAATAACCCTTGCTGTAGTTACACAATGTTAAGTTCTATCATAGGAGTTACCACCCAAGAAAGAGATCCAGGCGTCATAGTGGATAATACATTGAAATTGTCGGCCCAGTGTGCTGTGGCAATCAAAAAAGCACAGAGAAGAGGCGGCTTTAACAGCACACACATACAGCAAAATTACAACAAAAAATGTGCGGCATACATTATACTGGACAATAATATAGCAACCAATTATTTATTTTTCATTTGCACCCTGGGTATGTGCAAGAAATTTGATATAAAATTTATGATGTTGTAAGAGCGACAGAGCCCCGACACGGCCGTGTTTCGCCTCCAGCTGTGTCAGGGGGACTGAAGTTTATCAAAATTGAGTGTTTTATGAAAAGATGATTTAAACTATTGAAAACCCGCTGGATCAGCTTACGGGATTGCTTAAGGAAAAAATTTTTTTCAAATTGTTCAAGTTGGCTCATGGCTCAGAGCTCAAACTCGCTGGAAACATCGCGGCTATGCTGGGTGAGATTCTCCGGATAGGTTGAAAAACCTCCCACGGGTCCTGGGAGGATTGCGGTAGTAAAAATTCTTTTTCGAGATTTCCAAGTGATCAAAGCTTGTCTTCTATGGGTTTATGTGGGATCCGAAACCCTCCGAGTTGAAAAGATGTGCTCTGTACTTCCAAAGCTGTTTAAAAATGGGCTGGACCGGCCTCCGGAAAGTGAAAACAAAGATACACAAAGATGTATTGCTCCTAACATGTGACAGGGACCGACCAATGGCACTGGTAGCCCCTGTAACATATTAAGGTCAAAGACTATCAGCGCCATTTTGAATACCGGCAGCCAAGGGTGTGAATGCAGGAAATGGCTCCCGGACCCCCCGCTGGACCACCAGGGAGTTTTGCTAAGTCTTGGGGGGGCCAGGAGGGTGGGGAGTTGTAGTTAATTCAATTTTAGCCGGGAAACGAATAAGAATTAACGCATGAATGTATCGGGGGCCCCGCTTGCCGAATGCAACGTATCTGCCCCCCAACAAACACGAATACCGAATGCAACATATGGCGTCCCTCTGCACATCCCTACCATGCAGAGAAAGTGAGCCTCTTTCAACAGAAAGGAGGCTCTAGAATGAAGGGTCATGCGATGAGGTTGAAATAGGGTAGACTCAGGAATAATCTTAGGAAATATTTCTTTCAGAGAGGGTGGTAGATATGAGGAACAGCCTCCCAGTGGAAGTGGTGGAGACAAAAACAGTATCTGAATTTAAAAAACCATGGGTTAAATAAAAGGGATCTCTAAGGAGGTGATGGGAATTATAATGCTAAATTAATTGGACAGATGGGCAGACTAGATGGTCCATATAGTCTTTTTCTGCTGTCATGTTTCTATATGTTTCTATGGAGCTTTGATGGGAACACTGCCCCCCACCCCTCAATGAGAGTTCTGAGAGAAACCCTTCCCCCTCCCCCACTCTTCAATTGGAGCTCTGTAGAGGACCCCCCCCCACCCCCACACACACACACACACCCACCCAACTGCTCCTGTGCAGGCAAGACCCACTAATATCATGCACTGTGAAAAAAACAAATTGCCCCCCACTGGCTTTAATACATTGCCTTAATAAATAGCATACTAGTGTTTGTGCACACTAAAGAGAGGGGGACAGTAACTTTCAATTTGGCACGCGGGTGCACAAGTGCTTGCATTCATCAGCCCGCACCCAGGAACACAATCATTTTATAACATATGCGCATATATGCGTGCATGTTATAAAATAGCCTGAGCGTGCACACATGAGCACACCATTTTAAGTGGACGCACATCTGTGCGTGAAAATGCTGCTTCTACTGCCTAAGTAGAGGGATTTTAAAAGGTACGCGTGCTGACACCATTGCCAGTTTTCCAAGTTCATCCCAGTTTACCCAGTTAAGGGATAGGACTTTGAAACCCCCCCCCCCCTTGTTTAATAGCCTTCCTTCCCCCCTGTTAGCCCCAACTTTTAAAACCCCACTGATCAGCCTAGAATTTTTTGTTTTGCAACTTACATGCCATCCATAGCAGAAGTAAAGTTACTCTGCAGGGGACCCAGAGTGCATGCCAACACTATTGCCTGTTTTCCATTTCATCCCAGTTCGCCCAGTTAAGGGATAGGACTTCCAACCCCCACTAATTTAATAACCACTCTTCTCCCTCTGTTATCCATGACTTTTAAAACCTCACTGATCTGCCTATAATTTTTTGTTTTACAACTTATGTCATCCAAAGGAGAAGGAAAGTTACATGACAGGGGACCCCGGTGCATGCCAGTGCGTGTGGGTATTTATGCACAAATTTAGGTTACAATGCAGGAATGCACATGCCCTGCCCAGATCATGCCCATGTCCCACCCCTTTTTGAAAAAAATTCATTTGTGTGTGCAGCGGCAAGTACGTTCATATCTTGCTGATTTTTAAAATCTGCACGGCGCATGCTGGCCCAACATATTCACGCATCCCTTAATTGATACACAGGCTTTTAAAATTCACCTTTTAGTGTGCATGCAAAACACCAATGCATAGATTTCATTGATGTACGCAGCATGTATAATTATCTTTCAAATGCACTGAGGCAAGAATATGTGAACATACGTACAAACTTTTAATATTAATTTATCTCTCCAAACACTGTTAGGCTGAAATACAACATTAATTTTTGGATAGTGTAATTACTGTGAATACCAAATAATTTCTTAACTTCCCATTTTAAAACAATGTCCATTGTAAAAGGAAGGGCGCTTTATACCTGGACATTTTTTTGTAAGCAAAGGAAGTCATATTTCATCCCAGAAACAATAGGAAAGGAAGGGAGAAAGTAAAGAGCCAACTTATGAGGATTTATTATTGATACATTGCTCCTTGCAAAGTAATTTTTACACTATTCTGTATAACAAATTATCTTTTCATATATTTAAAGATATAAGGTTCCCTATGTCTTCATTCTTCAATGTACATGCTAGAGAGAGAAGCACAGTGCAACAAGAAAGAGAAATTGTTTAGAAAATCAGTTTTGCTTTTCCACAAATGAAACTAGTCAGCTGCAAACTTAGGACCTGATTCAATAAGGGTTTTTCCCATAGACACAAAATGGGAGAAAAGCCTTAATGAATCTGGCCCTTAATACCTTAAAATACTCTTACATACCAGTGTCGACTTCATTGTTTGTCCTTACTAAAAACTGTAAAAATAAAAAGCATTTGAGTTTTTAATTACTACTATGGTACAGGAGGTGGGAAAAAAGGATGAATGATTGTGTATGTATATGAAGAGTAGAAAAAAATAAAAAATGTAATAGAGGCAGTGAGATAAACATTCAAAAACCAGAAAATAGAAGACACTTCTCACCAAGATTAACATATAAATAATTAGATAGACCTAATAGTTTGATGGAAGAAAAGACCTCAGAGCTACAGAAATCTTATACCTCACTCAATAACCGGTCAAAAATCCTCCTATCAAAATATATAAGTGGCAAAACCTAGCTCAATTAGACATTCTCTAGAACAAATATCATGGTTCATTCTTCCATTAATAGTTAAAGATACTTATTAAAAATCTTAAGGAAACAGCTCATGCTTTTCTTCTTTTTTGTGAAATTCACAAAAACTGGTGCAACTTCCCAAAAAACAAGCAATTATTTATTTTTAGAGACATAGAACAGATATATCAAATCAGCACATTGGCAACCTACGGGGAAGGCAAAGGGGGGCCAATGCCCCCAGGAGCAGGGCCATGAGACATGCTGATGGCTGACATAGGGAGGCCCATGTGGCCGCCGGTGGTCCTCATCCCACCAGTGCCTGAGCAAGGAAGCGTTCTATGTTGTGTGCTGGCCACTGTTTCCTCTAAGCTGTGCACGTATGTGGCCATGCACAACTTTTCTCGCGGCCATGCACTGCAGGAAGAATGTTGGGGCCATGGTGCAGCTCATCCCACCACGGCCTGAAGAAATCAAGTCACCTCTAAACTTCCAGTTGCTCCTTGTCCTTCCTGCCTGTGTGGCCCTGGAAGAAAAATATTGCCAGAGCCGCACGGGCAGGAGCATTAGCCCGTGTGCAGAAGAGGAGCAGCATTTGTGGCAGGACAGCTGCGGATCCCACCTTGCGGTGGCCTGAGAGATCAGGGCCACCATGGAGCCCATCCCGTGGTGACCCGCAAAGAGGAGGCCCAGAGAAGAGAGGGAGGTTGAAGCCCTGTAGAGTGTGTGTGTGTATGAGAGTGAGTTGAGAGACTGTGGGGAAGATTTTCAAAGGCTACGCGCGTAACCTGAGAAACCTGCGCGCGCTATTTTGCATAGGCTCGGTGGTGCACGCAAGCCCCAGGACGCACGTATGTCCCAGGGCTTCGAAAAAGGGGCGGGAAGGGTGCGTGGCGGCATTCCGGGGGTGGGTCCGGGGCATGGCGGTGGTCCGGAGGCAGGTTCGGGGGCGGTTCCGAGGCCTCCTTTGTGCGGCCGTGCCGGAGTTTCGCGCACCGGCAGCCAGCTGCCGACACGCGCAAGATACGCCTGCTTCAGGCAGGCGTAAGAAATAAAATAAGGTAGGAGGGGAGGATTTAGATAGGGCTGGAGGGTGGGTTAGATAGGGGAAGGGAAGGTGGGGGGGACCGAAAAAAAAGTTCCCTCCAAGGCCGCTCCAATTTCAGAGCGGCCTTGGAGAGAAAGGGGAAAGCCATCGGGGCTCCCCTCGGGCTCGGCGCACGCAAGGTGCACATGTGTGCATCCCCTTGTGTGCACCGACTCTGGAATTTATAGCATAACTTTTAAAATCTGACCCTGTATGTGGAAGTGAGAGCCTGTATGTTTCGGAGAGACAGAATGTGAGAGCCTCTGTATGTGTGTGAGAGACAGTATGTGAGAATGAGAGCCTGTGTGTTTGTGTGAGACTGCATGTGAGAGTGAAAGGGCCTGTATGTGGTTTTTGAGAGAGTGAGAAGCATGTGAAAGAGAGCCACTGTGTATGTATGAGAGAGAGACAGCATATGAGAGTGAGAGCTGTGTGTGTGTGTGTGTGTATGTGTGAGATAGCATGTGACATTGAGAGCCTGTGTGTGTGTATATGTGTGCAAGAGAGAGAGAGAGAGATAGCATGTGAGAGTGAGAGCCTGTGTGTGTGTGGGTATGTGTGAGAGAGACAGCATGTGAGAATGAGAGCCTGAGTGTGTGTGTGTGTGTGTGTGTTTGTTTGTGAGAAAGAGAGTTAGCGTGTGAAAATGAGAGAATGAGTGTGTGTTTGATGGAGGAAGGGAAGAAGACAGGTGGAAATAGAAGAAAAATAGAAAAAAAAGATACCCTGTAAAAGGTCTTGGAAAAAGACCAAGAAAGGGAATGTGGAAAAAAAATCCTGTGACCAACTGATTAGAAAACCATGATCAAACAGCAAAGGTAAAAAAAAAAATTGAATTTTTAGTGATTGGCATATGTTATCTTTGGGAATGTGCAAGAGTAGCACTTTCTCTATGCTGATCTCGCAATGTATGAGATAAGCATAGAAGAACTAGAAGCCCCGCAAATATATTTATATATATATACAAGCCGTAAAGCCCGTTAAAACGGGCTACATCCCTCTGTCTCTCACCTCCCCCTCATTCTTCACCACCCCCCTCCCCCACCCACTCCTCTCCACCCTCCCTCTCCCTCACTCCCTCCCACTCAGTCCCCCCTCTCCCTCCCTCCCACTCACTCAGTCCCCCTCTCCCTCCCACTCACTCAGTCCCCCTCTCCCTCCCTTCACCCACCTCCATTTCCTCCCGGCGCCGTAAGCGCGACTTCCCGCAACCCTCACCCGGCTCCATTAACTCCTCCCGCTCCTGCCGGCAGATCTCGGGGGGGGGGGGGCGCGGGAGTGACACCCCCCCCCGAGATCTGCCGGCAGATCTCGGGGGGGGGGGCGCGGGAGTGACACCCCCCCCCGAGATCTGCCGGCAGATCTGGGGAGGAGAAGCAGCGGCACCGCGCGCATGCGCGCGGCGCCGCTGCTTCTCCTCCCGCTCCTGCGGCCCCACCGCCATTTTTTTTTCTGATCGACATCCTTGCCCGCACATGCGCAGTAGAGCTGCGCTCTACTGCGCATTTGCGGGCCGTCGGTCACAGGCCATTTATAAGGTAGATTTCTTATTATTTATTGTTGTGCTTTTTTTTACTCATGCAAGTCTCAACAATGAAATTTCTATAAAAACGTTATCTCTTAATATTATATTCCTGAGCAGAAGAACGAACTTTCCTGAAAAATGCCAATAGATGTTATTAGATGCCTGCACAGCCATCATTTCACTTCACTACTGCTTCTGGGCTTCAGCTAAGTAAATAAACTATATTTTCTCTTTTCTTATCAAAATAATGCTTAAAGTTTGTAACTTACTCACTTTTACTCAAATGTGTTCTCAATGTGCTCCATTGCTCTAGACATTAGTTTCATTGGTGACATTAATCTACTTTCATTTAATCACTTTGACACAACCTGAGTGGATACCAAACTTCAAAGCTCATCATAGTAAAACTAACCAATCAAATGTCTTAAAATTGAAAAATGATGTCAGCCAATGAATAAAGTCCAACATCAGACAGATATTTTAATCTGCCAATCTAAATTGTTGACATATAAATTCCAATAAAACACTTTATATAGTATTGACAATCATGTTGACCAATATGGTTAACAAAAAAATCTCTAAATATATACATAGGTCAAACTAACCAATCTGATGTCCTTATATCACAAAAACAAATGATCATCCAATAGAAACCTACTTCTAAATTATGTATGTATAATTTACATTCGCTAAAGAACAGACCAGTCAACACTGATGTTAAAATCATATGGTTCAATGATATTAATTTTGAAAATCCAGGCCTGCGATACTTTTGAGGCCCATAAAGTCTCAAAACCAGGTTTATATGACCAGTGAAAGGTGGCTGCTACTGAGCAAGGCTACATGCACATTTCTATTTTTTATTAAGATAACTTAATGTAGCCTCTTTGCTTAATCTAATACTCTGTTGCGCCTGGAGACCCTGGTTAATAATATCACTTTGTACCTTTAAGCCCTTTCCAACCAGCTAAAGAAACCCTTTATGTAAACCCACTAGAGTTCTCTCCCTTAGAGATCTGGAACAGTTCTGCAGGAGGCAATGAAGAAGTAACCAGAACATCAGGATAGCTACTGCCCAAAATATGGAAGATTTTAGCTTTCCATCCTATTCCTAGACTGAGCCTGTTCAAGACCTTAGGAGGATCATGCACCAGATCCATAGACATAATTTTTCTCTACAAATCTTTCTGTTTTCCTAAAGAACTGTGATGAATACCTTACTTCTGGGAACTGGGTGAAATGCAGACAAGATCTACTGATTGGGATTTGCAGAAGATTAAGGAAAGAAAACCCATCAGCTCCAGGTGGTCAGAATACTGAATATTTCCATGTCATCTAGAAATATGTTCTGAGTGTGGGTTACATTAAAAAATAAATTGTTGGCTATTTTAAAATTGTTTAAATATCATCTGGTTATGGGTTATACTCTGAGTTATGGATTATGACCACCTTTACATTCAAATCTGACAGGGTAAAACAGTACATTAATATATAAATTAATAGCCTCTTAACTTATGCATGAACTACTACTGGTAGTGGGGCAACTGTGCTAAATTTAAAAAAGTCAAATGTTCTAAAATAATTTAATATGTGAAAAAAATTGTAGCCCCTAAATACAAACAATCCTGACACAGGTGTGTTTCAGCACAAAATGCCATCTTAAGGAAAACTTCAAACTTTTATACACCCATCGTTTGGATTATTTTGTCAGGTTGTGTAGTTGTGTTGGCTTCACATTATTATTTGAAATAATTACCTACCTACCGTGAAACATCATGGCACATTCCAGGGCATCAGTGAAAAACAGGAGCAATGAATTCAAATTTGATAAAACAAGAATGAACTTAATTTTTCCCATTTTAAGAGCAAAGATCAGTTCCCCTTTGGAACTGCACATTGCTCAGTAATACCTCCTTGTAGCAAAGTGAGCCATCAATGACTCATTCACTATGGTGTCCCCTTGCATTCTTACAGAACCCAAAAATAGACAAAAACAAATCATGCCTCTGCATTTTAAATCGTACATCTGATATAAAATGACATAAATTTAAAATTCATCCTTAAAGCGTTGCTCGCACTAAAAGGCCCATAGAAGTGAGTATCTGGGCCATATGTGAGTAAAGCACATTTTAAAAGCCGCTAATTATGCAATGTCTATGCACATGTTCGAGCCAAAAAAGAAGGGAGGGGGGGAAGAGGCAGGGCATTGGCGCTCTAGCTGGGTCCTACAGTTTATTTATTTATTTTGTTTTTTATTTGTAAGTTGTTATATACTGAAGTTTGGTACTGGCCTTCACTCCGGTTTACAGTTATAACAACATTTTACAGTATTAGCAAGAACATTTGGAGTTTGGAACATTGAAAATTCATAACGAAAAACAGTGCAACATTGAAACGTCGTAACCAAACATTATAGGTTTGTACATTGATAGAGGTAACTTGCAGTATATCATTATAGGATTGAACATTGATAGTTAACTTGCAGTATATCAATAAGTAGTGATTATGTTAACTGTAGATGATAACTTGACATTTTCATGTATCTAAGTATAGAATGACTGTAATGCTGTCTGAGGGGGACAGGTATGTATAGTTATGCACATAAATCCATATTTTAAAACCAGTGGCCACAGCGTACAGCGGCTTGTTAGCAGAATATATTTACTGCTGCTCCTGAAGAGATGCAAGTCTACAGAAATCACTTTTTAGGCCTAACCTGACAAGGTGAGGGATCTGGGTCAACTGGGGGGGGGAGTGCAGGCTAAAAAACCAGAGGGGTCAGGATGACCTCGAGCTGGACTGGGCAAACTGGTGGACTATTTCGTAAAACTGGGAATGGCCTTCATGTGAGCATGTTTTAAAATCTGCTTACCTGCACACATTAAAGCCAACAAAGTCCTAAGGAAGCTATGCAAAGTAAGTTTGCTTGAGTAGTGGCTTAAATTAAGGAGCACACATATGCGCGCGGTAGACATATTTTAAATCATATGTATGCACACACCTGCGCGCATGATTTAAAATTCTAGCATATGTCCACTCTTGCACACATATGTGCACATATAGGTACCTGCGCACTTTTTTAAAAATAATGTCCCTGTTTTGCTTGGTATCTTTGATGAAAACTTATGTTTATAGTATGTGCAGCTTTTTTAAAGCAATCATCAGCATGATGGCATTTTGTAGAATCAATAGTTTTTCAGTTGCTTGCTCTGTATGAACAGGATGTCCTAAGGGCTTTTCCTATTTTTATCTATGGTAAAAATGTTTAGTACATTTATGTAGCAGCCTAGCAAATTCCAAGAATAAAACGCTCAGGATGTATACTTTCTGGAGCCAAAAAGATCAGATTGTTCATCCTGTTAATTGATGATAAAATCTCCAAAAAGTATAAAGGAAAGAAGGATCTGCACATAGTGTTTGTCAATTTTGAAAAGGTACATGTCCAGAGCACTGATTTGGTGGGGCATGAGAAAGTGTGGTATATGAGATATTTACATGTGGCTGGAGAAGAACATATACCAGGATAGCAAAATCTAGGAACGAAATACTACAATAACTTCTAGAATCAAAGTGAGAGTAAGACCAGAGGCATCATTGAGTCACTTCCTCTTCATATTAGTCCTGGCCTGGATACACTGGCAAAAAATATTCAGAAGTAGCCCCCATGGTGCATTCTGTTTATGATAACATTTGCCAACAATAGCTTCTATGGGACTATTCCAGGTACCCAGGATGGGATAGGGATGAAAATAATGCTAAAATATTTTTTTAAGTATAATTCTGATAAATCTGCAATGTGCTGCACCATATGTAGTGAAAATGATTTTATTTAAATCTTTCAGTTATTCAAATAAATCAAGCACAGACTTGACATTGGATACCCATTAGAGTGATTACCCATAAAAAATGTTTTGAGTAACTTAATAAAACAATGTTCTTCAAAACTGAGTATTTAAACCAAACTTTCATTGGTAGGAAAAATGTCAAAATTCCAATATTATTTTTTATGAGTCACATAACATCTTGTCAGTTTCATCTGGTTACATCATATTAGTCACACTTGCAGCATTTTATGATTAATAGAGATGTGCTTTTTGTTAGAAATGAATAGGTAAAACATTTCAAATAGAGGGGTCCCATGAATGAAATTAATAATCTTCATTTCATTTGTTTATGTTTTCCATTCATTTCTAAGGCCTATTGAATGAAGTCTGCAGCGGTGTACTGCTGAGAAAAGAAAATTGATAACTATAGCAAGCAGCTCCTGCCTGTGTGACCTCAAAGCCTTGTCAGAGCCATATCAGAGCCAAAGTAGGACAAGTTGAAAAGGAAACTGCACAGAAGATAAATCGCAGTGAAGCATCTTTCTAAAGTAGCCTACACCTGCTTTCTCTATCAAATAATGCTGATGTCCTCCCACTTTAAACTCTGAGGATAAACAAGAAGCTCTGTTTATTTTCTCTTTAGCTCCTGGCTGAGAAGGACTTATGCTTTGAAGCTCTCAGAGTTTTTAAATAATTTTAAAAGTTTTGAATCTGGCACCAATCTTAGGCTACTTCTGATCTTCCCTGTGCTATAGTGGTCTCACTCTAACTATGCAAAAAGAAAGGCAGTTCTATGCTGCTAATTTTGATTTTTCACTGCACTGGAGGAGGGTTGGATAGGGAGACAATGCGGAGGCAGTTGCAGCACTGCTAGAGATTTATTTATCTGTATCTGGAAACCAGTGAGGTGACCAGTGTTCACTCAAAGAGTGAAGAGAAGAGTCATATCAGACTGCCAGTCTTTTAGGTGATATTATTTTTTAATAGTTTTTATGTTGTGGAGTCAGTCAACACTAGTGTACATAGCACAGTATACAGACACTGTATATGTGTCTGTTTCTGTGTGTGACACAGTTCTCTATATAGAAAGTGGTATTGTGAATGGGGCTACAGTAACAATATCACTAAAAACATTAATTTATAATATCCAAACTATCAGGAAGCAGTGCACTTAAACAAATTCCATCCTGTTAGGAAAGGAGAAAGGACAGTATGTTTAAAGAACAAGTGGTGCAGAGGCAGCCCAGAATAGTAGCACTAAGAACATGCCATACTGGGTCAGACCAATGGTCCATCAAGCCCAGCATCCTGTTTCCAACAGTGGCCAATCCAGGCCATAAGAACCTGGCAAGTACCCAAAAACTAAGTCTATTCCATGTTACCGTTGCTACTAATAGCAGTGGCTATTTGCTAAGTTAACTTAATTAATAGCAGGTAATGGAATTCTCCTCCAAGAACTTATCCAATCCTTTTTTAAACACAGCTATACTAACTGCACTAACCACATCCTCTGGGAAAAAATTTCAAAATTTAATTGTGCTTTGAGTGAAAAATAACTTTCTCCGATTAGTTTTAAATGAGCCACATGCTAACTTCATGGAGTGCCCCCTAGTCTTTCTATTATCTGAAAGAGTAAATAACTGATTCACATCTACCCATTCTAGACCTCTCATAATTTTAAACACCTCTATCATATCCCCCCCTCAGCCGTCTCTTTTCTCAAGCTGAAATGTCCTAACCTCTTTAGTCTTTCCTCATAGGGGAGTTGATCCATTCCTCTTATCATTTTGGTCACCCTACTCTCTACCTTCTCCATCGCAACTATATCTTTTTTGAGATGTGGCGACCAGAATTGTACACAGTACATACCATGGAGCAATACAGAGGCATTATGACATTTTCCATTTTATTCACCATTCCCTTTATAATAATTCCCAACATTCTGTTTGCCTTTTTGACTGCCGCAGCACACTGAACCGACGATTTCAATGTGTTATCCACTATGATGTCTAGATCTCTTTCTTGGGTGGTAGCACCAATAAGGAAACTAACATTATGTAACTATAGCATGGGTTATTTTTCTCTAAGTGCATCACCTTGCACTTATCCACATTAAATTTCATCTGCCATTTCAATGCCCAATTTTCCAGTCTCACAAGGTCTTCCGGCAATTTATCACAATCTGCTTGTGATTTAACTATTCTGAACAATTTTGTATCATCTGTAAATTTGATTACCTCACTCGTCATATTTCTTTCCAGATCATTTATAAATATATTGAAAAGTAAGGGTCCCAATACAGATCCCTGAGGCACTCCACTGTCCATTCCCTTCCACTGAGAAAATTGTCCATTTAATCCTACTCTCTGTTTCCTGTCTTTTAGCCAGTTTGTAATCCATGAAAGGACATCGCCACCTATCCCATGACTTTTTATTTTTCCTAGAAGCCTCTCATGAGGAACTTTGTCAAACGCCTTCTGAAAATCCAAGTACACTACATCTACCGGTTCACATTTATCCACATGTTTATTAACTCCTTCAAAAACGTGAAGCAGATTTGTGAGGCAAAACTTGCCTTGGGTAAAGCCATGCTGACTTTGTTCCATTAAACCATGTCTTTCTGTTTAAAAAAAAAATTCTTCCAATTTTTGAATGAAGATCTTTTGGCTAAAATAGCTTCTTTCACCTCCCCTTTTAACCATGCGGTAATTGTTTTGCCTTCTTTTCACCTTTTTTAATGTGTGGGATACATCTGGACTGTGCTTCTAGGTGTTACGTAGGGGGTGTTTAGTGTGCCCTTGGGCCTCAACCCGACCTCAGATGAATCCAGGGCCGAGCCGAGGGTTGATGGCATGCTCCGGCATTGCTGAACACAGTCTTACCCTCTGCCAGGCCTGCAAGCTCCCAGAGCCAACAACATGTGATGTTGGTAGGGAAACGGTCCTCCGACTGTTCCAAGCCCTTTCAGACCTGCCACTTAATCGGCGTTGGAGCAGCAGGCCTGGCCTGAGGTTGAGGGCAGACGGAGGCCTTGACACATAGACAGGACTAAGACTGATGTGACGGCATCTCGGACAAGACTGGGCAGATGCGACGGCATCACAAGCATGACAAGGAACTTGATTCAAACAAGACATAAGGCAGGAGGACATTGGCACTGTCTCTCAGGGCGCCCTATACAGCCCACCTTCACGGGTGGACCCAATGGGCTGGTCACGGACCATCCTGACCTACTACTGAGAACGGGACGAGCTCAGGGCAGACCCAGGCAAGGAGGAACTCCAATGACGAAGCTGGTGTCATCCGAAGCTTCCCCCAAGGCTGACGGGAACAGACGCTCCAGAGCGCAGGGACGGATCCCACCTGATGGTCAATCCTAGGCCCAACAGTTCAGAAGGCCCGGAGCTCATGACGAAGACGCAGGGAAGAACATCCTGGCAGGCAGACACAAAAGGATGAGGAAGATCATGGCAGAACATCAGGACATGGTCAGGGACCTCAGGCAAAACATCAAGACACGAAGACGTGGTATAAAAGCAGACGAGACGAGGAGCTCCACGAAGAATGGAAGACCTTACAAAGCTCTGGCAGGTAGGAACCTCCAGAGGGAAGTCACGACGATGCAAGGCAATGAAAGACTGAAGTTGAAGTCCTTTTATAGGGCTGCAGACCGACGACTCCCTGGGAGGAGTTTGGCAGGCCCACTCCTAGCTGGCCCTATAACTACGGAGAAGTGCTGCGGGCCGGCCCCAAGGGGAAGGGCGTGGCTCACACCAGGAAGTCCATGCAAACACAAGCAGCCTCAGGCAGGCCCCAAGGACATCGAGGCCTCACAGGCCCTGGAGCAAATCCTGGACAGTTCGCAGGCGAGACCCTGGCTTGGAGCAGCCTCCAGGAAGAGGTAAGGAGCCTCCTGTAGCACCACTACAGGAGGTTTCATAACACTACGATGGTATTTTTTAACAATGAACATGCCTCTTGCACATGTTTTACATTTGTAGCTGCTCCTTTCAATTTTTTTCTAACAATTTTTCTCATTTTATCAAAGTTTCCCTTTTGAAAGTTTAGCACGAGAGCCATGGATTTGCTTACTGTCCCCCTTCCAGTCATTAATTCAAATTTGCTCATATTATGATAACTATTGCCAAGCGGCCCCACCACTGTTACCTCTCTCACCAAATCCTGTGCTCCACTGAGAATTATATCTAAAATTGCTTCCTCTCTTGTCAGTTCCTGAACCAATTGCTCCATAAAAATGTCATTTATTCCATCCAGGAACTTTATATCTCTAGCATGTACCGATGATACATTTACCCAGTCAATATTGAGGTAATTGAAATCTCCCATTATTACCGCACTACCAATTTGGTTAGATTCCCTAATTTCTCTTAGCATTTCATTGTCAGTCTCACCATCTTGACCAGGTGGACGGTACTATACTCCTATCACTATAGTCTTCCCCAACACACAAGGGATTTCTACCCATAAAGATTCAATTGTGCATTTACTCTCATGCAAGATGTTTATCCTGTTGGACTCTATGCCATCCCAGACATAAAGCGCCACATCGCCTCCTAGGTGCTCCTCTCTGTCATTGCGATATAATTTGTACCATTGGTTGTCCTCCTTCCACCATGTCTATGAGATGCCAATTAAGTCAATGTCATCATTCACTGCTATACATTCTAATTCTCTCATCTTACATCTTAGACTTCTTGCATTAGCATAAAAACATTTCAAAGTTTGTTTTTTGTTTGTATTTTCATTCTGCTTTTTAATTGATAGGGATAAGTTAGAATTTTTTAGCTCAGTGAGTTTTTAGTAACAGGCACTTGGACTACTTTTCTTATTATTGGAACCTCACTGTCGGGATGCCCTAATTCTAATGCATCATTAGTATCCTTTGAAATTACCTCTCTCCGAACCATGCACTGCTGAGTGACTGTCGGCTTTCCCCTTTGTTCTAGTTTAAACGCTGCTCTATCTCCTTTTTAAAGGTTAGCGCCAGTAGTCTGGTTCCACCCTGGTTAAGGTGGAGCCCATCCCTTCGGAAGAGACTCCCCCTTCCCTAAAAGGTTCCCCAGTTCCTAACAAAAACTGAATCCCTCTTCCTTGCATCATCATCATCTCATCCATGCATTGAGACTCTGGAGCTCTGCCTGCCTCTGGGGACCTGCGTGTGGAACAGGGAGCATTTCAAAGAATGGTACCCTGGAGGTTCTAGAATTAAGCTTTCTACCTAAGAGCCTAAATTTGGCTTCCAGAGCCTCCCTCCCACATTTTCCTATGTTGTTGGTGCCCACATGTACCACGACAGCCAGCTCCTCCCCAGCACTGTCTAAAATCCTTTCTAGGTGATGCATGAGGTCCGCCACCTTCACACCAGGTAGGCATGTTACCAGGTGATCCTCACGCCCACCAGCCACCCAGCTGTCTACATTCCCAATAATTGAATCACCAATTATGACGTCCGTCCTAACCCTTCCCTCCTGGGCAGTAGGCCTTGGGGAGATGTCCTTGGTGCGAAAGGAAAATGCATCACCTGGAGAGCAGGTCCTTGCTACAGGATCCTTTCCTGCTGCACCAGGTTGATGCTCTCCAATCATGAGTCCTTCTTCCTCCAAGGCAGCACCAGGGCTGCCAGTCTGAAGTTGCGACTTGGCTACTATGCCCCTGATGATCTCATATATATACCTCTCTGTCTGCCTCATCTCCTCCAGGTCTGCCACTCTAGCTTCCAGAGATCTTACTCATTCTCTGAGAGCCAGGAGCTCTTTGCATCGCATGCACATGTACAATTTCTCACCGGTGGGTAAAAAATCATACATGTGACACTCGATGCAAAAGACTGGGAAGCCCCCCTCTTGCTGCTGGACTGCTGCCTTCATCTCAAATTTGTTCAGTTCCTACTTAAGTTTTAGGTTAATATGGGAGTAGGAATGTGTCTAATTAATGTCCTTTAAATGTACTAATAAAAAAAAAGTCAGTTCTCCCCCAAAGTTAAAAAGAAACCTTTTTGGCCACCAGATATCAAGAGTGGATGGTAGCTCAAGGCCAAAGAAATTTAAATTTGGAGAGCATGTATCACCAGCACCTGTTCCTCTCCCTCTTATGTTAGAGCAGAGGAAAGAAAGTGGAGATGTATCCAAGGCAAACAGTATTAGGGCAGGGACATGGACCAGGGGAGCAGAAGTACAACAGCCAACACCAGCTGCTCTACATTGCTTTCTGCTTCTCAGGCAATGGAGGCAGTATTTTAACAGCTAATTCTGAGGAAGAATCTTGTCTGGAATTCCCTGAATCTAAATCTGAAGAGCTAGTAGCTAAAGAAAATGTAGGAGGATTAGTCAGTAGCATTTTAGCCTCCATTTCACTGATGGGAGAGATAGGTGATGATACTGTTGGTGATGAGAGCAAATACCAGCAAAAGCAGGCAGTGCAGGTAGAGAGTGTGAGTGATGCCCCTGGCTTTTTCCTCAATCTCAACTCCTGTGCCAGAATCAGCCTCCACGAATGTAGAGAAGAGATCGTGAAAGACAACCCTAATGTGGAGGCTCTTTAAAGTGAGGAACCTGTGTTTTATTCAGTTTATTCACTACAATAAAGATATTAGTTTAGGGAAGAAATTGTGGCATCTGAAAAACACTGGTATGCAGCATCACCTGGAGAAGAAGAACCTGTTACTCTGGCATCAGAGAAGGGTGGCAGTTCTAGCCTGGACTCTAGTCAAAGCCAGTCAAAGCAAAGGTCAGAGGAAACTGGTTGAAAAGGGGAAGACGTTTCCCCAAGTTAATCCAATGGCCCCGTCCAACAGTCATATGGCAGGTCAGCAGTCCCCAGACATACTTCTGAAGTGACAACCCACAATAGAGTAAATAGGGTGGCGTTCTGTAACACTGTCCCAGGCAAGAGGCAAGCAGCTCTAAAGTATTAACAAAAAGCATCATGGAAATGATTGCCCTTGATGACCAGCCCCTGCAGGTAGTGGAGAATGTGGGGTTTAAGCATCTGCTGCATGTGTTAGCCTCTAATTACAAAGTGCCCTCCAGGACTACATTTAGTAGTAAGGTCATCCCCTCCTTGTACAACCAGTGCTGTAGTCAAATGCAGGCACAGCTGGCTAAGGCAGAGGGAAATAACTTGCACTTCACCAGAGATATCTGGACTAGTATGAATGCTATGCATGCTTATCTCCCTGATGGCAAACTGGTGGGACCTGGCCGAGGCAGGGACTGGTAGCAGTGTAGCAAAGATGGAGCATCAGTTCATGCATAGCCCCTATAACTCACTGAATATTCCATCAGCCATAAGAAAGATGTTGGAAGGTTGGTAGCTAGATTGGAGAGGCAGGATTGTTGAGGCAGGTGTCTTTACTTGTCTAGAAATTCCAAGGTTCTTAAAAAAGCAACTTTTATTTTGTATCAGAGGAAGCAAGTATCCAAGTAGCAAATGCTGACAGTCCTCTTAAAACTAAGACAAATATTATAACCAGTAAATGTAGAAATGACAACACAAATAGTAAGGCATCCAGAATTGAAGAGACATGAAGCTTACAGAAATAAATATACCATAACAAGTTTAAACAATCAAAAAAGCTTAGCGAGGCTGAGATGAATTTACTACCACAGGGCTGGTGGAAGCACTAGCGAACTAGGCTGCCTACAGCGCCACAAGTTTGGGCTTGGCAGTCTAGTGCTTTCACCGGCCCTGTTCATTTGGACGAAACACACACACACACACACACACACACATTCTCTCTTTCTCCCACCCCTACACATACATGTTCTCTCTCTCTCCCAATGCACATGTTCTCTCTCTCCCCAACACACACACAGAGTCATAGGCTCTCTCTCTCCTACCCCAACAAATATACACACTCTCTCTCCCACCAAAACACACACACTCACTCTGTCCCCACACACACACATGCTCACTTCTCCAACACACACAAACACGCATACATATGCTCTCTCTCTCCCCAACACATACACATGCATGCTCTCTCCACCAACAAACACACTCTCTTGTTCTCTCAACACATACACATACATGCTGTCTCTCTCCCCAACACACAGACAAACACACACATGCTCCCTTTCTCCCCAACATACATACTCATGCTCTTTCTCTCACCAACACACATATATTCTCTCTCTTCCCTAAGACACATATACATGCTTTCTCTCCCCAAGACATACACACATTCTCTCTCTTCCTCAACACTCACACACACAAACACATGTTCTCTCTCTCCCAAGATATGCACACACTGTTTCTCTCCACAATATACACATAGTCTCTCTCTCTCTCCCTGACACACATAAATATGTTCTCACTCTCCTCCCAATATTCACACACACACTCACACACACATGCACACGCTCTCTCTCCAATGTACACATGCTTTCTCACTCCTTAATATGACCTTACATACATGTTCTCTCTTCCTCAACACTCTCATGCATACCTGCTCTCTTTCCTTAAACATGAACATACATCATACATACATGCTCTCTCTCTTCCCCAAGATAGACACACAAACATGATCTCTCTCTCTCTCCTCCAACTCACATACACACATGATATCTCTCTCTCTCTCTCTCTCAAACACATAAACACACATGTTCTCTCTCCCCAACATACACATATTCTCTATCTCTGCCAAATCACTCACACACTCTTTCCCCAACAAACACACACACCCGCATTGGCTCTCTCCCATAGCACACACACACACACACATATGCTCTCTCTCCTGAACACAAGCACATAGTCTCTCTTCTGACAATGCAAACATTTACTTTCTAGCCCTCCTCCAACACAGAGTATGCCCCCCTAACATACACTCACACAAATGCTATCTCTCTCCCCATCACACACATACACACACAAATACACACATGCTCGCTATCACCCTTGCACTCACACATGCTCTCTCTCTCTTCAACACATACACACTCTCTCCCCAACACATTCACACACACACTCTTTCTCCCAACATATACTCTCTCTCCCCTCAACACACACTGTCTCTTCTTCAACACACATACATATACTTTCTCCCCATTACAAACAGAAATTAATTCTCCCTCCCCAACATAGACATACATGTGCTTTATCCCAACAAACACACTCTCTTTCCCCCAAGAAACATACACTCTCTTCTCTCCCTAACACATACACAAACATACTTTCTCTCTTCCTTAACACTCACACACACATGCTCGCTCTCTCCCCAAAACACACAAACACATTCTCTCTCTCCACCCGATACACATGCTCTCTTTCTCTCCCCAACATACACACACTCACTCTCTTCCTCAGTATTCACACACACATATGCTCTCTGTTCCCAACATACACACATGCTCTCTCTCTTCCCAGCACACATATACACATTCTCTCTCTCTCCGAAAACACATTCGCACTCTCCTCAAGACACATATGCTCTCTCTCTCCAACATACATACACACATGCTGTCTCTTCCTCAACAGTCTTACACACTCACATGGTCCTTCTCCCCCAACATACACATACATACATGCTCTCTCTCTCCCCATTATAAACCCAGAAACATGCTCTTCTCTCCAATACACACAAATACATGATCTTTCTCTCCCCAACTCATAAACACACTCTCTCTTCTCCAACACAATCACACACTCTCTCTCCCCCTAATAAAAACACACAACTTGTTCACTCTCCCCAAAACACATACCCATATGATCTCTCTCTCACAAAACACACACACACATAAACACACTCTCTCCCCCAACACACATGCATTGTTGGGTTTCACTGTTGTGGATGAAGATCTAAGAGCAACTATATTGGTGACTTTTTCCTCTCTTTTTAATCATGATATGGTCCTTAGACTTTTTTTTTCATTCTGGTCATTTACTGTTTATGGGGTACAAAGTATGGATTTTTCCTGAATTTTGTAGGGTAAACCTAGAGAGAAGGAAGAAATTTATTTTTATGTGCTGTGAGGTGGTAGGTTTGGGTGCCCATTTCTTATTGAGATTTCCTAGTAAATGTTTAATTACTTTTACCGCTGAGAAATATGTTTTCTTTGAACCCTCACATCTTCCTAACTTTATTGATTCTATGGCCTCAGTTCATGCAGGATCTTCCTCTGTCTCATGATGTATTGGTTGAGGTGTGGGGTTGGATAGTCTGGTTTATTGATTTATTGGGTAATATGCTCTTGGAAGAATTTACTTTGTAACATTTTCACTTATTATTTTCTTCCTGTTTCTGGATTCCCGTTTCATATTTATCTGGGTCTGTTTTAGCAAAGAGGGTTTTTTTCTTTTCCCATTTTATGATTGTTTCGTATTTCTTCCCCTTGCTTATTTTCTTTACAAGTTATGCTTGTATATAAATGCTAAACATAAATAAAAAGTTATTTTAAAAGTCAGTTAGAATCAATTATGATACCAGAACTCCTTACACAGGAAGCAACATTCAGCGCAGTGTTCTCAACACAGCTTAGTGATGGAGTATCATCAGAATTCTTGTGTTGGATGATCAGAACTTTTGTTTTGGATAAATTCAGTGCTAACCTATTGGGTGTAAGCCATTGCCTGGCTGTTGACAAAATTAGTGATATCAAAATACCAAAATAAAATATGTCCGTTCAAGAAAATGGTGCTAGCTGGCCCTGAGACTGGTACTATTTTGATGTCATTATGGCATCAGTCTCAGGGCCAGCTGGCACCATATGAAAGGGAATGGCCCATGGATGGGAGGTGAATAAGCATCCCCCTTTCCCTTTTACTGAACAAGACTCCCATAGATAGGATAAGTGTTGCGCGCCCCAGCCGCACTAGGGCTGTGACCGGCCCTGCTCACCTTCCAGACCCAGCCTCCACTGCTCCCCCGGTCATAGCTAGTCATCTGCGCCCTCGGGCTCCTAGCTCCTCGGCCTCCTCAACTCCGGACCCGGTTCCCTCCTGCTCTGGTGCTCCATGTCCCTCGCGGTACGGAGAGGCCCGCGCCACGCCTTCCTGCAGTCGGCCCCTTGACGCTGTATGCGGCCTTCCTCGAGCTAGACCACGAGGCGCTGCCTACCCTGCACGAAGGACCTTCAGTTCCTGCCTTGTACCCATGGTCTGTTCAGCATCAGCCGCGCACCTCTACTCCTTGTGGGCACACCTCTCCACCATGTCTCTGGGAGACCTTCAGAGGCCCACCTAAGCCAAGGCAGTCCAGGAATCCAAGGGCTCAACCCGCAGAGCCCCCAGGCTGTTATCGGTGAAGCTCCAGCTTGCCTCTGTCTCCTTGTGTGCTCCACCTCCTGGCAGCAGGCGCCCTCTGGGATCCCTCAGAGGGCCGTACCAATCCTGCACCAGGCCAAGGGTCCACCTCCAGCGCAACAATAAGTGAGGGTTGGAGTGGTTCCCGGAATTAGTACTTTGGTGGGGGTTGACAAGAGAGGGGCCAGGGGCCCAGGGAGGCCCTGTTTAATGTTGTTTTGTGATTTTTGGGGGGTTATGTTTATTTTGTTTTGCCAAAAGATTGGAAACAAAATAAACATTAAACAAAACAATACTCAGAAATAAAAACAAAAGAAAAAGAAAGAAACCCAATTTTTGAGACTACACATCTCTAGTGTGCATAAGAAGTTTTGGCTTCTTGCCCTTTAAACCAGGGTGAAATCACTTCTTGAGCATGCTCCGTAAGCTCGTTTGCCTGCTTCCAAAAATTCTTGACCTAATCAGAGAGGTTTTGCATGTCCAAAAAGGAATAAAGAGCTATGTGCATAAGTAAATCAGGCAGATAATGCATTCCATTTCCCAGAGAAGACCCTGCCTACAATTCTTCATTATCAGCTTAGCGGCCCATGGTTGGGCAATTACAGTGCATGTTTTCAAACTCAGGATAGCATATAAAATATTCCCCTGGCCCTGCTGAACATCTATTCACCGTAGCCTCCTTTCTTGCCTCAAAATGGGTGAATTGACCCCCAATGTCATCAGAGCAGTCACCCTTCCTTTTTTTTTTTTAGAACTATAACTGATGGAAAGAAGAAGCATTGCCTCTCTCCTTACCCGCCCCCTCCAGCTGAAGCCAAGATCAGGCATAGACTTTGCCAATAGCTATACTAGATCTGTTTCTCAGGTGGCAAATGTCAGGGAACAGCACACCTGATTCAGCAGAGAACAGCCCTCTGCTTCCTTCTTCAGCCCTTCCCCTCTCAGGTAGAATGTAGAAAACAGGAGCGGAGGCAGGGCAAGTGCTAGGCTTTTTGGCTGCCCTGTGCAAACAATTATTGCGCTACTCCCCACCCACATTCATTCAGTCTAAGTCCCGGGCTTCTCATAAAAAAAAAAAAACCACCCACCTCCCTCCAACAATCTATACTTTTAATAACTGACACTCGCCCCCCCCCCCCTCCCCCAACGGAAGCCATGGTCAGAGGAAGGGTTTTAGATACCCTGGGCAAACCTTATAGCCTTGCATACATGCTTGCCCTCCCACACACACACACCTTCTACAGACACACACACAATTAAATTATACATTTATTACATGAAAAGAACATTCAAAAGTATAGTCTCTGAGGCAAAACATCACTTACAGTGTGCATATTATATTTACTGACAATTTGGTGGTACCAACCAGAAAACTCTGCAAAAAAGACACTTAGAACTCATATGGAATTAGACCATTTGTAATGCATGTTGGGTGTTGGCTTGATCCTCAGAAAGCCATGAATACATGGAATTACCATTACAATATAGTAAACATCCTATACCAAAACAATTCTAATTGCCAGAACTCAAACATTAACAACCTTATCTATGAAAAGGCAACACTATATATATTACACCAAGCCCTAGAATATCAACATACCTCCTATTAGGAAAACAGAACTCATCAGACTGCAGTAGATACCTACAAAGAAACTACATGCCAGCAAAATACTTTACATATGCAAAACACAGACAGACTTTGACCAACTACAGAATAAAAAGACCAGAACGTATAAAAAGAAATGCGCAAAAAAGAACTGAACTGGAACCCACAATAAGCCAGCCTCTATATGCAGAGCAACAATGGAAAAACAGAAGCATTATCATTCTTCATAAAACATTAAACAATAACATCAAGAAATATAAAACATCAATCCTAATAGTAAAACTATATTCATAAAAATAATACATACTTCAAACCAGCTAATGAATAGAATATCCAAAATTTCCCAAACACCAATTAAATATTTCAAAACAGCAGATACATAAAAAACTAAGCAATAATTAAACTAAATAAGGATAAAGAAAAATCCCTCTCTCTTTACTTGGGAATGTTTTATTTTCTGATACCCTAAGATTGTCATGGATTAATGGGGGGAGAGAAGAGGAAGCCTCGCTCTCACACATTTATATATAGACAACACACAGACATATCCCAGGCAGGCTCCCATTCACTCACACACACACACACATCCCAGGTAGGCCCCCATTCATACACACATACAAACCCAACGTAGGTAGGCGCTCATTCACACACATACATACACAGAAACCAGGCAGGCTCCCATTTACATAACCCAGACAGGCTCCCATTCATACACACAAACACACAACTCAAACAGGCTCTCATTCACATACACACACAAAGGCAGGCTGTGCCTTGGCCCCTCTTCCTTGGCCGCTGGTGAGTTGGGCTTCACCGGCAGCCCCATGGCCTCTCCTCTTTTTTGGCTGCTGGAATGTTGGTCTCCACTGGTGGCCCTGTAACCTCTCTTCTTTGGCCGCTGGTGGACTGGATTCAACTGCCGGCCCCACAGCCTCTCCTTCTTTGACCACCAGCAGGTTGAACTCCACTAGTGGCCTCATGGCCTCTCTTTTTCTTTTTCAGTTGCCGGCAAGTGGGCTCAGCCAGTGGCCCCACAGCCCCGCCCCCCCTAAGATGTGCTGCCTCATTCAAATGCATGGTATGAAGACCCAGTCGCACTGGACCTGAGAGAAAGGGGTCAGGCTGGAGCAGACAGAGCAGAGCAGAGTAAAGCAAAGAAAAGCCACTTTAATCCCTAATCCAGCCCCCTCCCCTCCTGCCATTTCCTCTTCCTTCCTGTTTTGTGTGGGGGAACAGGAGTGGTGTGACTAGTGCAGAAAGCACAGAACAAAGAAGATCCAGATACTTCATGTGCTGCAGCGCCTGCTATATTTTTAGGACTGCTGTCAGAAGCCATGAATTCAGGGAAGTATGCTGCAGACCCAGCACTGGGCTTTTTGTAGATCCTTGAAGTCAGAATTTTCATCTCTATTTCTTTTACTTTCAAATACTGAATAATTCTCATGAAAACTGTAATCAAGCAAAATGTATAGATATATACTTTCAGAATTAAGTATTATCAATAGTTTAGTAAATATTGTACATTGAACACTGGAACTACTTGCACAATAGGAAATATGCATTTTTCATTGTAAGGGGAATTACAGCCACATTCCTCTAAGAAGTTTTCTGTTGGTAAACAGTTTTAGGGTCATTTCTTCTAGAAATGAAAGTACTGAAACTGTGCTTAAGTTGTCAGTAAATTCATTATCACATTAACTAGGTTTAAATTATTAAACCTTAATGATCTAGGTTCTCAGAATGAGTCGGCCTTTATTTTCCCACATAGAATCAATGTTAAACATTAGCAGTATAAATTAAGTAATACTTTACCATGGCAAGCTGCTGGGTTGAATGTGTTCCTCTGGAAAAGATGTATATTCATGGCTACAGGCTTTTCTTTGCCTTCTGAGTGAGGATGATGTAGTTTATTATAACAAATGTTTAGTGGACCTGTAATGACTTAAACGATATATATTTTTTTCTAGTGAAAAGGTACAAATGAACCTTTCTGCTTAAGGAAGTAAAAAGAAAACATGATTTTTGTGGAGCAAACCTAATGTCCATGAAAGCCTTGGGAGCAGGGCTGGTTTAAGCGTTAGGCTATCTAGGCAGTTGGCACTGTGGAAGCGACACACAAAATGGGATTGTGGAGGCAAATGGGACCAACACCATCAGCCCTTTCCCTCACAATAGTCCTTTAGGGCCAAAAAGAAAAAAATATACCACACATGGTCACCCTCTCTCTTTCTCCTGATAGAGCCCACATAGGGCCAATGAAAAGAAGAACTATTATCTCCATGCCCCACCCCTCCAGCAAGATCAGGCCTGATTTGCCAATAAACACACTAGACCTTTTTTTGGGTGGCAAAAATCAGGGAGTGGCACACCTGATTAAGATTTGCTGTGATAAATGTTATTCATAAGAACATAAGAACATGCTATAATGGGTCAGACCAAAGGTCCATCAAGCCCAGCATCCTGTTTCCAACAGTGGCCATTCCAGGCTAAAAGTACCTGGCAAGTACCCAAAAACTAAGTCAATCCCATGCTACTGATGCTAGTAATAGCAGTGGCTATTTTCAAAGTCAACTTGATTAATAGCAGGTAATGGACTTCTCCTCCAAGAACTTATCCAATCCTTTTTTAAACCCAGCTATACTAATTGCACTAACCACACCCCCTGGCAACAAATTCCAAAATTTAATTGTGCATTGAGTGAAAAATAACTTTCTCCAATTAGTTTAAATGTGCCACATGCTAACTTCATGGAATGCCCCCGAGTCCTTCTATTATCCAAAAGAATAAATAACCAATTCATATTTACCTGTTCTAGATCTCTCATGATTTTAAACACCTCTATCATATCCCCCATCAGCTGTCTCTTCTCCAAGCTGAAAAGTCCTAACCTCTTTAGTCTTTCCTCATAGGGGAGCTGTTCCATTCCCCTTATCATTTTGGTCACCCTTCTCTGTACTTTCTCCATCACAACTATATCTTTTTGAGATGTGGCGACCAGAATTGTACACAGTATTCAAGGTGTGGTCTCACCATGGAGCGAATCAGAGGCATTATGACATTCTCCGTTTTATTCACCATTCCCTTTCTAATAATTCCCAACATTCTGTTTGCTTTTTTGACTACCGCAGCACACTGAACCAATTATTTCAATGTGTTATCCACTATGACGCCTAGATCTCTTTCTTGGGTTGTAGCACCTAATATGGAACCTAACATTGTGTAACTATAGCATGGGTTATTTTTCCCTATATGCATCACCTTACACTTGTCCACATTAAATTTCATCTGCCATTTGGATGCCAAATTTTCCAGTCTAACAAGGTCTTCCTGCAATTTATCACAATCCGCTTGTGATTTAACTACTCTGAATAATTTTGTATCATCTCCAAATTTGATTACCTCACTTGTCGTATTCCTTTCCAGATCATTTATAAATATATTGAAAAGCACTGGTCCCAATACAGATCCCTGAGGCACTCCACTGCCCATTCCCCTCTATTGAGAAAATTGTTCATTTAATCCTACTCTCTGTTTCATGTCTTTTAGCCAGTTTGTAATCCACGAAAGGACACAGTCACCTATCCCATGACTTTTTACTTTTCCTAGAAGCCTCTCATGAGGAACTTTGTCAAATGCCTTCTGAAAATCCATATACACTACATATACCAGTTCACCTTTATCTACATGTTTATTAACTCCTTCAAAGAAGTGAAGCAGATTTGCGAGGCAAGACTTGCCTTGGGTGAAGCCATGCTGACTTTGTTCCATTAAACCATGTTTTTTCTATATGTTCTGTGATTTTGATATTTAAAACACTTTCCCTATTTTTCCTGGCATTGAAGTCAGGCTAACTGGTCTGTAGTTAGTTTCCCGGATCGCCCCTGGAGCCCTTTTTAAATATTGTGGTTACATTAGCCACCCTCTAGTCTTTAGGTACAATGGATGATTTTAATGATAAGTTACACATTTTTATTAATAGATCTGAAATTTCATTTTTTAGTTCCTTCAGAACCCTGGTGTGTATAGCATCAAGTCCAGGTGATTCACTACTCTGCAGTTTGTCAATCAGGCCTACCACATATTCTAGGTTCACCGTGATTTGGTTCAGTCCATCTGAATCATTACCCATGAAAACCTTCTCCAGAATGGGTATCTTCCCAACATCCTCTTCAGTAAAGACCGAAGCAAAGAAATCATTTAATCTTTCCGCGATGGCCTTATCTTCTCTAAGTGCCCCTTTAATCCCTCGATCATCTAACGGTCCATCTGACTCCCTCACAGGCTTTCTGCTTCAGATATAATTTTTTTAAGTTTTTAATGTGAGTTTTTGCCTCTTCGGACAAATTCTTTTTAAATTCTCTCTTAGTCTGTCTTATCAATGTCTTACATTTAACTTGCCAACGCTTATGCTTTATCCTATTTTCTTCTGTTGGATCCTTCTTCCAATTTTTGAATGAAGATCTTTTGGCTAAAATAGCCTCTTTCACCTCACCTTTTAACCAAGCCAGTAATCATTTTGCCTTTCTTCCACTTTTCTTAATGTGTGAAATATAAGAACATAAGAACATGCCATACTGGGTCAGACCAAGGGTCCATCAAGCCCAGCATCCTGTTTCCAACAGTGGCCAATCCAGGCCATAAGAACCTGGCAAGTACCCAAAAACTAAGTCTATTCCATGTTACCGTTGCTAGTAATAGCAGTGGATATTTTCTAAGTCAACTTAATTAATAGCAGGTAATGGACTTCTCCTCCAAGAACTTATCCAATCCTTTTTTAAACACAGCTATACTAACTGCACTAACCATATCCTCTGGCAACAAATTCCAAAGTTTAATTGTGCGTTGAGTAAAAAAGAACTTTCTCCGATTAGTTTTAAATGTACCACATGCTAACTTCATGGAGTGCCCCCTAGTCTTTCTATTATCCGAAAGAGTAAATAACCGATTAACATCTACCCTTTCTAGACCTCTGGACTGTGCTTCTAAGATGGTATTTTTTAACAATGTCCACGCCTCTTGCACACTTTTTACCTTTGTAGCTGCTCCTCTCAGTTTTTTTCTAACTATTTTTCTCATTTTATCAAAATTTCCCTTTTTAAAGTTAAGCACTAGAGCCGTGGATTTGCTTATTGTCCCCCTTCCAGTCATTAATTCAAATTTGATCATATTATCTATATGATCATATGATCACTATTGCCAAGCAGCCCCAGAACCATTACCTCTCTCACCAAATCCTGTGCTCCACTGAGAATTAGATCTAAAATTGCTCCCTATCTCGTCGGTTCCTGACCAATTGCTCCATAAAACTGTCATTTACTCCATGCAGGAACTCTATCTCTCTAGCATGTCCCGATGATACATTTACCCAGTCAATATTGAGGTAATTGAAATCTCCCATTACTGCACTGCCAAATTAGTTAGCTTCCCTGATTTCTCTTAGCATTTCACTGTCTGTCTCACCATCTTGGCTAGGTGGACAGTAATATACTCCTATCACTATAATCTTCCCCAACACACAAGGGATTTCTACCCATAAAGATTTGATTGTGCATTTAGTCTCATGAGGATGTTTATCCTGTTGGACTCTATGCCATCCTGGACATAAAGCGCCTCACCACCTCCCGGATGCTCCTCTCTGACATTGCGATACAAACACTCTAACTTCTATTTATTAGCTGCCTTACTGACTATTAAAAGCACAAACACACAAGCACACTAAACAATATACCCCAATAGTTCTCTTCTCTCCAATACTTAAAAAAAAAAATTCCCATGCAAAACTTACTGATTCTTTTCAGCCACCAGCAAGGTGATCCTCTCCTCTCAGTGCTCCCACTGAATTGAGCAGGGCAGATGGCTCTAGTCTGTATTTTAAGGTGGTTTAATGGAGTCTTTTGTATACTTCCTCATATTCCCTCCCTCTCAGCTCACCCTCAATTGGGTGAGTGCCTACCTATGTCAGGGAAGCCTCTCTTGACAAATAGTCGGTGTTGACATTCTCCTTCCCAGCCCTATGCTGAATTTTATAACGGAATGGTTGTAGGGCTAGGAACTGTCTCATTGCCCTGGAGCTATTCACCTTGGTAATCCTTGACTGCAGTGGACTTGACTATTCCCTAATATATTGGACTTCTTATCCTCACTACAAGACGTTGTGAAATTCCAGTTTTTTCTTCAATGTGCAATGTGCAAAACTTGTATAATTATTACTTTTGAGTGAGCACAAAAAGAATAGATGCCTTAATCTTTTTCAATCCTTTATTGGTGCAGAGACGTTTCAAGTAAATTGCCCGACTCAGGCCGAGTTTCGCAGCTTTGTAGCCGCTGCCTCAGGGGCTACAAATAAACAAGTCACATTAACCAAATAAATATCTCACAATAAATACACTATTAAGATCTCTTAAATATTAAAAAGAATTTTATATAAATTAATAAACATCCTTTTTAAACATTGCAAAGATCTAAAATCAACACAACAAATCAAAATGATAAATTAAAAAATTAAAAAATCCGATAGTAAAACAGTGACATTAGATAATACTTTACCTCCAAACTTCAAATCACTGATACTGTATAATCCACTTTGATTATATAGTATGCCATCGATGAGTAAACAACTAAAAGAGAAACAACCACTATTACAACATATATAGAATCTATAAAAAATCTAATCTCTAATTCATTTAATAAATGAGCATTGTTAAATATGCAAATTTTTTAAAAAATGAACTTTATTATATATGCAAATTTGAAAAATGATGACCCAAAATCATAAATAAATATATAGAAAAGATGATCTACACTGCAACTAATCCATCACACCACATTATTTAATTTATGCATGACAAAAATTATTGATGTTAAAAAATGTTCTTTGAGAGTTTAAAATCTCACTATGTTGTACTTCTCATTACAGCATTTTTGAACAAACCATAATATAAAATGACATTACTAACATCAGTGGCACTATTTAGTCAATGTTGCAAACTTAATATTTTATTAATATAAAATCTGCACATCGCTCATAATCAATGCCTATAAAACAACTTGCACAAGAGAGTATTACCAACATCAGTAGAGCTTTTTAAACAATAGAAAAAATAGTAAAAACTTAATCCTCCACTGATGCCACATCTACTACCTACTTGTGATTAGTAAGTCTCCTACACTCTTCTAAAATAAATCAAGATACAATCTTTGCATGCAGTTATTTCAAACCGCGTTTAATCAAACGTTTTGATTTTTAACGCTAAAAAGGTATCTATGTGAATCAATTCCTGCCGATTCTAAAAAACTTTAATTTAATGCCCCGGTTTCAATACTATAGAAAAAATCTGTAAAAGCATCTGATTTAACTAAGGGACAGTAGGATATATCAAAAAGGTAAACTTACACTAAGGTCTGAACTAATTACAATTAGCTACCAAAATGTTCAAAGCAAAACAGTTTTAGACTAATCATATGGTAAATAGTGATTTGAAGTTTGGTGGTAAAGTATTATCTAATGTCACTGTTTTACTATCGGATTTTTTAATTTTTTAATTTATCATTTTGATTTGTTGTGTTGATTTTAGATCTTTGTTTATTAATTTATATAAATTTATATAAAATTCGTTTTAATATTTAAGAGATCTTAATAGTATACTTGCTGTGAATTTTTTTTAAAAAAATTTCATATTTTATTTGATTTGCTGCTTTGATTTTAGATCTTTGTAATGTTTAAAAACGATGTTTATTAATTTATATAACACAAGCCGTTAAGCCCGTTAAAACGGGCTACATCCCTCTGTCTCTCACCTCCCCCTCATTCTCTCTCTCCTCACTCTTCACCACCCCCAACCTCCCTCCCTCCCTCACCCACTCCTCCCCACCCTCCCTCTCCTCTCATTCAGTCCCTCCCTCCCACTCAGTCTCACTCACTCCCTCCCCCCTCTCTCCCTCCCTCTCACTCACTCAGTCAGTCCCACTCACTCTCACTCAGTCCCACTCCCTCCATCTTCTCCCTCAGTCCCACTCCCTCCCTCCCTCTCTCTCCCTCCCTCTCTCTCCCTCAGTCCCACTCCCTCCCTCAGTCCCACTCACTCCCTCTCACTCAGTCCCTCCCCCTCACTCAATCCCTCCCTCCCACTCAGTCCCTCCCTCTCACTCAGTCACTCCCTCCCCCCTCTCTCCCTCCCTCTCACTCACTCAGTCCCACTCACTCTCCCTCAGTCCCACTCCCTCCCTCTCTCTCCCAGTCCCACTCCCTCTCACTCAGTCCCCCCCTCTCCCTCTCACTCAGTTCCACTCCCTCCCTCTCACTCAGTCCCTCCCCCTCACTCAATCCCTCCCTCCCACTCAGTCCCTCCCTCTCACTCAGTCACTCCCTCCCACTCTCTCTCTCCGTCCCTCCCTCCCACTCAGTCCGTCCCTCCCTCTCTCTCTCTTCTCCCTCCCTCGCTACTGGCCGCTACCAGGAGGTCGTTCAGTGGCGGTCCGAAACCCCCGCTGAACGACCTCCTGCAGTCGATCTCCTGCCGGCGCCATTTTCCGTACGAAAACGATTCGCGGCAAGAAATCGCTCCCGGAACCCCGCTGGACTCCCAGGAAACTTTTGGCCAGCTTGGGGGGGCCTCCTGACCCCCACAAGACTTGCCAAAAGTCCAGCGGGGGTCCGGAACGACCTCCTCCGTCGAATCGTTTTTGTCTATGGCTGCCGCCATTTTGCGGTGGCCATTTTGAAAAATGGCGCCGGCTGAAGACAACACGATTCTATTGAGGGGGCCGTTCCGGACCGCCGCCATTCTGGACCACCGCCGAATCCCCAGGTAATTTAAAGCATTGGGGGGGGGGGGGGTTCGGGAGGGTGGGGAATTTAATTTAAAGGGTCGGGGTGGGTTTTAGGGGGGTTTAGTGTGTCGGCTCACGATTTTAACGATTTTTCACGATAGTTTACACACCCAAACGGCAACAATACGATTCCCTCCCCCTCCCAGCCGAAATCGATCGTTAAGACGATCGAGGACACGATTCACATCTCTACAGTCTACTAAGCACTGGAACATTGTGGGGGTGCCATGGAGCCCAAACTGGAGAACCATAAACTGGAAGAGTCCTTCCGGTGTCGAGAAGGCTGTCTTCTCCTTCACCATTGGCATAAGGGGTACTTACCAGTATCTTTAGTGAGGTCCAAGGTCAAGATGAACTGAACTGATCCTAGGGTAAGTGTAGAGTTTGGAGACTCCATTGACTTTTTAAAAATCTATACAAAATCTTACACTCATTCCAGTTTTGGTACCAGGACTATGGGCAAAGAACAGTCACTATTAGATTCCTTTATGATTCCAAGCTGAAGAATTTCTTTTACTTCTGTTTTGATAATGCAACACCTGGCTTCTGGAATTCAGTAAGGCCATTGCCATATGATTACTTCAGGGAGTGTAATATCATGTTGGACTAAATGGGTACAACCCGGCAAGCTGAAGATTTCCTTATTTAGCTCGAGCAGCTGCTTTAAGTCTGCTAGCTGGGAAGTTAACAGGCCTTCCCCAAATGGCACCTAGGTCTGGTCTGCTGCAGGTCAAAGCTCAGGGCCAAATTCCTCTTGTACCACTCCACCCTCCTGTGGATCCCATTTTTGAGTAGGTTGATATGGTAAATCTAAGTTTTCTTTCTTTCAACCAGCTGAGCCTTTTTATAATCAACTGGGCTGGTTTTTTCCAAAACGTCATAGGCCCCTTGCCAACGGGTGAGCAACTTGATTTCTGAAGAGGACAAGAGAATGAGAACCTGATTGCCAGGATGGAAGATTCTTTGAACCGTGGGATGGTTGAACACCTGGGTCTGAATGGTCTAAGCTTACTCTAAGCATAAGCAGACTGACTCCCCAGCTTTCTTCAAGCACTTCTGCACCTGTATGATATAGTCCATGAGATTCTGTCTGGGATTTCCTTCATCCTCCCATGGCTCTCATGCCACATCTAATAGGCCTCTCAGTCTTCTACCATTTAATAACTCAAAAGGCAAAAATCCCATTGAGCCCTGGGGCACTTCACAGATTACAAATAGTACATAGGGCAGTAGCAAGTTCCAATTTTTGCCATCTTTTTCCATGAACTTTTGCTACATTTGCTTAAGTGTTTGATTGAAACTCTCCACGAGGCCATCAGTCTGTGGATGGAACACTGATGTATATAGAGTTTTCCCCTTAAGCTGGCTACAGAGCTGCTTCATAACTTTAAAGACAGAGCTATTTGATCCATCAAGATCTCTTTAGAGAGCACCAGCTGAAAGATAATTGTGTGCATTCGGCAGTTCATGGGTCAGCCCTGGGAACCACCGCTCTTACCATCAGCCCTGATGTCACTACGGACCCCCCAGACTGTGATGTGGCAGACCACCATGCTCAAGAGAGGCCAACACTGGCAGTGGCAGGATGCTGCCAACTCACTCCAGCACTGCATCTAGGCACGCACGCGTTCTCTCCAAACTTAAAGGGCCCGTGGCAGGAAATCCTCTTTAGCACCCATGGATGATATAATTGCCTTCAGCCCATAAAAGGGTCTTTCTTCCTACAATCCACACCTTGGCGATAGGTCCATGTTATGGTTTTGAGGTGTTGGAGTAGATTCTTGGGTACTGTGGCGATGGCTACTCCCACGGGGAGGAGCCCCATGAGGAACTGCAGTACTAGGCTAGACTCTATACATGCAGACACAGAGGATTTGTATTTATTATACAGCTTGGAGATACTGGCCAGGAGGTGGCAGTAGTGTGGTAATCCAGTAGAAGCAGTCCAGGGGTCCTCAGCAGAGGAGACCAGTCCCACACTTGAATAGATGGTAGGCAGCGCGAGGTAGTAGAGGAAGTCCCGGATGCAGACTCCCAGCGCTGAGCTGTAGGTGAGACAGACTGAAAAGGTTAGATTACTCACTGAAGTAGACAGCTGTATTGATGGAGATCCTGGCAGGCAGAAGTACGGTAGTTGAACTGCAGGCACCAAGGCAGGGAGAGCAGGCCCTTGAGGAGTGAGTACCAGGTATCCCAGATAGGCACCTGAAAGAAAGCATAAGGGCCCTCGAGGAGCGGGTACCCAGGGCAGAGAGAGCTTCCAGCGGCAGTAAGGAAGCGGCAGAGCAGCTTAGACCGGAGGCATTCCAATCTATTCACGATCCTTGCTAACTCAGTTTGCTAGCAAACGAAGGGCAGGCTAAATACCTGGATGGCATGACGTCACTTGGAGGGGACGCCCCCGAGGTTCCCGCCATGACGTGGATAAAGACGTGGGTGGTGTGCGCGTGCACACCCTAGGAAGCCCTAAGGAGAAACATGGCGAACACCGTCGCCATTGCCATTCCAGGGACGCCGGAGAGAGCGGCATGAAGACACAGCAGCAGCCATCTTCCCAAGGCTTGAGGAGAGATAAGAAAGGTGAGGCACAGAGGTCGAAGCTGTCTGAGGGCAACGGAATCAACATCACCTTCCCTCAGACATATCTCTGCTTATTTTGGCCTGCTTGACACACGACTACACCTAAATTCTGCCTTCCACTGACCACTGCCTGTCTCATGACCACATCTGAATGTTGCCCACCTTGACCACTGCCTGCATCTGACTATGCCTGAACCTAGCCTGCCTCATACCTTGCCTGTGACTATCATCTCCACAGATATCCAGATCATCAGCGGAGGCCCCTGCCTAAGACCTGCTGTCCCCAATACCCAAGGGCCCAATCTAAGGGGAACAAGGGTTGGTGTAGGTAAAACTCCAGCTGGGCCTCTGCTACAGCCAGCACCACCAGCAAACAGTAGTGACCTGCAGGGCTCCTTCCTGCAGATTGTGCCAACTCCACCCTGGTCCAAGGGTCCACGCCCACAACAAAAACGTGCACTAGGGCTGTCGCCATCGTCGGGATCTTCATATTTCTCAGGGGTAGTGCCTCAGGATATCTTGAACATAATCTAGGATTACAAGAATATACTTATTACCTTGAATTGTTCTTTCTAATGGCCCCATGAGGTTCATGGCCACTCTTTCAAAAGAAGTTTCAATTATGGGCATGGGAATGAGAGGTGATGTTTTAACACCGGCAGGCTTAGTGAGTTGGCAGGTAGAGTATGCCAGGCAAAACCAATACACTTGTTTATATAACCCTGACCAATAAAACTGAGCCAAATTTTCTCTCGGGTTTTCTCCTCTCCCAAATGACCCCTTAACAGATGACCATGTGCTAGTTACAGGACCTTTTGGCGGTAGGCCTTGGGGACTAGAAGTTGCTCTATTAGCTGCCCAACCCACCCCACCCCCAGTCCCCTTGATGACTCAATATAACATGTCTCTTTGCATTATGAAATATGGGGAAGCAGGCAGGGTTACAAGAGCTCCTGGAACTGGTTTACCGCCCAGCCTCTGTAGGTGCTCCTGTGCCCACTTAAAGGACTCTTCCTCCTTCTAGGCACATTTGAAGCCCTCTGATTTACCTTCCCATTCCAGTTAAAGGGGTTGGGCATAAGATTCGAGTTGTGGAGTGGTTCTTCCTCTGAGTCTGAGATAGCCCCCTTCTCAGTCTCATTGTCCTGTCTCCATTGTCTCTGGGATTTTGACATTTTTGAAACTTTAGGAAACAAGTCCACATCCTCTATGGTAAAAGGTTTGGGGAATGATAATTCCTCATTATTGGTGGTGGGTGTCTCCATCATGAGCAGGGTCCAGAGATTGTTAAAGTTCAGTCTCACCCAATTAGGACAGGGTAGGGGAGCCATGGCAGAATCCCCACTTCTATTTTATCTTGGCCGATGGGTGTCTTTAACTCCAGTTGGCAAGCTGGATATTGTCTGCGGTTGCCATGAATGCAGGTCAATAGTACCACTTTCTCATAGTTAATTTGGACCTGTTTCACCAATTCATGTCGATTCAGGGTCTTCATGCTTCCCAAATCTATACAAGCCTATGTTGGAACACCATCTATTTCTACAGAAATTACAAAAGTGTCGCTCTCTTGCTGGGGAATATCTGCAAAATGACAATAATGTAGAGTCCCAGTATTAATGTCCATAGCTTCTTCATCATGGTGGGGCAGTCCCAGGCAAAATGGCTGCTTTCTTCACAAGCAAAACATGGAGAATTCCCCAATTTAGGCACTGGGTTTATGACTCGCTGGCTCTTCTGGCAGCCAGAGCCTCTGATTCTTAGGGTCTTGTCAGCTTCTATGCCCATCCTGTAACTTCTCAGGGCAGCATAGTGTCTCTGACATAGAGTGAGCCTTATAGTCAGTAAATAAGGCAGCTAGTAAGCAGTAGGTAGTGTGTTTATTTTTAAAAATCTGTAAGGCAGCTAGTAAGCAGAACTGAGTGTTTGTATTTAAAAAAACAAAAACAAAAGTAGCCAGAAGCTAGAATAAGCTAGGAGCAGTGTATACCTAAGTAAAAAGGTTGAAAGGTTCAGTCCAGTTACTCACCTTGGAAAGGTGTTGAGATAGTGTGACTTGGTTTGAATAGGTACCAACATTTGTTAATCAAGAGAGCAGTGAGTCACTCTAGCTGACTAACTGAAATTAGAAGCATTCCAGTGGGAACACTGAGAGGAGAGGATCACCTTGCTGGTGGCTGAAAGGAATCAGTAAGTTTTTGCTTGGGACATTGTCTTTTTTAAAAGTATTGGGGCAAACTTAACTATTTGAGAATATTATTTAGTGTGTTTTTGCTTTTAATAGTCAGTAAGACAGTGAATAAACAAGTTAGACTGTTTGTATTTTTTAAATAGTCAGTCAATAAGGCAGCTAGTAAGCAGTAGGTAGTGTGTTTATTTTTAAAAGTCTGTAAGGCAGCTAGTAAGCAGAACTGAGTGTTTGTATTTAAAAAAACAAAAAAAAGTAGCCAGAAGCTAGAATACGCTAGGAGCAGTGTATACCTAAGTAAAAAGGTTGAAAAGTTCAGTGCAGTTACTCATCTTGGAAAGGTGTTGAGATAGTGTGACTTGGTTTGAATAGGTACCAACATTTGTTAATCAAGAGAGCAGTGAGTCACTCTAGCTGACTAACCGAAGTTAGACTCTGTATTTCCCAACCCTCCCACCCCTCGCCCACCCACCCATAGCTCATCCTTTAATTTATAGGCAGGTGCCACTTTCATAAAAAAAAAAAAAACAACAACAACAAAAACTTTATTGAGAATTTGATCAGACCCCTGTAGGCCACTACCAGACATATAGTGAATTTACTAATACATTTAAAGGACGTTAATTAGACACATTCCTACTCCCATAGCAACCTAAAACTTTTTTTTTTTTTTTAATTTATGCAATTTTCAGATATATTTACATCATATATCAAACAAGTATTAAGAGATCCATTCAAGTTATACATACAAGGAAAAAAAAAAAGATTATCCAACAGTAATACACATTGATCTCAGATCTCTAATCTAAGGAAATATAGGGGGCAAAATGTACTTAAACTATAATGAAGCTCTATTACTAAGTATTACATCAATATAAGGGATAAACCGACATTGAGAAACACTTCCCCTAATTTCTTACTTAGGATACAGCACTACCACTTTTACCATCTAAGAACCCCCTTAGTTGATCAGGTTCATAAAAGATGTATTTATTTTCCCGATATCTTAAAAGACATTTGCAAGGGTATCTCAACATAATACTAGCACCTAGATTTTGGGATTCTAATCTCAAATGCAAAAACTTTCTCCTACGCTCTTGCATTGAACGGACAATATCCGGATAAATCCACACAGATTGACCATAATATTGGACAGTTCTATTTCTAAAGAAGAACTTTAGAACAAGATTTCTATCCTGTTCGAAGGCAAAAGTGGCCAATAATGTTCCTCTTATCTTAATCTCAGTGTGTAATGATGTCTCGATCAAATCAGTGGTGTTCAAAGATTGCTGCAAGGACTGTTGTGCTTCCTCTTCTTCTCCCGTAGCTATCACACATTTCTTGGAAACAAAAAATGCTTTTGTAATCACCAGTGTAATTTCTTTAGGTATTTTTAAAGATTCTGACATATATTCCTTTAACATTTCAACTGGATTTAGTCTCTTCACCACAGGAAAATTCACAAATCGAAGGTTTAAATAGTGGAGTGAATTTTCTATATTTTCACATTTTCTTTCAGCATTTACCTCAGCTTTTATTAAGGTCTCTTGTACTTTTCCCATTTTAGTGATCTTTTCCTCAAGTTTCTCCACTTTTTCCTGTTGAACTTTTACCACTTTTTCAATATTTAAACTTCTTTTATTAGAATCTAGAAAAGCCTGTGTCAGGGTAGTAACAGCAGATTCATTTGAAACCAATACATTCCATAAAGTGTCTAAAGTAACCACGGGAGGCTTTTGAAGAGAAAATACAGGTTTTTGTCTGTAACTTTACCAGATCTTGGAGTGCTGATTCTCCTACGTTGTCGCGCGCCGGCAATGCTCTTTGGGGTAACGGAGTGGAGGTAGCCAATCCTTCCATTGCTCCTCCAACTCCTCTAAATGCCATCTCCTCGCTATCTCCATCGGGCCGATTGGGGGGGGGGGCTTGCTCGCTCCTCTCCTCCTGCGAGTCTCGTGATGCTTCCTCCCCCTCTGCTCTTGTCTGACCTCCCGGTAGCGGTGGCATTTCTGGAGCCCCAGGGCTGAGTGAGATTTCTTCGACCATGGGAGTCGCCCCGAGCTCCTGGGTCTCTCCCTCCGCGGTATTCACTCCCGGCATTTTTGGGGTAAGATCAAAAAAACTCTCGATCTTTGCCTGCTATTTTCTTCTTTTAAGATTGTAGTTTCTTTCAAACGAGCTTTACGCTTCGTGTGAGGCATTGTAGAATTTCAAGAAGGGAAAAAATAACCAAGGAATTATAAATTTCCAGGAACAGGCATAGAGAGAGCTCTTTATCTGCTTCTCAATAGGCGGCCATCTTGCCCCCAATCAGCAACCTAAAACTTAACTAGGTACTGATTAAAATTGAGATGAAGGCAGCAGTCCAGCAGCAAGAGGGGGGATTCCCAGTCTTTTGCATCGAGTGTCACATGTATGAATTTTTACCCACCAGTGAGAAGTTGTACATATGCATGTGATGCAAAGAGCTCCTGGCTCTCAGAGATCGAGTCCGATCTCTGGAGGCTAGAATGGCAGACCTGGAGGAGATGAGGCAGACAGAGAGGTATATATATGAGACCTTCAGGGACATAGTAGTCAAGTCCCAACTTCAGGCTGGCAGCCCTGGTGCTGCCTTGGAGGAAGAAGGTCTTATGATTGGAGAGCATCAACCTGGTGTAGCAGGAAAGGATCCTGTAGCAAGGACCTGCTCTCCAGGTTATGCACTATCCTTTCGTACCGAGGATATCTCCCCAAGGCCTACTGCCAGGAGGGAAGGGTTAGGTCGGCCGTCATAGTAGGTGATTCGATTATTAGGAATGTAGACAGCTGGGTGGCTGGTGGCTGTGAGGATCGCCTGGTAACATGCCTACCTGGTGCGAAGGTGGCGGACCTAACGCGTCACCTAGATAGGATTATAGACAGTGCAGTGGAGGAGCCGGCTGTCGTGGTACTTGTGGGCACCAACAACATAGGAAAATGTGGGAGGGAGGTTCTGGAAGCCAAATTTAGGCTCTTAGGTAGAAAGCTTAAATCCAGAATCTCCAGGGTAGCATTCTCTGAAATGCTCCCTGTTCCACGCGCAGGTCACCAGAGGCAGACAGAGCTCCAGAGTCTCAATGCATGGATGAGATGATGGTGCAAGGAAGAGGGATTCAGTTTTTGTTAGGAACTGGGGAACTTTTTGGGGAAGGGGGAGTCTCTTCCGAAGGAATGGGCTCCACCTTAACCAGGGTGGAACCAGACTGCTGGCGCTAACCTTTAAAAAGGAGATAGAGCTGCGTTTAAACTAGAACAAAGGGGAAAGCCGACAGTCACTCAGCAGTGCATGGTTCAGAGAGAGATAATTTCAAAGGATACTAATGATGCATTAGAATTAGGGCACCTGACAGTGAGGTTCCAATAATAAGAAAAGTAGTCCAAGTGCCTGTTACTAAAAACTCACTGAGCTAAAAAATTCTAACTTATCCCTATCAATTAAAAAGCAGAATGAAAATACAAACAAAAAACAAACTTTGAAATGTTTGTATGCTAATGCCAGAAGTCTAAGAAGTAAGATGGGAGAATTAGAATGTATAGCAGTGAATGATGACATAGACTTAATTGGCATCTCAGAGACATGGTGGAAGGAGGACAACCAATGGGACAGTGCTATAACGGGGTACAAATTATATCGCAATGACAGAGAGGAGCACCTGGGAGGTTGTGTGGCGCTTTATGTCCGGGATGGCATAGAGTCCAACAGGATAAACATTCTGCATGAGACTAAATGCAGAATTGAATCTTTATGGGTAGAAATCCCTTGTGTGTCGGGAAGACTATAGTGATAGGAGTATACTACCGTCCACCTGGTCAAGATGGTGAGACTGACAGTGAAATGCTAAGAGAAATTAGGGAAGCTAACCAAATTGGTAGTGCGGTAATAATGGGAGATTTCAATTACCCCAATATTGACTGGGTAAATGTATCATCGGGACACGCTACAGAGATAAAGTTCCTGGATGGAATAATGATAGCTTTATGGAGCAATTGGTTCAGGAACCGACGAGAGAGGGAGCAATTTTAGATCTAATTCTCAGTGAAGCACAGGATTTGGTGAGAGAGGTAACGGTGGTGGGGCCGCTTGGCAATAGTGATCATAATATCATCAAATTTGAATTAACGACTGGAAGGGGGACAGTAAGCAAATCCACGGCTCTCGTGCTAAACTTTCAAAAGGGAAACTTTGATAAAATGAAAAAAATAGAAAAAAAACTGAAAGGAGCAGCTACAAAAGTAAAAAGTGTGCAAGAGGCATGGTCATTGTTAAAAAATTACATCCTAGAAGCACAATCCAGATGTATTCCACACATTAAGAAAGGTGGAAAGCAGGCAAAACGATTACCGGCATGGTTAAAAGGGAAGGTGAAAGAAGCTATTTTAGCCAAAAGATCTTAATTCAAAAATTGGAAGAAGGATCCAACAGAGAAAAATAGAAAAATGCATAAACGTTGGCAAGTTAAATGTAAGACATTGATAAGACAAGCTAAGAGAGAATTTGAAAAGAAGTTGGCCATAGAGGCAAAAACTCACAGTAAAAACTTTTTAAAATATATCTGAAGCAGAAAGCCTGTGAGGGAGTCAGTTGGACGATTAGATGTAAAAAAGTAGGATTAAATGAACAATTTTCTCAATAGAGGGGAGTGGGCAGTGGAGTGCCTCAGGGATCTGTACTGGGACCAGTGCTTTTCAATATATTTATAAATGATCTGGAAAGGAATACGACAAGTGAGGTAATCAAATTTGGAGATGATACAAAATTATTCAGAGTAGTTAAATCATAAGCAGATTGTGATAAATTGCAGGAAGACCTTGTGAGGCTGGAAAATTGGGCATCCAAATGGCAGATGAAATTTAATGTGGACAAGTGCAAGGTGATGCATATAGGGAAAAATAACCCATGCTATAGTTACACAATGTTAGGTTCCATATTAGGTGCTACTACCCAATAAAGAGATCTAGGCGTCATAGTGGATAACACATTGAAATCATTGGTTCAGTGTGCTGCGGCAGTCAAAAAAGCAAACAGAATGTTGGGAATTATTAGAAAGGGAATGGTGAATAAAACGGAGAATGTCATAATGCATGGTGAGATCGCACCTTGAATATTGTGTACAATTCTGGTCACCGCATCTCAAAAAAGATATAATTGCAATGGAGAAGGTACAGAGAAGGGCTACCAAAATGATAAAGGGAATGGAACAGCTCCCCTATGAGGAAAGACTCCCCTATGAGGAAAGACTAAAGAGGTTAGGACTTTTCAGCTTGGAGAAGCGACGGCTGAGGGGGGATATGATAGAGGTGTTTAAAATCATGAGAGGTCTAGAACGGGTAGATGTGAATCGTTTTTTAACTCTTTCGGATAATAGAAAGACTAGGGGGCACTCCATGAAGTTAGCATGTGGCACATTTAAAACTAATCGGAGAAAGTTCTTTTTCACTCAACGCACAATTAAACTCTGGAATTTGTTGCCAGAGGATGTGGTTAGTACACTTAGTATAGCTGTGTTTAAAAAAGGATTGGATAAGTTCTTGGATGAGAAGTTCATTACCTGCTATTAATTAAGTTGACTTAGATAATAACCACCGCTATTACTAGCAATGGTAACATGGAATAGACTTAGTTTTTGGGTACTTGCCAGGTTCTTATGGCCTGGATTGGCCACTGTTGGAAACTGGATTCTGGGCTTGATGGACCCTTGGTCTGACCCAGTATGGCATGTTCTTATGTTCTTATGTTAGTATGCCTCGTGCCATTTCTAGGGTCTTCTCTAGTGTCATATTTGGTTGCTGATAGACTAACTGCTGCATGGGCCATCCAAGACCATCTTGGAATTGCTTTAAAGAATTGTCTTGGCGACCTCCTCACCAGTCTTCACCTCTGAGTGAAGCCACTTCCAGGCAACATCATGAAGTCTATGGAAAAGGTTTTTTGGATTCTTCCCAGGCTGTAGGAAGCTGGACCGGAAGCATTGTCGATAGGTCTCTGGACCAAGCTCAGCTCTATGAAGAATGGTGGTCTTAACTTCCTGGTACATGGCGGTGCCCTCAGGGTTTGAGCTCTAGAAAGCAGCTTGACAGTCTCCAATCAGTAAGTTACCTAGAAAGGCAGCCCACCTGTCCTCTGGCCAGCTGGTCAGTCTAGCAGTCAGCACAAGATTCTTTAAGAAGGTATCAGCATCGTCTCCAGGAGTCATCTTTAGTAAGGTCATGGCTAAGGGAGGTGGATTAGTCACCACCGATTACACCGCCCGTGCCACTTGCATCAGTAGGGTGTTCTACTGAGCCACGTGCTCTTGCAGCACGTGGTGCTGGTTGATCTGAACCTGCAAAGCTTTTTGCAGCTGCTGCTGCCCAGTAGCCAGAGCCTGAATTACTTGCTCCAGATTTGCCTGTTTTCTGGGAAGGGGTAGTACTAGGCGAGATTCTCCAGGGAAAGGAGAATGAGAAAAAAAATTTTGCAGGCCTGTCTAGCCCTGCCTCACTTCTTGAACACTATCCCAGGTGGGCTACCCCCTTAGCCTGTTTGTAGCACTGTTAGGTGGGAAAGTAGGGAGGCCCCAGGAAACAGGGTGAAAAAAAAATTCTGTGTTTTATTTTTTTCTATACTATAACTATAACTATGGCCTGTGGTTCTCTCTTTAGGCCACCAAATCCCACTGTGTAGCGCTGGGCTGCCCATGGCATCTGGAACAACCAAGTTGCACAGCAAGACTTGGCTGTTCTGAGCAGGAACAAAGCTTTATTTACAAGAGTTTAAAATAAGTAGCAAACAAAACAGTAACTCACCTCACTTTAAACATCCAAGCAATTCATATGTACTCTGTATGGGTATACCATGGGCTCGATCCAGCTCCCTGGGGCCTTCCTAACCCTTCTGGGCCCTGTTCCTTTATACTGTTCAGAAGGGATCCTCCCAGGACCCTTAACCCTTTGCACACCTGCACCTTAAGATGGACTGGGGCAGATGGCTCTAGTCGGTATTTTAAGGTGGTTTGAGGGAGTCTTTTGTATACTCCCTCACAGTTGGGTTATTGCATCTCTGATATTATTGTCGTTTGGTCCATTTTGTCTATTTGTTTTGTTGGATTTGTGCTTTTATTGTACACTGCTTTAGATGACCAATGATAACTGGATATGCAGTTTAAGAATTTTTAAAATAAATAAACATGAGGGGTTTACACACCAGAAAAGGTCAATCAGCCAAACCAATTGCTGCAGCTTTTTGCAGAGTATACATTCCCTCTAATATGAGGAAAATGTGCCAACCCAAGAAGTTTGAATTAGGACATAAATCATTAGCATAGTTTACTACCTCATCAATTCTTTTCTGAAAAGTCATATAACAATTAGTTTGTAGAACGTTTATTGTTTTCGATGATTGAATTGTAACAATTAATGTACTCTTTTCCAATGACTGCCGGTAAATGGTGTCAAATATTTTTGCATTTCTTTTTTAAGCACTCCACAAGATATGAATTTGTAGAAATAAACACAGCAGGATATCCATACACACACTATCATATCCTTATAGTTCTTCAGTAAATAGATACTGTAAATTCTGACAGTAAAAACTCTTAGAAAAGCAAGTCTGTCTTCTATTTCCATTAAATCATATTCTCTTTCTGAAAGGAAAGATTGATAGATCTGTTAAATCATCTGGAATGTTTTATATATTTTCCTTCCCAGCTAATATTCACTTAAATCATGCCAGCCCTTCCCTTCTGACTTTGCCAAAAGAACAATTACATGGTCCCAAATCTTTACTCTGTGGCTGGCTGACATTTTCAGCATTTATAGCATCTCAAAGCAGTTCTCTCGTTACATTGAATAGGTCCAGCCCATTGAGATCCCAAGAGAGATCAAAAAGAAGATGTGAAAAGATGTCACTTTCTCGGGTTCTTTTCAAATGCATTAACTTTCTATTTTTGTACTTTTTTGGTCATAAAATTATTGTAGACCACACATACGATGTCTTCCATGGCAGCTGTGGATGAGGATAGAATCAACAACTGGTTCTAAAAATAAATCATTTGGCTTTTATTCATTCACATTCCATTTGACCACAGGAGGAAAAAGAGATATTCATTAGATATTAGTAAACAAAGAAATTGCTTGTCTTCATTAGAATGGGAGAAGTCGTCAAAGACATTCCATTTGTGTTTTTCACTTAGTTTGCAGACATTCCTGCAAACATATCTTCACTCAAATACATATGCTTCATTTATTTGCCTTCAGAAGCACTCAGACCCCAATATATTTACTTCTGCATCTTCAGATGAGAGCACTACTGCAGCCATGCAATTCCCTTTACTTCATATGAAAGCAAATTTGACCCATGGGGAGGATAATTTCCAAAGGCACTTAATTAAAGAAATAGGTATTTATCTCAAATTAATACCTGGTTGAAAATTGCTCCCTCATAGTGGCTAAACGTATGTGTGGGCTTTCACAGTATATATGCTTTTAGCTGGATTATAAAGCTTGTTCTCATGGGTGGGGGGGGGGGGGGGAGTGTTTAGGTCTGAGAGGAAAACAGCATATATAGATTTCATGTTCAAAACTATGTATGCTGTCTTGCCCACAATTAGCAGCACACAGAAATAGCAGGTGAAACGTGTGCAGCCATTTTGTACATGTACAGCTAGTTTTCAAAGGAAAAGTACCTGGGATGTTTCCCTTTAAAAATTAGTTGTAAGGATGCACATATTAAAGTATACACATACCTTGCAACAATGTGAGCTATTGAAAATTGTAACTTTGAAAAATAGGATAGAATAAATTTAACTCAATCAGATAAAAATATAAAAACAATTTTGAACAGCCTTCCCTTATTTTTAAACACTGTCTAAAATTACTGAAGCAAAAACATTTAAAAGGGACAATGCCACTTTTTTCTTCTGAGGAGTCCAGCACACATCCTTTAAAAGACAATTTACCTTACTGTCATGTTAATATATAACCTATATGACCATCACGCCATTTCTCTTATCCTTTTATTTACTACTTATATATTGAAATCCTAGCTCAGTATAAGGCAGTGGGCAAAAAAGCTACTAGAATGATGAGTTATTTGGAAAGGAATGGAGATAAACTCTGAATATCATATTGCCTCTGTATCAAACTATGGTGTGATTAAGCCTTATGAATTATGTGCAGTTCCAGTCGCTCCATCTCAAGAAAGATAAAGCAGAAATAGAAAAGGTACACAGAAGAGTAACAAAATAATAAAGGGGATGGAACAACTCCCTTATGAAGAAAGGCTAAACAGATTAAGGCTTTTTGGCTTAAGGAACAGATGACTGAGAGGGGAAATGATAGAGCAGGGTCCTCAAAGGTTGCAAACCAGTCTGATTTTCAGGATATCCCTATTGAATATACATGAGATAGATACAATCGCAGCAAAGAGCATGAAAATTTATCTCATGTATATTCATTGGGTTATCCTGAACCTGACTGATATATATAACCCTCAACAGCTGGAGATGGACATTACTGTGGTAGAGGTTTATAAAATCATGAGTGGGATGGAACAGGAAAACAAGAAATTATTTCCCTTTCAAATGGTACTAGGATTAGGTGCACTCCATTAAACTAGTAGATAGCAACATAAAATACATTGGAGAAAATATTTTTTCACTCAATGCCCAAGGAAAATTGTGGAATTTGTTGATAGAAAATGTTGGCAAGGCATCTGGCATAACCCCTTAAAAGGGGTGAATAAGTTCCTGGACGAAAAGTCCATAAACAAATTATTAGCCAGGTGGATTCAGGGAAAGCCAACGCTTATCCTTGAAGTGAGCAATAATGAAATGACATTACTTTTTAAAAACTGCTGGGCACGTCCAAATGACTCAGATTGGCTGCATCAGAGGCAGGATGGTGTGCTCAGTGAACCTTTGATCTGATTTAGCATGGCACATCTTATGTTCTTACTTCTTCTATTTTATTTCTTTGGCTAGGAAGATAGCTCTCATCCTCTTCTCCTTACTTGTATTCCTAGGTAGTATGTTATGTTTTCCCAGTCTTTTGCCTTGAAATCTTGGCTTAATGCTCTTTTGCAATTTACATATGAGGTCTGGTTTTTCTGTAACTTTAAATCCCAGTGGCTGTTCCATGTGCATTTCTTCATTTAGAATGCCATATAGGAATGCTGTTTTCATATCCATATGTTTAACTTTCATTCCCTTGTAAGCTACTATACTAAGTAATGGTCTTAGTGTTGTATGATTAACTACTGATACAAATGTCTCTTCATGTCTTCTCCATATTTTTGTAAGTATCCTTTCACAATGATTCAGGCTTACTTCTGCTAGACTTTTCCTTCTGAATTTTACTTAACTTTAAATGTCCATTTTTATCCTATTGTATTTCTATTCGATAGTATCTGAGTGAGAATCCAGGTTTAATTTTCATACATGAACTATATTTTTTCCTCCACTGCCTTTAGCAGCTTGTTGGCCTATTCTTCAGACATATGTGAGATATCTTCCCAGAATTGAAAAAAGAAAAAAAGCAGCGCTGAAACTGGGAAGAGATGATGAATTTGAAAAGAATAAAAGGTCTGAGGGACCCGCCCCTCCCCCGACGTCATCGCTCACGGAACTGATCCATTAAACGTGCCAAGCCAGCAGGCGCCGCGCGCTGTGCGTCACACGCCAAAGGGGCGCGACAAAGGGGCATTCCCCTTTGTGCACTCCTTTGTGCATCCCCTAGTTTTAAATATTCCCCTTGTTATCTTTTATCCCTTGTTAACAATTTCTTCTTTATAATTGTTTTACATTTCTGACAAAGGTAATGTATGCTTTTTAGTATAATTTGTTGATTGTTCTATGTAACACTCACAGGCAAAGTTATGTTTTATTGTAAACCGGTGTGATTTGTATTTTATACAGGAATGTCGGTATATAAAAGTTAAAAATAAATAAATAAATAAATGTTGACTTTGTAGAATAGGCAAAGAGGCAGTTTGTCTTTGGCCATCATGGTTGATTGCCTGAGTTTATTTTATTTTCATTGTTTGGCTTTCTGAATACATACAAACCTTCCTTAGCTCTTGTATATCATTCTATTTCCCTTCTAATTATGCCAATTGTTTTATCACTAGGAATGAAACATTTCCATTTTGCTTTTAATTTTCCCTTTTTTTGCCTTCGATTCCTTTGTAGTTTGGTGGTACAAGTGCTTCTAAGTATTTAAATAAGGCGTAATAATGATTGACATGTGGGCCAGTGATTTTGACTTCTTGATCTTAGTTCGAACTGAAATCACAGTAAGAGTAAGTTTAGTGATTTCCATCACCCAATTCTAGAAGCTATTGATGTCAGGAGAAGGATCTTACAAAATCTGAAAAGGTCACTACACAATTCTAGATGTTGCTGATATAAGGAGAAAAAAGATATAATTGCGATGGAGAAGGTACAGAGAAGGGCTACCAAAATGATAAAGGGAATGGAACAACTCCCCTAAGGGAAAGACTAAAGAGGTTAGGACTTTTCAGCTTGGAGAAGAGACGACTGAGGAGGGATATGATAGAGGTGTTTAAAATCATGAGAGGTCTAGAACGGGTAGATGCGAATCGGTTATTTACTCTTTCGGATAGTAGAAAGACTAGGGGGCACTCCATGAAGTTAGCATGGGGCACATTTAAAACTAATCGGAGAAAGTTCTTTTTTACTCAACGCACAATTAAACTCTGGAATTTGTTGCCAGAGAATGTGGTTCGTGCAGTTAGTATAGCTGTGTTTAAAAAAGGATTGGATAAGTTCTTGGAGGAGAAGTCCATTACCTGCTATTAAGTTCACTTAGAGAATAGCCACTGCCATTAGCAATGGTTACATGGAATAGACTTAGTTTTTGGGTACTTGCCAGGTTCTTGTGGCCTGGATTGGCCACTGTTGGAAACAGGATGCTGGGCTTGATGGACCCTTGGTCTGACCCAGTATGGCATTTTCTTATGTTCTTAAAGACTTCACAAATCTGAAAATGTATAATATGCATTATAATGAAGCTGATACTATAAAATAACATTCTAAAATCTTGCATAAGCTGAGTTTTATTTGGTTTTCTGAAGATGTGCAGAGCCTCTGAGATGTAAGAAATAATTAGTCTTACATGTTTTATCTGACATTTAAATCAGATAAAATAAGGTTTAACTTCATGTAAAGAGAGCAGAATATCTACACCTTTTTTAAGATGGATAATAATTTTTATTATAGCTAGCAGCATAAGATATAATGGTTTTTATATGATAGATATTTTGTTTGGTTTCACAGAGTAATTCACTCTTGTTCCAAAGGTCATAAAAACACCTGTGTCTAGCCCAAAGTTAATGTGCACATCTCAAATACATTGCCAATTTAAAGTAGTATTTTAGCCAATTAACCTTATGCTGATCAGGAGTGCATGAAGACATCTCAAGGCTTTCTCACTATCCACTGCAATTGGGTTGTCCTTCTCAAAGGATCTGGTCAGAGTCCTGTCTTGTGGCATAGAGGACAATCAGCTGGACCTCTGGTGGGAAAACAACACGTTTACACCACAATCCCAGGGTGGTAGCAGACCCAGAGCTGACAGAAGACTCTGTCAGTTGTGCAGGCAGAGTACAGGAGTGAAGACTAACTTAGCCTGCAAAAGCTTGTGCAAGAATGAGATCGCCAAGTACTTCCAAAGTTAATGAAATAGTACTGTGCTAAACTGGGAGCCCAGTCTCAAAGCCTGCTATGAAGTTTCATTAAAAGTCTCATGAAAAGTCTTGGATATGAAGTCCCATTTATGTGAAGTACATGCGTGAAGGCTATATGTGTGAAGTCCAAAGTCTTTTTCTTCATCAGGACTTCATGCATATGTATAAAATCCAAAAGTCGATACTGATTGAATATTACCACAATCTACTGGCATAGGATTGGTGGGTTTATGATATGACTTCTTAGCTGGTGTATATACACAGATTCTTAAATGAATGATAACATTGGCTGGAAGACATCTGGTGAATGGAAGTTTACCTCATGACTAGATACAAAGTATGTCAAGGCCACAAGCTCAGCAAGTATGTATTTGGTGGTACCAGCTAAATTATAAGGTAAAGACAGATTGCTTGATATGGAGGACAATAGCAGCTTCTTCTCCTCAGAGCAGTTCTCACTGACATTCACATTAAAACTGTAGGGACTATCACATAGCTCAACTTCCATCTTGTCTTACTCAGGTCTGTATACAGTTTGGATCAATTGTACATGCCTCTTTAAGATGACTGGTTTATCCCTACAGAGATACCTTTGTTTAACATAAGATATGATTACATTTATTTGCCAAGTCTCTGATTACTTTGCTGCAGTAACGTTTTCTGTCCTGAATTTGTATTACTAAACTCCTAAAAACTGTATTGACTAACTTAATGGTACCCATTGATTGATGAAAAAGTTTTGTCTATCTTCTTAATATCCTCCAAAGGTAGTCATTTACCAAATTCATTGATATCAATTGAAGAGTGTGCTTTAGTTAGTTTCATGATATTCACTAATGAGAACACTAATTCAAATTTTATATCTGTTAAAAAAAAGTGTATTACTCATGTAACCTCTATGCTGATTGTACTTGGGATAGTGGTAGCAAAGGTTATATCTCAAATAAAGTTTCAGGTGGTAAACTTTCTATACTGTTAAAGTATTTTAAACTTCCGGGTTCCCTAAGTAAAGATAACTTTCAAGGCTCTTCGCATTGCAACATTTAATTCTCAGTTCTTGATAAAGCACATTACTTTAACTGAGATGTTCTGAAATGATTAAGCTATTCTTTAGAGCAATGGTACAATTGCTTTAAATCAATTTGTGATTTCTCACAGACTTGCTTAAGTTTAAGATGTTAAAGCCAATTGATTCAGTCTTTAATCTGATTTTTCTCCCATCCCTTTGACACAGGGCAAGTTAATTCTTCCCTTCAAGTATTAAAAGTGAAATCCATTTTGGACAGTCCTTTATCCCCTATCTCTCCATGTAGTTTTCTCCTCTGAACTCCTTAGTTTCTTCATAGTATCTGAATAGAACCAAGTATATTCCTCTTCTCCCTTCCAGTATCAGAATGATACTCCTGTTACTCCTCTTCTCCAAATCTCCAGTAGATATTCACGGGCCCTACTGGGAGTCTTGCCCAACTCCTTTATCCCCTTGCCTTCTTCTCTATTGGATGGCTGCAATTCATCCCTCCTCTGGATAATGACAATCCACAGTTTCCTTTTCAATGAAGAGACCTCTATGTTTTAAGGTTCAGGAACTTAAACTTTGAATAGATAGGGAAGGTAGACTAAAACTACCATATGTAAATGTAACTGAAAATATCCATGGAAGTTCAACAACTTCAATTAATTAGAAAATCAGGGGATAGTCCTAAACAAACTGCTCCTAAGAAATGAAACAGAAAATCCACACCCAAGATGATGGTCTGGCTTTATATATCAGAGGAACCTATCAAATACTCTTTTGCACATAGTGTAGCTATAACATAGTAACTTATTAAATGTTGGCAGAAAAAGACCCAAGTGGTCCATCCAGTCTGCCCAGTAAGTTTTTTTTTAAATATTTTTTAGTGTGGTAATTATCACTTCTTGCAGATTACCTCTTTTCTTTTTTAATTATTTATTAAGTTTCATCTTTAGCCATAGGATCCTCTATGTTACGATTCCTCCTGTGGCTGTGCCACAGGAGGCATCTCACCTTTTCTGGAGGCCGCTCCAAAGCCAGGGCCTCGCCTACAAACTATCCAGGATTTGCTTCAGGGCCTTTGAGGTCATTGGGGCCTGCCTGAAGCTTGCTTGGGTCTGTATGGACTTCCTGGTTTGGGGTCACGCCCTTCCCTAGGGGCCTGCCCACAGCACTTCTCAGTTATAGGGCTAGCTAGGTGTGGCCCATCCAAACTCCTCCCAGGGAGTTGCCTGTCTACAACAGTATAAAAGGATCTTCATTTCAGTTCTTGTTTGCCTTTGGATTGAATCTCACAATTGCCAATCGATCTAGGTCCTCCGTGGTCTCCTGTTGCTTTGATGGCTTCATGTTCAGTGTCTTCATGTTCCTTGTTCCAGCTCTTCCTGATGTTTTGTTTCCTGTGCTCTTGAGCCTTCTGTTCTGCCGGCTCTTTGGTTCTCCGGGTGACGCATCTCCATCATTGGAGTTGCCTGCAGTGGACTCATGTCCTGCGCTCCTGAGCCTTCCTGACCTGCAAGCCCCTGTAGTTCTCCGGATGACATCGACTCCATCCTTGGAGTCTCACCTCGGCTGGATTCCTTTCCTGTGCTCGTCCCGCTCTCCTCGTGGTCCATGACCAGCCTCCTTGGGCAGTGTAGGGCGCGCAGTGGGACAGGGTGGTCCGCGACCAGCCCATTGGGTCCACCCGTGAAGGTGGACTGTGTAGGTCACCCTGAGAGACAGTGCCAATGTCTGCCTTCCCAGCTTCTCACCATGTTTGTGGTGTCTTCGCATCAGCCCTCGTCTGTGGTGCCGTCACGTCAGCCCTCGTCTGTTGTGCCGTCGCGTCAGCCCTCGTCTGTGATGTCACCACGGCCCGAAGAAAAAAGTTGCGTTTAAACGTGCAGGTGCTCCTCCTCTTTCCTGAATGCGCGGCCCCGGAAGAAAACATCGCTGCAAAATGAGGCCGCATCAAGGCGAGCTTGCCTCAAACTGCAGCCACGGCAAAGACCCAAGACCCCTGGCTATCTACTTCCCCTGTCAAGAAGGGCTGAGTCTGGACAGGGATTACCAAGTCCCCACTCGCCCTGCTCCAACCGAGGGATAGCCCAAGAAGGAACCTAACACCTCGGGGAGCCAAACTCTCTTCTTATCTTTTTTTTTTTTTTTTTAAACAATTCCAGACTGCAGGTTTGCACCTCTACCATCTGCTGGAGACAGAGAAATACAGGTCAATACTGAAGGACTGCAGGTGGCACTCCCATTTATGTAGCAGTGCCTCAAAGTTTTTTTCTCTGCCTCCATCTGCTGGTAGGGATGCATAAACCCTCTCGTCTGGACTGATCTGGGGTACTAACAGGAACCTATTTCCTTAAAAGTTGAAATGAAATGCCTAATGTCTCTTTTGCCCTGTATGTTTGTCTTGATTATATTGTAAGCTCTACTGAGTAGGGACTGTCTCTTATATGTTTTGGTAGAGTGCTATGTACTTCTAGTAGCACTATGGGAATGATAATTAGTAGTAGAAACTGGTTTGTACCTTTAGGAATCACTGTCCCATGGGTCCATGTCATCACTAAGAACATAAGAAATTGTCATACTAGATCAGACCAAGAGTCAATCAAGCCCAGCATCCTGTTTCCAACAGTGACCAAACCCAGCATTCCTGTTTCCTGTTTCCCACAGTACCCAAACACTAAGTAGACCCCATGCTACTGATGCTACGATTAGACAGGCTATTCCCTAAGTCAGCTTGATTAATAGCAGTTAATAGACTTATCCAAACCTTTTTTAAACCCAGCTACACTAACTACACTAACCACATCCTCTGGCAACAAATTCCAGAGCTTAAGCTGAGTGAAAAATAACTTTCTCTGATTAGTCTTAATGTGCTACTTGCTAACTTCATGGTATGCCCCCTAGTCCTTCTATTAAACGAAAGTGTAAATAACCGATTCACATCTACTCGTTCAAGATCTCTCATGATTTTAAAGACCTCTATCATATCCCCCCTCAGCTGTCTCTACTCCAAGCTGAATAGCCCTAACCTCTTCAGCCTTTCCTCATAGGGGAGCTGTTCCATCCCCTTTTTCATTTTGATCACCCTTCTCTGTACCTTCTCCATGGCAACTATACCTTTTTTGGGGTGCGGCGACCAGAGTTGTACACAGTACTCAAGGTGCGGTCTCACCATGGAGTGATATAGATGCATTCTGACGTTCTGTTTTATTCACTCCTAATAATTCCTAATATTCTGTTTGCTTTTTTGACTGCCGCAGCACACTGAGCTGATGATTTCAATATATTACCCACTATGATGCCTAGATCTTTTTCCTGCATGGTAACTCCGAATATGGAACCTAACAGCTGTAACTACAGGAATGTTTATTTCCCTTTAAATTTCATCTTCCATTTGGATGCCCAATCTTCCAGAATCGCAAGGTCCTCCTGCAATGTATCACAATCCATTTGTGATTTAACTACTCTGAATAATTTTGTATCATCTGCAGATTTGATAACCTCACTCATCATATTCATTTCCAGATCATTTATAAATATATTGAAAAGCACAGGTCCAAGTACAGATCCCTGAGGCACTCCACTGTTTACCCTTTTCCTTTTTTTTTTTCAAAATAATTTTTATTGGAAGGATACATGAATAGGCAGTGAATCCCACACTCAGTAGATACAACCAATATACTAAACATCCAATACAACACAAGTTGTTTAAACAAACTAACAACAACAGAGACCTCCCTCATAACTACAGCCTATCTGTTTTTTCTGTTTTCTCCCCATACCAGTTCCCCTCATACTACTAACATTTGCACCTCACTTTGCCTCATGCACACCACACGCCATTCACACCACCACACACTACCTTCCCTCCCCTTCCCCCCTCCACCCCCTAAGCCCCCTCACTCTACTGAGACCCTGGGTTGCACCATTCAAGCTCATAGCCACTTGCCCGCAGCCCTTCTTGAACAGCTGTCGGCATCAGAAGAACACAAGCCTGCCAGCAGGCCCAGTACAGTTTATCCGACTTCCGCTTGCCCAGTACAAAGTCTAAATGTTCAAGTTGGAGAAACGAGGCCATTCGCTGAAACCAGGACAGGACTGATGGGAACCCGTCCCGGGCTGTCCAGTTGTTTACCCTTTTCCACTGAGAAAATTAGCCATTTAATCCTACGCTTTGTTTCCTGTTTTTTAACCAGTTTGTAATCCACAAAAGGACATCGCCTCCTGTCTCATAACTTTTTAGTTTTCTTAGAAGCCTTTCATGAGGGACTTCGTCAAATGCCTTCTGAAAATCCAAATACACTACATCTACTGGTTCACCTTTATCCACATGTTTATTAACCCCTTCAAAAATATGATTTGTGAGGCAAGACTTCCCTTAGGTAAAGCCATGCTGACTTTGTTCCATTAAACCATGTCTTTCTATATGTTCTGTGATTTTGATCTTTAGAACACTTTCCACTATTTTTCCTGGCACTGAAGTCAGGCTCACTGGTCTATAGTTTCCTGGATCGCCCCTGGAACCCTTTTTAAATATTGGGGTTACATTAGCCACCCTCCAGTCTTCAGGTACAATGGATGATTTTAATGATAGGTTACAAAATTTACCTAATAGATTTGAAATTTCATTTTTTAGTTCCTTCAGAACCCTGGGGTGTATACCATCCAGTCCAGGTGATTTACTACTCTTCAGTTTGTCAATCAGGCCTACTTCATCTTCTAGGTTCACCGTGATTTGGTTCAGTTCATCTGACTCATCACCCTTGAAAACCATCTCTGGAACTGGTATCTCCCCAGCATCATCATTGGTAAACACAGAAGCAAAGAATTCATTTAGTCTTTCTGCAATGGCCTAAACTTCCCTAAGAGCCCCTTTAACCCCTCAGTCATCCAACCGACTCCCTTATAGGTTTCTTGCTTCGGATGTATTTTAAAAACTTTTTATTATGACTTTTTGCCTCTACGGCCAACATCATTTCAAATTCTCTCTTAGCCTGCCTTATCAGTGTTTTACACTTAACTTGACAATGCTTATGCTTTTTCCTATTTTCTTCAGATGGATCCTTCTTCCAATTTTTGAAGGAATTTTTTTGTCTAAAATAGCCTCTTTCAGCTCACCTTTTAACCTTGCTGGTAATCGTTTTGCCTTCCTTCCACCTTTTTTAATGCATGGAAGACATCTGGACTGCGCATCTAAGATTGTATTGTTATAACTATTTATATTTTTCCAAACAAACAGAGAAAAGTACATAGAAGCAATAACTCATATTGCAGTGAGGTACATGGCAAAAGATAGTACATATGGGAGCAAACGATTGAGGGACAATAGAAGTGGAAATAAAAAAATAACCCTAAGTGGCACCACAAATTAGCTTAAGTATCATTCAAATAATCAAGATATGGCCCCCAAGTACTGGTAAATTTAGCCTGCTCACCCTTAAGACTGTATCGTAGCTGTTCCAGATCAGCAATAGCCTGTATTTGTGAGCGCCAGTGAGGCATACTAGGGGTGACTTTTTTTTATGAATGAGAGTGATCGTAGCATCAGCCATAGTGCCCAGGGAATGCCCCCCACCACCAGTAGGGAACCCATCAGGGCCAGGACATTTACCCTCCAGTAACAACTTGATAGCTGCCTGAATTTCAAGCAGAGAAATTGGGGCCACCATAAGATTCTATTTTTAAACAATGTCTACACCTGTTGTACACTTTTAACCTCTGCAGCTGCACCTTTCAGTTTTTTTCTATTTCGCTCATTTTATCAAAGTTTCCCTTTTGAAAATTTAGTGTTAGAGCTGTAGATTTACATACTGACCCCTTCCAGTCATTAGTTCAAATTTTATCACGTTATGATCACCATTGCCAAGTGGCCCCACCACTATTACCTCTCTCACCAAATCTTGCGTTCTACCAAGAATTAAATCTAAAATTGTTCCCTCTATCGTTGGTTCCTGAAACAATTGCTCCATGAAGCAGTAGTTTATTCCATCCAAGAACTTTGTCTCTAGCAAGTCCTGATGTTACATTTACCCAGTCAATATTGGGGTAATTGAAATCTCCTATTACTGCACTGCCAAATTTATTAGCTTCCCTGATTTCTCTTAGCATTTCATCATCTGACCATTTTGGCCAGGTGGACGGTAGTATACTCCTATCACCGTACTCATACCCAACACACATGCGATTTCAACCTATATAGATTCTAATGAGTATTTAGTCTCTTGTATGATCTTTATACTGTTGGACTCTATAGCCTCCTGGATATAAAGTGCCACACCCTCCAAGTTGATCCTATCATTGCGATATAATTTGTATCCTGATATAGCACTGTTCCGTTAGTTATCCTCCTTCTACCAAGTCTCTGTGATGCCAGTTATGTCTATCTCATCATTCACCACTATACACTCTGACTCTCCCATCTTACTTCTTAGATTTCTGGCAATGGCATACAGACATTTCAAAGTGTGTTTTTTATTTGTATTAACAACCTGCTTTCAGATGATAGGGATAATTTGGATTCTTTACTTACAGGCACATGGACTACGTTTGCATTTATTGGAACCTCTCTGTTGGGATGCCATAGCTCTCCTATTTCATTAGTATCCTTCAAAGATACATTCCTCCGAACCATTTAAAAGCTGCTCTATCTCCTTTTTAAAAGTTAGTGCCAGCAGCCTGATTTCATTCTGGTTTCCCAGTTTCTTACAAAACTGAATCCCTGCTCCCTGCATCATCGTCTCATCCATGAATTGAAACCCGAGAGCTTTGCCTGCCTCTGAGGACCTGCACCTGGAATGGGCAACATTTCAGAGAATGCCACCCTGGAGGCTCCAGATTTCAGCTTTCTACCTGAAATCCTAAATTTGGCTTCCAGAACTTCTCTCCCACATTTTCCTATGTCATTGGTGCCCATATGTACCTCGGCAGCCAGCTCCTTCCTAGCACTGTCTATAATCCTATCTGGGTGACGCGTGAGGTGTGCCGCCTTCGCACCAGGCAGGCAAGTTACCAGGCAGTCCTCATGTCCACCAGCCACCCAGCTAGCTACATTTATGATGGTCGACCTAACCCTTCCCTCCTGGGCAGTAGCCCTAGGAGTCTTGTACTCAGTGCAAGAGGACAACGCATCACCTGGAGAGCAGGTCCTTGCTACAGGATCATCACTTCCTGCTACACCAAGATGATGTTCTCCAACCGTGAGACTTTTCTGATCCAAGGCAGCACCGGGTGACGTGTGAGGTGTGCCACCGTCGCACCAGGAAGGCAGGTTACCAGGCAGTCCTTCCGTTCATCAGCCACCCAACTATCTACATTTATTATGGCCGACCTAACCCTGCCCCCCGGTACTGTAGAGGTTACATGGGGTAAATCAATCAGGAGCCTGAGTTTTTTTTTTTTAATTTAATTTTATTTATATTCCAACTTTCAGCACTTCAAAGTGGATGACATTCAGGTACTGTAGTTATTTCTCTATTCATAGTGGGCTCACAATCTGACCCTGAGGCCACAAGGAGTGGTGACAGTGGTATTTAAACCCTGGCTTCCCACTGCTCTAACCCTTAGTCTTTTATAGCCAGCGAGCAGAGGTGTTTCAGGGATGGAGCTGAGGCAGAGCTGGAGGGGCGGAGTCAGCAGAATTTCAAATGTCTCTCTGGTACAGCACAAAAGTCGAGCCACGCACTTGGAAAATTATTGTTGGTGATGAGCAGGAGTTTTACTTGTTATTTGCCTGATATATTGAGAGAAGGTTTTTTTATTCAGATGATCTTCAGCCGGTCAGCAGGCGGCAGTATAAGAGCGCAGAGTTCCACCGGCACCAGGAGCTGGAGCTGAGGGGATGAATCCCAGGACCAATGTCTTCACCCTGCTGCTAAGTTCTGAGAGAGAGAGACTGTAACACTGAGAGAGAGATGCTCGTTTCAGCAGACATTGCACTGCTGCTGAGGATCTGTTAGAGGGATAGAACGGGCTGAGAGAATGAGAGTTGGAATTAGCAGAAAGAGAGAGAGAGACCTGTTTCAGCTGGGAAGTACAGCTGTGGGTTGACAGGAAAAGGTTACACAGCACCCTCATATCTGACTAGGAAGGAAGCAGCATTTCACTCTGGAGACAAACTGTTAAGTACCAGCAGTTACTGCTCCTTTCCTTTTTTCCTCTTTGCTGTTTGCAGTTTTCCAAGCCTTTTGAGTTAACTGTAAATCCTTTTCTTATATATTATAACATTCATTTATTAGCACTGTTTCTGTGAATGATTAGTGACAGGTAAGTTAGTGCTGGGTATCAGCAGGGTCCTGCACCAAGTCTCACATTTCTTTCAGGTTTTTGTGTCAGGTAGAGCTGGAGTAACCAACAAGCATCTGAATCAGTGAGGAGGTCTTCTGACCACAGATTGTGCTAATAAATAAACATTTGACTGCTATATAGTGATTCCTCAGTTGTTATATTTATTGTTTTGTCTTTTCTGGGTCTCTTTTCTAAGGTCTAAGCACCTCCCAGAGGAGGACCTAGTTTAGGGTAGTGAGTGGACTAAACCATTTGCTATGGCTCATTGGAGTAACTATAGAGGGCAGACAGTTCCCTATGATCTGAGGGACTCCTCGTCTCTGAGAAATCACTGATTAGCACTGTGAAATCCCTGAATACCAACAAAATGTTTCTTCATTTATATTTATAAACTAATAGGTCCATTCAGCGGTGCTGAGAGCAGGAAGTTAGCTGGACTTACCCAGGTACGGGTTCCCGCTGGATAGACCCAAAGACAGTGGAGTAAGTTTATCTATCTCACTTCAGGGCTGCTACCCAGCTAAACATAAGCCACACACCCGGTCATCTCTTTTTATCCAGGTAAGTTAGCCATTCATTGGCCCACAATTTTAACACTTTGCGGTTTGTCCAGCTAAATTCCAAACTCAGCCGGACAAATCCGCTGACCAAGCACCTTTAAAAGTATTACAGGGCACGAAGCGATGTTTGCAAAGTCTCCTTACCGGTTTTTTTTCTTCGAAGCGCATGCACTGCAATCAGACCAAACACACACGGGATGTCAAGGAGAAGTAAGGGAAAGGAAAAGGGGAAAGGGGAAGCATAAACAAGACAGAGAAAGGGGAGGAAAAGTAGAGAACAGCAAAGGCAGGTGGGCAGAGAGGAAGGAGGAGGGAGATATAGAGAAGGGAGGCATGGGCTAGGGGAGAGGAGGGAGAGCATTGGAAGGAGGGTGGGAGGAGTTGATACAATAACAGGAAGGAGCAAAGGAGAAAAAGATGGAAGGGGGAACAGGAGATAAGGCTGGGAGATTGATGGGAGAGGGAGGAGGGGAGATGCAGAGGGGGAGGCATGGGGTAGAAGAGAGGAGAGAGAGCACAGGGAGCAGTGGAAAGAGGGATGGGAGTAGCTGCACCGGTGCTGAAGTTTGCAGGACGAGCGGAACCGGAAAGAGAAAGAAAGGAGATATGTGAGCCTTTCCTGATGTCCTACTCTCCATCTGAGGTACAGGCATTGATATTGGTTATCACAAAGTTAATTGTGCCCATTTCTGTATTCAAAGTAAGGGGTAAGTTTTCAGAAGAGCTGCTAAGTGACCACAAGAGTTGATTCCGTTTACTGGATAAATTTTCAATCACAGCTTGGCGGCTGGAAATATTCCCAAATTTAGCTTAGCCGGTTCAGCACTGAGAAGCCTCCTGAATACTTACCCTGAGCAGCTCCAGAGGATCTAACCTCACTGAAGGGCCTGTCCCTTAATCTAAAAAAAATACCCACCTCTACCCTGACTCCCAATCGCTCGGTCATTTTTGATGCAGGCTTGTCTTCGTCTGTTAAAGAAAGGTTCAAACTTTAAATTGTGTAAGGCTGAATGCACATCACCATTATATCCAGCTTATGGCAAGCTTCCAAGTTCTCATTCCCTGTTGATTGTAACTTTCTGACTTATTCCTACCTATTGTTTATCCTTCGTTTACTTGAATTTGAATTGTTACCCCAGTTATACCCTTGTTATATGTAAACCGATCCGATATGGTTATTTACTATGAGGGTCGGTATAGAAAACTGTTAAATAAATATACAGGGAGGACAATAATGAAAGCCATTTCTGGGGATAAAGTGCTCTTTTATCCACAGAAATAGGCTATTTGATTACTGTCCATCCTCTACACAAGTAAAGGTAGGAGCATATAACAAGGTATATTTCTGGTTTGGAGTTCGGACAGGGGGAAAACTATATGCTACCCAGCTAAACATAAGCCCCACACCCAGTCATCCCGTTTTATCCAGGTAAGTTAGCCATTCATTGGCCCACAATTTTAACACTTTGCGGTTTGTCCAGCTAAATTCCGAACTCAGCTGGACAAATCCGCTGACCAAGGACCTTTAAAAGTATTATAGGGCACAAAGCGATGTTTGCAAAGTCTCCTTACCGTTTTTTTTTTCTTCGAAGCGCATGCACTGCAATCAGACCAAATACACACGGGATGTCAAGGAGAAGTAAGGGAAAGGAAAAGGGGAAAGGGGAAGCATAAACAAGACAGAGAAAGGGAGGAAAAGTAGAGAACAGCAAAGGCAGGTGGGCAGAGAGGAAGGAGAAGGAAGATATAGAGAAGGGAGGCATGGGCTAGGGGAGAGGAGTGAGAGCAGAGAGAGCATTGGAAGGAGGGTGGGAGGAGTCGATACAATAACAGGAAGGAGCAAAGGAGAAAAGATGGAAGGGGAGAACAGGAGATAAGGCAGGGAGATTGATGGGAGAGGGTGGAGGGAAGATAGAGAGGGGGAGGCTTGGGGTAGGGGAGAGCAGAGGGAGCAGTGGAAAGAGGGGTGGGAATAGTTGCACCGGTGCTGAAGTTTGCAGGATGAGCGGAACCGGAAAGAGAAAGAAAGGAGATATGTAAGCATTTCCTGATGTCCTACTTTCCATCTGAGCTACAGGCATTGATCTTGGTTATCACAAACAGGCCAATACAGTAAGGTGCGGTAGAAAGAGGTGCATTAGTGCCGGGCGCACCTGCGTTTGCTGCACGCACAGTTCGGATCACATACCGCTCGAGACTGTATTTAAATGGCAATCTTTGCATGCCTTGAAGGCTTTATACATAAGCAACACGAAATCAGACGAAAAAGAAGAGTCTGAAGACAAATCTGTCTGATCCCCCTCAGGGACCTCTGGATTGGCAGCACAGCTGGGTCTCGCAGGTCTGTCCCCCTTAGGGACTCTGCGTTGTGGTGACAATCGCGGTGGAGGGTCGTCCTCCCCCCGTGCCGCTGGCGCCTTGGGGCGTTCCCACGGGAACGGGTCGGCACTTGAAGAATGTAAGTCCCCAAATGCTCCGGTCACTGTTTGGACCCTCACCAGGTCCCTGCCTGTGGCCGCAGAGACTCCCTTGGCTCCGGAGAGGCAATCGGAACACAAATTGTCCCAGGACAGTTGCGCCCGGGCGGTGCCGCAGGCCCTACAAGCGGCCCGATGCGGCATGCTGCAGCAAAAAACAGCCCCGAAAATCGCTCGGAAGGTGGCGAAAATGGCGCGCAAGCACCCAAATGCGACCGGAAGGGAAGGAGAATGAAGCCCCGACAGAACACACAAAAAAAAATTTTAACTTTTTTTTTTTTTTAAATATACTCGCCCAATAGTCTCCGGGTCCTGGACCTACTGGGGGGAGTGAGACGGGCTCCCCGGTATCACCCCCAGTCACGAATTCACGCTGGCAGGAGGGTAAAGCACCCCACACCTCAGCGGCCTCGGAAACCAGGGGGGATGGTCCCCTCCGGACCTCACAACCCCCTGGGAGGCGGGAGACTGGACCTGCAGGCAAACCACTGCGCTCCTATACCTTATTCTAACTTTATCCTTCTTTTTACCCAGCTAACAATACTATCTAGAACTGAAAAACTAGGCCTCAGCACAGACTGTAGGTTTTGCACCTCCTCCACCTGCTAGGAGACAGAGGAATACTGCCAGACTGTAGGTGGCACCAGCCTAGATAAGGCATAGCTTTGTTTGATAAACTTCTGTCTCCAACTGCTAGAGGGGGGGCAAAACCCAGGAGTCTGGACTGATCCGGGTACGTACAGGGAATTTAGCTTAGCCAGTTCAGCACTAAGGAGCCTCCTGAAAACTTAGCCTGAGCAGTTCCAGAGGATCTAACCTCACTGAAGGGTCTGTCCCTTATCTAAAAAAAATACCCACCTCTATCCTGACTCCCAATCGCTCGGTCATTTTTGATGCAGGCTTGTCTTCGTCTGTTAAAGAAAGGTTCAGACTTTAAAATGTGCAAGGCTGAATTCACATCACCATTATATACAGGGAGGACAATAATGAAAGCCATTTCTGGGGGTAAAGCGCTCTTTTATCCACAGAAATAGGCTGCTTGATTACTGTCCATCCTCTACACAAGTAAAGGTAGGAGCATATAACAAGGCATATTTCTGGTTTGGAGTTCGGATAGGGGGAAAACTATATGCAGAGTTTTCCTTTAACACTGTGCCCTCACAAAAAGCAGGCAGGGGTATTTTTGAGGGGGCAATAAACAAAGCAAATCTAGATGTGTACTTTTGCATTCCTTATCACCTCAGGTTAAAATTCAGATGGGATTAGCCAGACCTTGCATACTTTGATTATTTAGGTCAAGGCTGGGAAACATCCAGACCCAGATGAGACCCACAGCTCAGTCCCAGGCAGCCACTGCCAGAGCCCCAAACCAGAGGTTCATGGAGGGAGCTTTTGCTCCGTGTCTCTGACTCCCCCTCCCCCTCCCCCCATAATCAAATGTTCACGGCAGGAGTGAGCATGATCTGCTGCCACAGCTTGGGTTCATTTCCCCACCTTGTCCTTGAATTAAATATTCATAAGGACTGGAGAGTGGCACGAGAGCTCCTGCCTCATCCTTGGCTCCTTCCTGCAGCCTCCCACCCCAAGAAAAACTGAGAGAGGCAAGACTCGCTTTCAATTGCTTCCCCTCCCCCTTTATAATCCCACACAATGTTTGTTTTGGTTAAATAAAGGCCGAGGTTTATTATAACTAGGGATGTGAATCGTGTCCTCGATCGTCTTAACGATCGATTTCGGCTGGGAGGGGGAGGGAATCGTATTGTTGCCGTTTGGGGGGGTAAAATATCGTGAAAAATCGTGAAAAATCAAAAAAACGTAAAATCGCAAAACCGGCACATTAAAACCCCCTAAAACCCACCCCCGACCCTTTAAATTAAATCCCCCACCCTCCTGAACCCCCCCCCCCCCAAATGACTTAAATAACCTGCGGGTCCAGCGGCGGTCCGGAACGGCAGCGGTCCGGAACGGGCTCCTGCTACTGAATCTTGTTGTCTTCAGCCGGCGCCATTTTCCAAAATGGCGCCGAAAAATGGCGGCGGCCATAGACGAACACGATTGGACGGCAGGAGGTCCTTCCGGACCCCTGCTGGACTTTTGGCAAGTCTTGTGGGGGTCAGGAGGCCCCCCCCCAAGCTGGCCAAAGTTCCTGGAGGTCCAGCGGGGGTCAGGGAGCGATTTCCCGCCGCGAATCGTTTTCGTACGGAAAATGGCGCCGGCAGGAGATCGACTACAGGAGGTCGTTCAGCGAGGCGCCGCTGAACGACCTCCTGCAGTCGATCTCCTGCCGGCGCCATTTTCCGTACGAAAACGATTCGCGGCGGGAAATCGCTCCCTGACCCCCGCTGGACCTCCAGGAACTTTTGGCCAGCTTGGGGGGGGCCTCCTGACCCCCACAAGACTTGCCAAAAGTCCAGCGGGGGTCCGGAAGGACCTCCTGCCGTCCAATCTTTTTCGTCTATGGCCGCCGCCATTTTTCGGCGCCATTTTGGAAAATGGCGCCGGCCGAAGACGACAAGATGCAGGAGCAGGAGCCCGTTCCGGACCGCTGCCGTTCCGGACCGCCGCTGGACCCGCAGGTTATTTAAGTTATTTGGGGGGGGGTTCGGGAGGGTGGGGGATTTAATTTAAAGGGTCGGGGGTGGGTTTTAGGGGGTTTTAATGTGCCGGTTTTTCGATTTTTCGATTTTTTAACGATTTTTCACGATATTTTACCCCCCCAAACGGCAACAATACGATTCCCTCCCCCTCCCAGCCGAAATCAATCGTTAAGACGATCGAGGACACGATTCACATCCCTAGTCATTAATTTAAATTTGATCATATTATGATCACTATTGCCAAGCAGCCCCACCACTGTTACCTGTCTCACCAAATCCTGAGAGGAGAGGATCACCTTGCTGGTAGCTGAAAGGAATCAGTAAGTTTTTGCTTGGGACAATGTCTTTTTTAAAAGTATTGGGGCAAAGTTAACTATTTGGGAATATTATTTAGTGTGTTTGTGCCTTTAATAGTCAGAAAGGCAGTGAATAAACAAGTTAGACTGTATTTTTAAATAGTCAGTCAATAAGGTAGCAGTAGGTAGGCAGTGAATAAACAAGTTAGACTGTATTTTTAAATAGTCAGTCAATAAGGTAGCAGTAGGTAGTGTGTTTATTTTTAAAAGTCTGCAATACAAACTGAGTGTTTGTATTGAAAAAAAAAAACCCACAAAAAAAAACAACCAACCCAAAAAGTATCCAGAAGCTAGAAATAAGCTAGGAGCAGTATATACCTAAGTAGAAAAGTTGAATAGTTCAGCTCAGTTACTCACCTTGGAAAGGTGTTGAGGTAGTGTGATTGGGTTTGAATAGGCACCAACATTTGTTAATCAAGAGAGCAGTGAGTCACTCAGGCTGACTAACTGAAGTTAAGACTGTTTGTATTTCCCAACCCTCCCCCCCCCCCCAGGTCATCCCTTAATTTATAGGCAAGTGCCACTTTCACAAAAAAAAAAACCAAAAACCCCAACAAAACCTTTATTGAGAATTTGATCAGAGCCCAGTAGGCCACTACCAGACACATAGTGAATTCACTAATACATTTAAAGGACGTTAGACACATTCCTACTCCCATAGCAACCTAAAACTTAACTAGGAACTGATCAAAATTGAGATAAAGACAGCAGTCCAGCACAAGAGGGGGGCTTCCCAGTCTTTTGCATCGAGTGTCACATGTATGATTTTTTACCCACCGGTGAGAAGTTGTACATGTGCATGCGATGCAAAGAGCTCCTGGCTCTCAGAGAACGAGTCCGATCTCTGGAGGCTAGAGTGGCAGACCTGGAGGAGCTGAGGCAGACAGAGAGATATATAGATGAGACTTTCAGGGACATAGTAGTCAAGTCCCAACTTCAGACTGGCAGCCCTGGTGCTGCCTTGGAGGAAGAAGGTCTCATGATGGGAGAACACCAACCAGGTGCAGCAGGAAAGGATCCTGTAGCAAGGACCTGCTCTCCAGGTGATGCATTGTCCTTTCTCACTGAGGATATCTCCCCAAGGCCTACTGCCCAGGAGGGAAGGGTTAGGTCGGCCGTCATAGTTGGTGATTCAATTATTAGGAATGTAGATAGCTGGGTGGCTGGTGGGCATGAGGATCGCCTGGTAGCATGCCTACCTGGTGTGAAGGTGGCGGACCTCAAGTGTCACCTAGATAGGATTTTAGACAGTGCTGGGGAGGAGCCGACTGTCGTGGTACATGTGGGCACCAACGACATAGGAAAATGTGGGAGGGAGGTTCTGGAAGCCAAATTTAGGCTCTTAGGTAGAAAGCATAAATCCAGAACCTCTAGGGTAGCATTCTCTGAAATGCTCCCTGTTCCACACGCAGGTCACCAGAGGCATGCAGAGCTCCGGAGTCTCAATGCGTGGATGAGCCGATGGTGCAAGGAAGAGGGATTCAGTTTTGTTAGGAACTGGGGAACCTTTTGGGGAAGGGGGAGTCTCTTTCGAAGGGATGGGCTCCACCTTAACCAGGGTGGAACCAGACTACTGGTGCTAACCTTTAAAAAGTAGATAGAGCAGCTTTTAAACTAGAACAAAGGGGAAAGCCGACAATCGCTCAGCAGCGCATGGTTCGGAGAGAGGTATCTTTAAAGGATACTAATGATGCATTAGAATTAGGGCATCCCGAGAGCGAGGTTCCAATAATTAGAAAAGTAGTCCAAGTGCCTGTAACTAAAACCTCTCCTGAGCTAAAAATTTCTAACTTATCCCTATCAATTAAAAAGCAGAATGAAAATACAAACAAAAAACAAACTTTGAAAAGTTTGTATGCTAATGCAAAAAGTCTAAGAAGTAAGATGGGAGAATTAGAATGTATAGGAGTGAATGATGACAGACTTAATTGGCATCTCAGAGACTTGGTGGAAAGAGGATAACCTATGTGGCAGTGCTATACCGGGGTACAAATTATAGCGCAATGACAGAGAGGAGCACTCGGGAGGAGGTGTGGCGCTTTATGTCCGGGATGGCATAGAGTCCAACAGGATAAACATCCTGCATGAGACTAAATACAAAATTGAATCTTTATGGGTAGAAATCCCTTGTGTGTCGGGGAAGACTATAGTGATAGGGGTATACTACCGTCCACCTGGTCAAGATGGTGAGACGGACAGTGAAATGATAAGAGAAATTAAGGAAGCTAACCAAATTGGTAGTGCAGTAATAATGGGAGACTTCAATTACCCCAATATTGACTGGGTAAATGTATCATCACGTCACGCTAGAGAGATAACGTTCCTGGATGGAATAAATGATAGCTTTATGGAGCAATTGGTTCAGGAACCGACGAGAGAGGGAGCAATTTTAGATCTAATTCTCAGTGGAACACAGGACTTGGTGAGAGAGGTAATGGTGGTGGGGCCGCTTGGCAATAGTGATCATAATATGATCAAATTTGATTTAATGACTAGAAGAGGAACAAAGTGCAAATCCAAGACTCTCGTGCTAAACTTTCAAAAAGGAAACTTTGATAAAATGAGAAAAATTGTTAGAAAAAAACTGAAAGGAGCAGCTACAAAAGTAAAAAATGTCCAAGAGGCGTGGTTATTGTTAAAAAATACCATTCTAGAAGCACAGTCCAGATGTATTCCACACATTAAGAAAGGTGGAAAAATGGCAAAACGATTACGGGCATGGTTAAAAAGGGAGGTGAAAGAAGCTATTTTAGCCAAAAGATCTTCATTCAAAAATTGGAAGAAGGATCCAACAGAAGAAAATAGGATAAAGCATAAATGTTGGCAAGTTAAATGTAAAACATTGATAAGACAGGCTAAGAGAGAATTTGAAAAGAAGTTGGCTGTAGAGGCAAAAACTCACAGTAAAACCTTTTTTAAATATATCCGAAGCAGAAAGCCTGTGAGGGACTCAATTCTTTTTACCACACAAAGTGTTGGCTTAGGAGTTTACCTGAAGCTTTCTTATTTCGTTTCCAGTAACCATTCCCACACTTCTTCTGGGGAAGACGATATCTGCTATGAATTTGCATGAGATCAAGTAGCACGCATAGAAGGAAGGGCCTGTAAATCTATCCCACGCATATAGATTGTGGATATCCTGAAAACCTGACAGGTGGGGTTTCCACTGCACATATATGGAACCCATTGGTCTTCAACTTGCTTTTTCGGTATCTAAGTTATCCTTGCCCTCAGACGCATGCCTGTTTCTGCAGCAAGTTAAAAATGGCTCCCACTGGGGATTGAACCCAGGCCCTTCTGCGTGTAAAGCAGATGTGATACCCACCACACTATGGAACCAACTAACCTCTTCTTTTGACCTGTGAGCAACTGTTGAACTCTTGATGCCAGACTAAAGGAGGACTAATTGAACAAGCATCTCAGCTAGAGAAGTGCATTCATTGAAAATAAAATATAAAAATGAAATCAGTGGAGCCAACTTGTTTATTTTTATTTATTTATTTTATTTATTAACAATTCTTGTATACCATCGTTCATAATATACATCACAACGGTTTACATGTTACAAAATCATAAAATCAAACTGAAATATCTAAAAGGTACAGTAAAATATGATAAAAAATAAAATTATTAATCAATTATTAATAAATGAACATAAAACAAAGATAAAAATAATGTTTCTTTAAACCAATTAGTCCTTTTTTTCAAGATAGTCAATATAAGCCTGTTCGAACAGCCATGCTTTTAGAGCTTTTTTAAAAGCTTTAAACTCTGACTCCAAACTCTTAGGGTCCAAAATGAGCTGAAGGGGACCCGTGAACTAAAGGAATCCTACTTGTTTCATTTCTGTCAAACAGAATGATTTCTATAAGCAATTATAGTCAAAAGACCCATGGAAATCATAGGCATAGCAACAGTTGCAAATGTATGGAGAAAGGTTCATACACTGTGGAACGGGCAGGCTGCAGAGAAGGGACGGATTGGCATACCGTCAAGCAATGAGAGTTATGATGTATCGCAGCGGAGCATTTTCCTAGTCTCCTATAATGCCGCAGAGCGGGATACAGTGATGCTGAGCTCGAAGAATGAGCATGTCATAGCCTTGCTCTGCATTGTTTCTCTAGACATTGTCTGTGTGAAAGCAAAGCTCTGAGGTCTCTCCGAATTCTTGGTAAGGATTTTTGCTGTGGCAGCCCATTAACACAAGACAGGAAAACAAACCATGGAGGCAGCATGGCATCACAATATCTCTGCATCATTGTAGATTTGTGTTGCTTTGCTTGTTGTTCTGTTTTTCCTTTTTCGTGATTGAAGCCTTAGCTACACTTCAGATTAGTTATTTATTCTCTGTATGACTGCCAGTGGGCACATTGTGGGCAGTGGGAGCTAGGTAGTACTGGGCATAAGCAAGCAGTGAAGGCAGGCCAGAAAGTGCAGCATAACAGGCTGTATTGTGAAGCCTGTCTGTGACAGAGAAATAGTGCAGACAGAGCAGACAGGATGACACTCACTGTTTGCCTGGCAGAAGGCAAAGTGTGTGCAGTGGGCACTAGGCAGTGGGCATTATAATACCACGGAAAAATGTTAAATCGTTGTAGTAATCTTAACATCCCCGGTGACATATATCAATGATGTGAGGGAGAGGGAAAAGAGGGAAGATGAAGTAACTTTAAATGTGTCCAAAATTGCGCACTTTTGCACTGGCACCGGCAGGTAAAAACCAAAAATGAGTACGGATGTGAACCGTGTCCCCTATTGTCTTAACGATTGAAATCGTATGGCAGGAGAAGAAAATCGTGTTTGGCACGATTGTTTCGTTAAAAAATCGTTAAAAAATCGTTTTTTCCGATTAGTGCGCACTAACGGGAGTTAGTGCGCACTAACAGAAAATGATACAATTTGACACTTTTCAGGTCAGTTAAGGTCAGTTTAGGAATGAATATGTATTCCTATTGGCTGCCCTCTTATTTATTCATGTTACCAAGGTTCCCACTGACAATATATGGGGGATGGGAAATGGAAACAGTTGGTAGCTTGACAAAAAAAGTAATGTGATCAGTCAATGTGACTAGAACTTGTGCCCTAACCCTGATACCAGGGGTGTTGTGATCTTCCTGCACACAGTGCCCTAACCCTGACACCAAGGGGTGTTGTGATCTTCCTGTACACAGTGCCCTATCCCTATTAATACCAGGAGTATTGTGATCTTCCTGCTCACAGTGCCCTAACCCTGATACCAGGGGTGTTGTGATCTTCCTGCACACAGTGCCCTATCCCTATTAATACCAGGAGTGTTGTGATCTTCCTGCACACAGTGCCCTATCCCTATTAATACCAGGAGTGCTGTGATCTTCCTGCACACAGTGCCCTATCCCTATTAATACCAGGGGTGTTGTGATCTTCCTGCACACAGTGCCCTAACCCTGACACCAGGGGTGTTGTGATCTTCCTGCACACAGTGCCCTATCCCTATTAATACCAGGAGTGTTGTGATCTTCCTGCACACAGTGCCCTAACCCTGATACCAGGGGTGTTGTGATCTTCCCGCACACATTGCCCTAACCCTGACACCAGGGGTGTTGTGATCTTCCTGCACACAGTGCCCTATCCCTGATACCAGGGGTGTTGTGATCTTCCTGCACACAGTGCCCTATCTCTATTAATACCAGGAGTGTTGTGATCTTCCTGCACACAGTGCCCTATCCCTATTAATACCAGGAATGTTGTGATCTTCCTGCACACAGTGCCCTATCCCTATTAATACCAGGAGTGTTGTGATCTTCCTGCACACAGTGCCCTATCCATATTAATACCAGGAGTGTTGTGATCTTCCTGCATACAGTGCCCTAACCCTGACACCAGGGGTGTTGTGATCTTCCTGCATGCAGTGCCCTATCCCAGTTACCGGGGGTGTTGTGATCTTCTTGCACACATCCCGGTATCAGGAATAGGGCACTGTGTGCAGGAATATCACAACACCCCTGGTATTAGGGATAGGGCACTGTGTGCAGGAAGATCACAACACTCCTGGTATTAATAGAGATAGGGCACTGCATGCAGGAAGATCACAACACCCCTGGTATCAGGGATAGGGCACTGTGTGCAGGAAGATCACAACACCCCGGAGGAGTGAGGGTCAGGCAGCTCCCCCCTGTCTGTGAAGCCAGCCTCTCACTAGTAATGCAGGGAGGGAGCTGTCTCAGCCTTCACCATCCTCCCCCCCCCCCCCCCTCACCCACACACCATTCACTGGCTGGAACATGGGGGAGGGAAGGAGTGAGGGTCAGGCAGCTCCCCCCTGTCTGTGAAGCCAGCCTCTCACTGGTAATGCAGGGAAGGAGCTGTTTCAGCCTCACCATCCTCCCCCCCCCCCCTCACCCACACACCATTCACTGGCTGGGACATGGGGGAGGGGAGAAGTGAGGGTCAGGAAGCTCTCCCCTGTCTGTGAAGCCAGCCTCTCACTAGTAATGCAGGGAGGGAGCTGTCTCAGACTTCACCATCCTCCCCTCCCCCTCACCCACACACCATTCACTGGCTGGGACATAGGGGAAGTCAGGAGTGAGGGTCAGGCAGCTCCTCCCTGTCTGTGAAGCCAGCCTCTCACTAGTAATGCAGGTGGGATAGGGCACTGCATGCAGGAAGATCACAACACCCCTGGTATCAGGGTTAGGGCACTGTGTGCAGGAAGATCACAACACTCCTGGTATTAATAGGGATAGGGCACTGTGTGCAGGAAGATCACAACACCCCTGGTGTCAGGGTTAGGTCATTGTGTGCAGGAAGATCATAACACCCCTGGTATCAGGGTTAGGGCACTGTGTGCAGGAAGATCACAACACCCCTGGTATCAGGGTTAGGGCACTGTGTGCAGGAAGATCACAACACTCCTGGTATTAATAGGGATAGGGCACTGTGTGCAGGAAGATCACAAGACCCTTGGTGTCAGGGTTAGGGCACTGTGTGCAGGAAGATCACAACACCCCTGGTATCAGGGATAGGGCACTGAGTACAGGAAGATCACAACACCCCTGGTATCAGGAATACTGCACAAGTTCTAGTCATATTTGCTGATCACATTACTTTTTTTGTCAACTACCAACAGTTTCCATTTCCCATGCCCCCAACCATCACCTCAGTTGGAACCTTGGTAACATCAATAGATAAGAGGGCAGCCAGCCAATAGGAATACATATTCATTCCTAACTGACCTTTACTGACCTGGAAAGTGTCAATAATTTGTATCATTTTCTGTTAGTGTTCCTGAGTTTCCATTTCCATTTCCCATCCCCCCAACCATCACCTCAGTGGGAACCTTGGTAACATCAATAGATAAGAGGGCAGCCAGCCAATAGGAATACATATTCATTCCTAACTGACCTTTACTGACCTGGAAAGTGTCAATTTGTATCATTTTCTGTTAGTGCGCACTAACGGGAGTTAGTGCGCACTAACACAATTTAACGATTTTTAACGATAAATCATTAGAATTTCTATTGTATTGTGTTCTATAATGATTTAAGACGATATTAAAATTATCGGACGATAATTTTAATCGTTGAAAAACGATTCACATCCCTATTGCATATAATAGTTAAAAGAAACAATTAAATGCAACAGTTATTTAAGTAATTTCTCTTAAGATGTTTTATTACTCTCTGTAATCCTATGATGTTGCATCCATCTATAACGGTAGACTCCAGGCTTTCATAAATTATAGGCTCAAGAAGTCACATTATAATTAGGTAATAGGTATAGGTTCCTTTCTGGTAGAAAGGAACTGATTCCATACAGTGATGTTTCATTGCTATAAACAAGAAGAGAATGCATTTTAGTTTAAGAAAAAGAAAAAATTCTTAATCAATTTTATAACTTTCCATTGAAATGTATGACCTTATTTTTTAACAGCATCAAGTTTGGAGTGTATCTATAAAGATGTTAGCTCTATACTATTTAAAATGGCAGAGACAGAAAAACTGTAAATATAAATGTAAATATGGGGAGACCCCAAATTTGTACCCTTTTCCCTTCTAGTCATACCGGATGTTTTGGGTGGGTAAGACCCAGGAGTTTTAAATGCCTGAAGTGTTATAAAAAATGTGGGGTAGATTTTAAAAAGATGCACGCGCAGGTCCATGGGGTAGATTTTTAAAAACGGCGCGTTCGCGTACTTTTGTTCGCGCTCCAGGCGCAAACAAAAGTACACTGGATTTTAGTAGATACGCGCGTAGCCGCGCGTATCTACTAAAATCCAGGATCGGCGCGCGCAAGGCTGCCGATTTTGGGCAGCCGGCGAGCGCTGAGCCGCGCAGCCTGCCTCCATTCCCTCCGAGGCCGCTCCGAAATCGGAGCGGCCTCAGAGGGAACTCTCTTTCGCCCTCCCCTCACCTTCCCCTCCCTTCCTCTACCTAACCCACCCCCACGGCCCTATCTAAACCCCCCCCTACCTTTGTCCGTGGATTTACGCCTCCCGGAGGGAGAAGTAAATCCCCGCGCGACAGCGGGCCGCTAGCGCGCCGAGACGCGACCTGGGGGCGGTTCCGGAGGGCGCGGCCACACCCCCGGACCGCCCCGGGCTAAAACCACGCCCCCGGGCCCACCCCCGAAACGCCACGTCCCGCCCCCAAAACGCCGCGTCCTGCCCCCAAAACGCCGCGTCGATCGGCCCCGCCCCCGACATGCCCCCGACAAAAAAACCCCGGGACTTACGCGAGTCCCGGGGCTCTGCGCGCACCGGCAGGCCTATGGAAAATAGGCGCGCCGGCACGCAAGGCCCTGCTTGCGTAAATCCGGGCGGATTTACGCGAGCAGGGCTTTTAAAATCCGCCCCCATGTGCGCACACTACTCCACGAGCACACATGGACGCACGATTTTATAACATGCACACGCCAGTGCCCGCATGTTATAAAATTGGCAGCGGCATGCGCAAAGGGGGGGGGGGTCAAATTTGTTTACATTCGCGCGGCGACTCACGGGGCCTTCCCCAGTTCCCTCCCAGTCCGCTCCAATTTAGGAGCGGACTGGGAGGGAACTTTCCTACCCCCTACCCTAACCTCTCTTTCCCTTCCCCTCTCCTACCCACCCTCTAAAACCCTTTTTTAAAA